>NC_134532.1:64708101-65035601 GCF_050624435.1 Tenrec ecaudatus | reverse complement strand
GGATGTGCTTTATACAATTGATGTATGTATATGTATGGACTGTGATAAGAGTTGTATGAGCCCCTAATAAAACATTTTTTTAAAAAAATAAATGAGGAAAAAAAAGATTTACTGCCTAGGGAAAAAAAAAGAATAAACTTCTTCCTAAAGGCTGTAATCTTAATATCAAAACCAACAGTGATACAACAGAGTTTAGTAACTATACATTTTATTCTGAATTTATCCAATAAATGTAGGGTCAGGTCCCATGGGAAAACACATATTCATCTAACACCCGCTTCCCGCTAATATCACTTTAATAGTCACATAATCTAGATCTTATAAATCTATGGGAAAAAAATCTAGTCACTTGAGGGTAAGTAATCCAGTCATCCAATTGTAATGCTCTCAATCTTTTAAGTTTATTTTCTCAATATTTAGATGAAAAGGAATGCTATGAATCTACACTCCTAATACATTTCACATATTATATCATTGACGATATTTTAGAAATACTAATGGCTACTTTAGGAACTCAAACCTTCAAAATTTAAAAGCAAAGTAATATAAGCTACAAATAAATATGTATTCAGGTAACAAAAATATCAATAAAAGATTAATAATGGAATTCATGGTTTCTATTTTATCACATAGAATTTCTGGAGGTAACACTATTTCCTACCTAAAGTTTAGAACTGTCTTTTATTGCTTTTTCCATCTTCTTTTCATTGACTCTAATCCTCTTTTTACCTAGAAAAAAATGTTTAATATGCCTTCCATAACTCTGATATTGAAGAGTTGAAGATTCTAAAAGGCTCATTGCACATCAGAAACATGATCGTACTTCATATAAAGTCCTTATTTTAAATTCCAGGATGTGTAGATGAAGGCCTATCATAGAGTACAAAGCAAAACCCCAGGATTCCATACAATCACTTTGAGATCATCATTATTAAAACAATACACATGGAAATGATCACGCTGAGATTTCCAATATTGAGTTTAACATAGAGCTTAAATACCAGTAGAAAAATAAATATGGGCTGAAAACAAAAGTTTTTTCTTCCACAGGATGAAGAAAGAATGTGTACAATTAATACCAAGAACCGCCTAACCTGAGACAAAGCTGAGGCAAATAGTAAGCCAAGCAAAACTTAAGCTTTCTGCCAAACATTTTCCCCAAGAGGTGAATAACATTTTCCATAAGCCTATGGAAATTACAGAATTGGTTAGGTAATAAAATACTCTTAGTGTATGATTCAACATTTCTATTCTCCATGGAATAGTATAAGTTATATTAATTACATCAGAGGAAAGTCCATATTTATTATTCAATGAAAAGATTAACAATATTTTAACTCACTTGAGACAATTTTACCATGTGTAAAAGGGAAATGTGTATTTTAAAACCTACTTTGGTTAGTGTAATCCTATTCCAAGAGATTAGAATTAAACACAGAATATGCAGGCAGGATCACTTTGTATCATATGATGCTAATTGTAGGGTATTATAATTAAAATAACTACGCTGTAATTTTTACAAAGTTACAAGCTAGATCCAATTCATCATTGAAAGGTTAGTTAGCCAGGGGGAGGTAATAAATTAAAGAAAAGATTCTTTTGTCCAATTATTCCTATAATACATCATAGGTGAGTTTCAAACATTAAAGCAATTTAACATGTCGGAGTTCTCTGCAAAAGACAAAAGTCTTAGTTTCCTCCCCAGTTACAGTCCTCTATTTTATTGATAGTCATTGTGTTTTAAAATATAAGCTGTACTGGGCCTCTGTGATGATTGTTTTCATCTAACTAGATGATGTCCAGCCATTAGGAAAGCAAACAATCAAATCAAGTCATGGAAATCAAGGCAATGCGACAAAACTGCAGTGAATCAGATAGTAATGCACCTGGCTGGTCTCCAACATGTTCAGGGAAACAAAGACTTTACATTTTCAACTATGATTCATGAAAAAAGTAAACCAAAAATAAATAAAAACAGGAGCTACATGAGGTCCCAAACTTTAAGCACGGGAGCAATGTCCCCATGCAGTAAAGCATCCTGAAAAGATACATAAATTATGTGTACCCTTGACTGGGCACCTGTGACTTTGGAAAATGAGATTTCACATCCATTATTTATAAGGTCAGCCCAAATCCCTTGATGGAATTTCAGCCTAATTAAGAAGTGTTAAGAGAGTTTTATAGCTCCTGACTGGTTCATACAAAAACTTCACTGCTAGAATGCAGGTAGTTACTTTCTGCGTGAGGAAATCTCTAATGAATTCACAGCATTTGTGCCGAAAACCCTCTAGAGAAACTCAGATTGGGGTGGGGGTGTTTTTGTTTGTTTTCTACTGTAGTCCTGGGTTCAACGAGGTCCTGGTCACAGTTGCCCTTGTCCCCTCAGTACTAAAGGAAGCAGGAAGCAAAGACAAGCTATCTCCTACGTCGACTCTCTACTCGCAGGGACCTTTCCTCCACTGTCCTTTAGTTCTTTGTTTACTCATCTTCTTCTTGCCTATTTTCCCATTAACTGAGTCAATCCATCTCATTGAGGGCATTCCTCTTTTTCTCTGACTCTACATTACCAAGTATCATGTCCTTTCCCAAGGACTAGTCTCTCCTGAGAACGTGTCTAAAGAATGTGAGTCAAAGTTTCACCATCATGCTTCAAGGGAGCATTCCGGCTGTACTTCCTGTAAGACTGATTCCTTTCTTCTCCTGCCAGGACATGGGTCTTTCAATGCTCCACCAACACTGCGATTCATAAGCATCAACTCATCCCATCTTCCTTCTTCAGTGTCCAGCTTTCACATATGCATGAGGCAACTGAAATTATCATGGCTTAGCTCAGGCACACCTTATTCTTCAAGTGACATCCTGGTTGTTAGACACTTTAAAGAGGGCTTGTCGCTGAGGCAAACCTCTAAAAGTGTGCTATACAGCAACCGTGGGAGCAGAGCAGGGAGCCCCCAAGGGAGTACAAAGGACAGACTCTGGGGCCAAAGCATGGTACCCCATGGGACCTGACTGAAGGACATGCCTAGAGATCAAAAATCAAACCTTGATCTATTTACAGGTTTTTCTTTGTTTTAAATTTTTTCTTTTAATTAATTCATTCTTCTATGGGTAATTGGTTTCCCTTCTTATTGTCATAGCTGTGTTTTTACTCATTGCCTATCTTGCAATGACTTGATATTATTATCTCTACAGATCTTTCTAGAGAAGATAGACTCGATGAATTGTCTGGAGGAGAAAACAATGGGACCAATGGTTCCAGGAGGGACATGGGAGAGGGGGAGGAGAGGGCAAAGAGGTGGTGCTGACCAACCCAGGGACAGGGGAGCAATAAGTGGTCCAAAATCAATAGCAAGGAGGGTGTGAGTGGCCTGGTAGCCAGGTAACTTAGAGAAATTACTCAAACCCAAATGAAGGCTGAGCATGATAGTGGGACAATAGGAAAGTAAAAGGAAATAGAGGAAAGAACTAGGTGACAAAGGGTATTTATAGAGGTTCAAAGACTGGAATGTACATATGTAAGTATATTTATATGAGTATAGGGAAACAGATCCTGTGCATATATTTACAGGTTTAGTACTAATGAAGCAGAGGGACATTGGGCCTCCACTCAAGCACTTACTCAATGCAAGAACACTTTGTTCTATTAAATTGGCATTCCAGGATGCACACCTTCCCGACACGATTGCTGAAGAAAAATGGGTGCATAAGCAAATGTGGTGAAGAAAGCTGATGGTGCCCAGCTATCAAAAGATATAGTGTCTGGGGTCTTAAAGGCTCAAACATAAACAAGTGGCCATCTAGTTCAGAAGCAACAAAGCCCACATGGAAGAAACACACCAGCCTATGTGACCACGAGCTGTCGAAGGGATCAGGTATCAAGCACCAAGGAACAAAAAATCATATCAATGATAATGTGTGTGAGTGCAGAGTGGAGACTCAAAGCCAAATGTAGCCAACAGGACACCCCTAACTGAAGGGTTGTGGGGAGGAGATGAACCAGGCAGCGTGCAGGGTAGCAACGATGAAACATATAACTTTCCTCTAGTTCTTAAATACGTCTTCTCCGCCCCCCCCCACATTATGATCCCAATTCTACCTCACAAATCTGGCTAGACCAGAGGATGTACATAAGTACAGATAGCAACTGGAAACACAGAGAATCCAGGATAGATGACTCCTCCAGGACCAGTGGTGAGAGTGGAAATGCCTGGAGGGTAGAGAGAATGTGGGGTTGAAAGTGGGAACTGATTACAAGAATCTACATATAGCCTCCTCCCTGGGAGGGACAGCAGAGAAGAAGGCGGGGAGAGACATCGGACGTGCAATATATGACAAAATAATAATCTATGAATGATGAAGGGTTCATGAGGTAGAGAGGAGTGGGGAGGGAGGGGGAAAATGAGCAGCAGATATTAAGGGCTCAAGTAGAAGGCAAATGTTTTTAGAATGATGATGGCAACTAATGTACATATGTTCTTGACATAATGGATGTATATATGAATTGTGAGAAGAATTGTACCAACCCTCAATAAAATGATTTTTTTAAAAAGAGGTCTTGTACATATTTGCCCAATGCTACACATTGATTTTTTTCTTTTTTTACATTTTATTAGGGACTCATACAACTCTTATCACAATCCATACATATACATACATCAATTGTATAAAGCACATCCATACATTCCCTGCCCCAATCATTCTCAAAGCATTTGCTCTCCACTTAAGCCCCTTGCATCAGGTCCTCTTTTTTTTTTCCCCTCCCTCCCCTTTCCCCCCTCCCTCATGTGCCCTTGGTAATTTATACCTCGTTATTTTGTCCTATCTTGCCCTATCCGGAGTCTCCCTTTCCCCCCTTCTCTGCTGTCCCTCTCCCAGGGAAGAGGTCACATGTGGATCCTTGTAATCAGTTCCCCCTTTCCAACCCACTCACCCTCCACTCTCCCAGCATCATCCCTCACACCCTTGGTCCTGAAGGTATCATCCACCCTGGATTCCCTGTACCTCCAGCCCTCATATGTACCAATGTACAGCCTCTGCCCTATCCAGCCCTGCAAGGTAGAATTACATTGATTTTTTTAAACAGCTTTGTTAGCACTTTATCCACAAGTCATATAATTCAGTACTTCAATCATACCAAGAAGAGCCGTACAATTGTTGTCATATTAAATTCTAGAACATTCTCATTTTCCTTGTAGTCATTGTTATTCATGTAATGTTTATTTTCTAGTTGTGGCGAAAATATACACAACAGAACAATGTCCAATTCCACATCTTTTCCTTGTGCTATCCGTTGATTTTTTTTTTTACTATTGCCTCTATAAGCACTGATGATGGATCAAAGTGACACGGAACACTGGACAACGTCAATCTTTTCTCAGTTTATCCCAATGTTAACTATTGGTTCAGTTGTGAGTATTTTTATCTTCTTTACATTGAGTTCCAATCCATACTGATGGCTACAGCTTTGGTTTTTACCAGCAACTGCTTCCAGCTTTCCTCAATTTCTTCAAGTAAGATTTTGCCTTTTGCATATCACAGTTGTCAATAAGTGTGGTAGTTGTATAATCTGTTGTCAATTTGAGGTTTAAGAGTGAAGGGGTGGAGGTTAGCCTGTCAATCAGACCGCAGCTTGATGAACTCATTTGAAGGTGCTAAGGAAATAAGTAGCTCATTGGAGAAGGGACACAGGCTCCTTCTCTGAGAGACATTGCAGCTGACAAGACACATGGAGCTACGCTAGTGCTCTGAGCTAGAAGAACCACGTGGAGACCCCTGCCAGCACTGCGATGCTTATAATGCCACTGGATCCACAAGATTCCCACCCACCTCACCCACTGGCCTGTGATCTTCCTGCATTCAGTGTCGTTGCATGTGTTTCATGTATCTGAAGAGGACTTTATATATTGGTATCAGACATATAGGCTAAATTGGATTTATGGACTTGATTTGGACTAGGCTGGGATTTTTTTCTCAATAGTCAATTGCTTTTGTATATAAAGCTCTTTCCTATACACATATGAGTGTCTATGAATTTGTTTCACTAGTCTACTTAGATAAACACAATAAGCTTTTCTCCAATCCTGGTGCCACCTTTTTCTTCGGCTTCTTGGATTATTTGCTCCACATATAAATTGAATAAGTACAGTGAAAGCTATAACTCTGATTCATACCTTTCCTGATTTTAAATCAAACAGTATTCCCTTGTTCCATTTCAAGGATAGCCTCTATGTTTATGTACAAGTTCTGCATGACTACAACGAAGATCTCTTGAATTCCCATTCTTCCCAATGTCATCCATAGTTTGTTATGCTGCACATGGTTGAATGCCTATAAATAGTCAATAAAACACATAAAAACATTTTCTGATGCCCTCTGATTTCAGCTGAGATCATCTGAAGACAGCAATGATAGTCTTCATTCCATGTCCACTTCTGAACTCTGCTTGAATTGTTCACAGCTCTTTGGGTACTGCTGTAATCATTGTTGAATTACTTTCTGTAAACTTTTGCTTTCATGTGATAGTAATGATACTGTTTAATAGCTTTTGAATTGTGTTGGGTCACTTTTCTTTGCAATGTGTACAAATACGGATCCCTTCACATCATTGGGCTAGGTAGCTGTCTTCCAAGTTTCATTGGCATAGATCAATGAGTGTTTCCAGTGTAGTATCACTTTGCTGAAACATTATAATTGGTGTTCTATCAATTCCTGTAGCCTTTCTTTCCACTAATGACTTCCCTGTAGCTAGGATTTCTTTCAGTGCCATTGATTCTTGATTATATGATACTTCTTTAAATGGTTGAATGTCAATACATTTTTGCTACAGAACACAGTGTATTTCTTCCATCTCCTTTATGTTGCATCATTAAATATTTTGCTCATAGAATCCTTCAGTGTTGCAACTTGAAGTTTGAATGTTTTTTTCAGTTCTTTCAACTAGAGCTATATTACACATAATTGGCTTTGATGACAGATCAACAGTGGACTCATAACTATAGAAGCAGACAAATCAAATGATTTCTTGTGTATAATTTACTTGAAACATATTTTTTCATACAGTTTTTAAAAAGATATATAAAGCCTATTTTTACTTCTTAGTTCTTTGCTTTCTTTTAATTTTTAACAGAATATGAACTGACTACAAGAGGACTTGCATATGCTCTGTTGCAATATTTTCTGTTATGATTTCATGATCATATATTAGCAATTAGCCTTTCAATAAGTATTTACTGGGCTTGTCCAATATTTAGTTTATGATAGAGTATTTATGAAGGAAGTAAAAACTAGAAGATGCTAAACCTGCTTTAACTGCAACTAAATGTTCTTTTTTAATTATTTTATTCAGGGCTAGTATAACTCATCACAATCCATACATCCATCCATTGTGTCAAGCACATTTGTACATTTGTTGCCATCATCATTCTCAAAGCATTTGCTTTTTACTTGAGCCCTTGGTATCAGCTTCTCATTTTCTCTTCCCTCTCCGCTCCCCCTCCCCCATGAACTCTTTATAATTTATAAATTATTATTATTTTGTCATATCTTACACCATACAACGTCTCCCTTCACCCACTTCTCTGCTGTCTATCCCCCAGGGAGGAGGTTATATGTAGATCCTTGTAATCTGTTCCCCCTTTTCCCTCACCTTTTCTCCACCCTCCTGGTATTGCCACTCTCTCCACTGGTTCTGAGGGGGTTCATCTGTCCTGGATTCACTGTGTTTCCAGTTCCTATCTGTACCAGTGTACACCCTCAGGTCCAGTTGGATTTGTAAGGTAGAATTGAGATCATGATAGTGGGTGGGAAGAAGCATTCAAGAACTAGAAGAAAATTGTATAATTCATCATTGTGATACTGCACCCTGTCCAATTTCCCACAGATGAGCCATGGGTCCCCACTCTGCATCCCCCTCATTCACAATGCTATAATTTTTTTTTGTCTTTGATACCTGATCCCTTCGACACTTTGTGATCTCCCAGGTTGGTAAGCTTCTTCCATGTGGGCTTTGTTGTTTCTCAGTTAGATGGCCTACATGTCTTTTAAAAACGAAATAAGGCAAACAAAATTTTAAGTGCAAGTGGAGCACTTAGGTTTACTTTTATGTCTCTTAAGTGATGCTAAAATGAATCTACGATTGTACAAAATATGCACTAGAATAACAAATGAGTGAAGCAGGAAATCAGAATGTCTAGGAAATAATTTAGTGTTCTACAAGGTTTAATGAATTAGGGGAATAAAGGATGCTGTTGGACTATTGTAGTAATGAATATACCAAGCGGGGAAGACATTTGAAATGAGCAGATTTGATCTAGAGAGAATATTTGCCCATAAAAGAAGCCAGAGGGAATCTGACAACATGTTCTTAGGGAGTGGATGGCAGGAGTACATTGTAGGGCAATACAATAAGCCTCTACATATAATCTTTTTGAGTTACAAGATATTACACTTATGAATATCTGTTATTGTTTTTGTTGAGGGAGGATGCTTGTACATTTTATTTAGTAGTATGTACTACATGAAATACTGGGGCACAGAATGTAATGATAGTACCATTCCTTGGTATTTTCTAGTAGATGTTCAAATATCAGATTTATAAAAGATTTTTGTAATAAAGGGCAATAATAATGAAAAGAGATAAAGAAAGTATTCGATATACATTTGAAGGGAACGTATCATAAGTTGAGGAGTACCTTTATTGACAGTATTTCATTAAAAACTGACTGACTGCTGAACACATTCACAAAACTGGCAGGCACATCATGAGACACAGGCTGGAAATTGCCCATCTCTCAAGAACTTGAACATTGTTTCCCTTGAAAGAACTACACTCCGAGGTATACACCAGCCCATCTGCCTGTGACATGGGAGCATCTTGAAATAAGCCTAGTTTTCAGTCAGGATGTGGACTCATAGGGTACATGCAACTCTTCTTTCAGGTGAAGAAGTAAACAATACCAAAAGCTATGCTGGCAATCATATTAACAAGAATTCCCGCTAACAAATAAGAGCATGAGCTCATGAGGTCAAAACCAAACTCACTGACATGCTATGGATGTCAACTCAGAGTGACCCTATAGGAGCCCCCTACCTGTAAGTTTCCTAGAGTGTACAACTCTTTACCGGAGTAGAAAGCCTAGTCTTTCTTGCAGAGCAGCTGATGGTTTTGAAGTGCTGACCTTGCGGTTAGCAGCCCAATGCTTAACCACTCCCTAGGTCATCAGATCATTGAGTAAAATCAATAATAAGACAAATTCCAAGAAATATTTCATAAGTATAGATATATTTAAGTCAATATTCAGTGAAATAATATAAAATCAATAAAGTTCCTCTTCCTGACATGAAGCAAAAATAAAAACAAATAAAAATAGTCTAGTGTCTATTTGAAAGGAATGTCAAAAGTAGCAAAGATTAAGAATGACAAAAAATGGAAATGGGGGAGAAACAAGGGTAGTGGGGGAGCAGAGTGCTAATCCACCCAATGGGAGGGTATTGTTTATATCTCCACAGGAGCGGGAGAGAGAGACCAGGCTTCAACCAGATGATCAAGATGTAAATACAACATACTGGCATGTACCAGGGAACCAATAGAGAGGTCTGCAGGGCCAGCCCCTATCCCAATTATGTGGACCCCCCTCACCCCTCAGAAGAATGCACTGGGGATACAGAAGACAGCACTGGGGATACAGCTTGGGGAGAGGGGCACATGGGATGAGAGCACACAGGAGAAACGAAAAGGGATGGAGAAGAAGGCAAGGGTATCCTGGCTCACCAAGCCCCGAGGACAATGTTCCTGCTTTGAGCAGACAATGCATGGGGAGGACTGTAGGACTGGCCCTACCACAGGACATGGTGTCCCTCACTGAACCATGACGCTGCAGGGAACAGCACTGGAGACACAGTGTGGGAATAGTGCATGGTCTGGCCTCATCACACTGGGACGAGGCACTGAGGGCATGCAGCAGAGTAGCGGGGGAGCAGAGTGATGAAAACCCTGGGGAATACCAGAAATAGACTTGGGAGACAGAGTGTGGCACCCCATCAGACTCGACTGGAAAACACTTGTAAAGGCCAACAAACAGACCTTGAACTATTTATAGGCTTTTCCATTTTTTGTCAGTGGCTTCCTTTTTGTTATTGTTATTTTCTGTTTGTTTTTTTTGCTGATGTTATTGGTTTATTACTTTTGACTTCCTTTGCTGTTTTATTTGTCTTTGCCTGGGTTTTGCACTTATTAATGTATCTGTATGTCTACCTAGATAAGCTAGGCGGGATACATAATTTGGAGATGAAAAGAACGGGACCATTGGTTCCAGGGGGGTACAGGAGAAGGGGAGGTGGGGGGAAGGAAGGGAAAAGGGAACCAACCCAGGGGCAAAGGAATAACAAGTGAACTAAAATCAATGGAAGGAAGGTCATACCCTGTGGGGCTCAATCAAGGGCAATGTAGCAGCGAGGAATTGCTAAACCTGAATGAAGGCCGGACATGATGGTGGAACAAGAGGAAAGTAAAAAGGAAATAGAGGAAAGAACCAGGAGGTAAAGGACATTTCTAGAAGCCTAAATACAGGCATGTACATATGTAAATATATATGTATATAATGAGGGGAATTGAACTATGTAGTCATATCTATATGTTAAGACTTAAGGTTGCAGATGGACATTGGACCTTGACTCAAGTACTCCCTTAACACAAGAACACTGTGTTCTAACAATCTGGCTTTCTGTGATGCTCACCTTCCCATTCCATCACAATCACTTAAGACAAAATGGGTGCATAAACAAATGTGGTGAAGAAAGCTGATAGTGTCTGGCTATCAAAAGATATAGCATCTGGAGTCTTAACGGTTTGAAGATAAACAAGTGGCCATCTAGCTCAGAAGCAATAAAGCCCACATGTAAGAAGCACATCAGCCTGTGTGATCATGAGTTGTTGATGGGATCAGGTATCGGGCACTCACAACCCAGAATAAAACCATACCCAAGGTGAATGGGGCTTGGAGTGGAGACTCAATGCCCATCTGTGGACAATTGGACATCCCCTCACAGAGGGGTCACAGGGAAGAGATAAGCCAGTCAGGATACAGTATATCACGGACGAAACACACAACTTTCTTCTAGTTCTTTGGTGCTTCCTTCACCCCACTATGAGGACCTTAATTCTACCTTACAAATCGGATTTGACCAGAACATGCGTACTGCGACAGATAAGAGCCTGCAACACAGGGGATACAGGATAGATAAACCCCTCCAGTTAAACAAGGAAAGTAGAGGTACCAGGAAGATTAGGGGAAGTTGGGGGGGGAGAAAGAGGGAGCTGATCACAAGGATCAACCTAGAACCCTCCCAGGGGGATGAATAACAGAAGTGGTTGAGGGGCAATGGTGATGTAAGATATGGAAAAATAATGTATAACTTATCAAGGGTTCATGAATGAGGATGGGTGAGGGAGGGAGGGAGGGGAAAGAAATGGGGAGCTGATATCAAGGGTCAAGCGGGAAGAGAATGCTTTGAAAATGATGATGGCAGCATATGTGTGAATGTGCTGGACACACTGGAAGATTGTATGGATTGCTTTAAGAGATGTAAAAGCCCCCAATAGTAGCATTTTAAAAGAAGAAGAAGAAGAAGAATGACAAAATATAACAGATGCATTCTTCCAAAAATTCAAACAGGAGCTTTTATAAGCTTCCATAGTGGAGAGCTTACAGAGAAATAAATCTTAGAATAACAGCATACTTTTCACAAGGACATTAGATGCCAGTGGAAAGTAATGTCATATTTTAAAAGTTCAGAGGAAAATTATTTTTAAGCTAAAAAAATTTTACTTAGCAAAAATATCAAGAAATTGAAAGAGAAAAGTAAAGGCATTTCCAGACCTGCAGTGTCTCAGGAAAGCTTAAATTCATGCATTCTGTTTGAGTCAATTGATTGAAGATGTAGTACAGCTGAATAACCCTTTTTATGAAATAAAAATGTGATACGTGGTGAATATTGTAATGAACCACCCAAATGTTCTTTAAGAGTGAAGGCTATTTTCCCTCAACTTCTCGGTGTATTATCAGAAGATAATTGTTGGCTGTCACTTTATTTGAGAACAGAACTATAGATGATAGCAATTACTTTAAATCAAGTAACAAGTAAATTGTGTGACCATAAGTGTGTTACTCTAGGTGGACTAGAGAAACAAATCCAGAGAAACTCATATGTGTATAAGAGTTTTATGTAAAGGGTAATTGTACTTTAAGAAAGCATCCCAACCCAGTTCAATCCAAGTCCATAAGTCCACGATTAGCCCCTATGTCCAATACCAGTCTATAAAATCTTCTTCTGACTCCAAAAACACATGCAATGACACCAAACCCAGGAAGATCCCAGGCCAGTGGGTGGGAAATCTTGTGCATCCAGTGTGGTTGTAAGCATCTCAGCACTGGCAGGAGTCTCCACATGGCTTCCTCAGCACCCAAGGCTGCATCAGGATAAGTCCATGTGGCTTCTCCTCAGGGATGCCTCGCAGGGGAGTCAGCCTTGTCAGTAGAGCATCTCCAAGGGTCGAGAGAGAGAGGTGTCTTCCACCTCCACGGAGGAAAATACAGGAGTTCCCACAATTCTCAGAAGAAGGCCATGCCCACACAGAGGCCTCATTGGCTATGACCAAATTGACAGACTAGACTCCACCCCTTAATGCTCCTAATCCTTAATCCACTCTTAATCCTCTCAAGTCCCAAATTGACACCAGATTATGTAGCTACCACAATAAGATATGAAATTATCTAAATCACGTGGAGGGAAAGGTACAGTCCTATTATATAACCCCTATTTGAGGAGTGCCATGGTTGAAAAAAAATAGGTCATATCAATGGGCATGCCTCCTTCTATGTGCAAGCGTGTCCAGTGAAAGATCAACCTCCTCCATTCAGGACAACTCTAAAGGACTAGTTACCACAGAGCTCCCTGTGGGGATGACTGAGATTTTGCTGGGACTATATCTCAGTCCAAAATGCTCACCCCTCTTGTCCAATGATTACAAGAATGCTCCTTAATAGATGCCTCATATATCACTCTCTGGCTGAGATATACAGTTATGCAGGAAACCATATCTCAGACATAATAGAAGAAAGAAATTTATTGATATAAAATAAATACGGAATGGGATGAAGAATAGAATGAAAGATGATGATTCATTTAAATTAAGTCAACAAAAAATTGTGTGATTATAAGAAATTAAATTATCCAAGTCACGTGCTGGGAAAGACCTGGTCTTCCCATATAAACAACAAAAGAGAGGTAAAACAACCATTTAGGACACTTGAACGTTGCATAAAATGTATAGGTTCTATTTTATAAGTTAAGGCAACACCAAGAAAATCATAAAGTAAAATAAAATCAAAGATAATGCCCAGTATTAAACTTTACTTATTCCAAAAGAGAAACATAACCTTGTGTTACAAGACAAGTCCTAGTGAACTCTGAAAACACAACCCCCTGAATCTTCCTGGCTACTTTACTATATGACATGGCCCAGGTTTACCAAGGGCCCTCTAGTCCATTCTGATTCATATTGACCTTACAAGACAGTGCGCACTTCCCCACAGGGTTCCCAAGGCTGTAATGTTTATGGACAGGAGCCCTGGTGGCACACTTGGGTATATGCTGGACTGCTCACCTTCAGGTTGACAATTCAAGCCCACCAGCATCCACGCGAGAACGAAGAAGCTGTCTACTCGTGCGAAGATTTACAGCCTCAGACTCCCTTTAGAGAGTGATTATGACTCAGAATTAACTTATTGGCAAGGATAATCTTTACAGAAACAGATTGTCACACCTTTCTCTGGGGGAGCTGCAGGGAGTCTCCAAGCACTGACATTTCAGACAAGCACTTTAATCACTGTGCCAACAGCCTTAACGTATATGATTTCAAAGTGATGCATAGGGCAGGGATTCACGTATGCAAAGAGTGCTACTTTGATCAGGAATAATCTCCTTCTGATATTCTGATAATTACACGGTTGGCACTGGCATTTTCAGCAGGCCGCGCCCCGGAATACTACAGATGCTTTGTTTGAAGGCTACTTCAAATGCTGCCTTTACCCTAAGGAGCATAGCAAGCATTTTCTGCTGATAATAAAGGCTCTCGGTTACATTTTTACCCAAATAAGTACCATCAGGAAGTCTGATTTAGAATCTATAGCACTCTCTTTTCTCATTTTCTCTCTCTCCTTTTCTGTTTCTTTGTCTGATGGAATAGCCTCTAACCTTTTCCTTCCCATAAGAATACTGGTATCCCCCTTACCAAAGTAATGAAACCAATTTATAAATACATATGAAATTATTTAAAATGTTATCTATTTGTCATTCTGAAAATTAACTTTCGTTTTTGAAAACTGTTAAATTGATAGGTGTGTCATTATATTTTATAATCCACATATATGTATAAACACACATATACACACATATATTATATGTCACTTTGGCAATTGCATATAAAGTTGTAATTTCTGACCTTTCAGATTTTATTTTACAAAGCAAATATGAATAAGACCTTATTCGTATGAAACTGGTGTGACCTTGTTGAAGATGGTATGACCTATTCCTTATAGGTCACATATCTGCAATCAATATAAATGCTGAAAAGTAGTAGTGTCTGGACCCTGGCTTAATCATCAGTTTCCCATTTTTAGGATCAACAAAGAGCTATTAGCCTCATTTTATACTAAAAAATTCTGTTCAGTAAGAATGCCAAGCCTAACAATGCTTAAAATACATAGCTTATATTTCTAAAGCTTTGTGATTCAGAGCAATCTTTAAAAATATAGAAATCCCATCTCAAGCTAAAGTATTTTTCATGCCTACCAAGGACAGAACTATACAGCACTATTCCCACAACACAGCAAACATGCAAAGAAAAGCAAAACACACATCTTTCAAAGCAACCTGATGACTTCTTCCAATGAAGAGAGCTCCATAACAGTCTTATGATTACCTGTGAGCTTGTAGCAATAATTAGTCTTATCACTTTGATTCTTCATTTGGTTAATTACACAATGAAGGCAAGAGAACAGCACTATATAAATTTTTGTTAGGTGTTAGGTTGCTAACCAAAAGGTCTGAAGTTCCTAACTCCCAGCCACTCTACAGGAAAAAAAAATGAGGCTCTCTGGTTCCTTGAAGATTTACAGTCTTAGAAACCGTACATAACGTCATTGTGGGTCAGAACTGACTCGAGGGAAGTGGGTGTGTTAGTCTGGGTACTTTAGAGAAACAAATCCACAGAAACTCATGTATAAGAAAGAGTTTTATATAAAGGGTAAGTGTGCAACAAGAAAACATCCCACCTCAGTGCTGCCCAAGCCCATATGTCCAACATTAGCCCATATGTCCAACACCAATCCACAAAGTTCTCCTCCATCTCACAAAACACACACTATGATTCCGACTGCAGGAGGAAAGCCAAGTCAGTGAATGTGTAAGCATTTCAGCACTGGCAGGAATCTCCACACGACTGCTCCAGCACCCAGGGCTGCATCGGGGTAGGTCCATGTGGCTTCTCCTCAGGGATATATTGTTGGAAGTGAGCCATGCCAGCTGAAGCAGGGAACTGCTAAGGCAGCTGCACCCTGGTCCGACTATCACAAAGCAAGAGACCCGAGAACTCGAAAGGCGCGACTCAATGAGCCATTTATCTCCCCGCCCTTCAATTAACCCCACATGCGTTTAATAGCCAGGTTGACACAATAAACTAACTACCTCAGTGGGAATGGATCAGAATTGACTCCATAGCAGAGAGTATGAATTGGATTTGACTCCCTGGAAGGGGGTTTGATTTGGGGTATATATGATCTAGGATATTATTTTAACCCAGGGCAGCTTTTAAGAATCTATCATCTGTTTTCAAAATAGTGATATATTTTTTAAAATATAAAACAAATTCTCAACAAAATTACTTCTTCAGATTCCCAGCTATATTAACATAAAAGCACAGATTGCAGAAGATTTGAGAGTTTGTATTTAGCATTTCCCTCCTCGTCTTGCATCACCCCCCCCCCTCCAAGATTCAGCTTCTCTCTCCATTGGGGTGGCTGGTGTCCTCAGGCTGCCCTTTGGATGCCCAAAGGGAACTCACTTTGGTGCCCTTGGCTCAAATTTTCCTTACACTAAAGAACCCCAGGAATAAATTACCTCCTTTTTCTCTCTTCTTGACCTCCATGGAAACTTTCATTAACTGGAGGAAAGCAATTTAATTAAAGGAAGTCACATTAGATTGTGAATGATTGATGAATAGACTACTTAACCCTCCTTGGGATATTTTTATGTAAAAAAAAGGACACTGTAATCTAAGCGAATCTGTAATGGGCAGATTTCAAACAGTCCAAAAAGTAAAGAGAAATATATAGACTCCGTTCGGGGATATATGTTTTGATAGAAGGGCCTTCTGAAGGTCCCCTTAAATTATCCCTGGTGATGGCCACCTACTCAACCTCCATTCCTGACCGAGAGAATAAAACATGGACTGAAATGCCCTTTTCCAGTTTTATAAGTGAGCAGCAAAGTACTCTCAAAGGAAGCCATTTGACTTTGAAACAGACTTCAGAAGTCAAAGTATGGTTTATGACTCCTCTGGGTGAACTGAGAAATACAAATGCTCCTTTTAACTTAGAGCCAAATTCCCAAGAGCCATCCTTAAACATCAAATATCATTATGGCAAAGGGCAAAGCCTTTGCTACGTAAAGTGACCCTACAGGTACCCTTTGTAGATTAGTTACATTATGCTTTTAAAATTTTTTTAATTGGAGAATAGGGATTAGTACCAGAAATATAATATACAATCCCATACTATAAAGATCCAAAAGAGGATATAAAGAGAAAAGTGTCTTTAGAAGCTTTAAAGCAAAGTTTAATTCCTCATGTAAGTCATAGTACACGCCGATCATCTATATGCACCAACACACACACACACACACACACACAGCATCAAATGCCAATCAAAACCTCTGGTTCAAATAGTATGTCCAAAGTAGCCTTTTAAAATACAGTTACATATCATCTAAACATTTAGGAACAATGTTGATAATTAAAATATTGACATATTTTCTTATTGATTAGATAAATTAGAAGTAATTACAATTACCTTTTTGCTTTGATTGGCTGTATTTTTTCTGTCTTATTACAGGTATAAAATGCAGAGAGAGGGAACTGTTTACATAATGTCTTCAGCTTTGCTGACAGTAATTGAAGTTGATCCACTTTTCTGCTAATTAAAAAGTTTGCCCTTCCCTGCACCCCAGTGACAATTCGGACCCCTCTGGTCATGATAAAACCACTAATATTTTGCCCAGTTGTAACATTATAAAAATTAACAAGTTGATTCTAGTTATTAAATTAATAGCTCAAAGTTCTGAGCATCTTTCTACATAATATCAAATTATACTTAGACCTTGATATACTTTACTGCATTTAAATGCTACACTGTTCTCAATATTCAAATTTTACATTGGTGGGGGAGGTGGCTAGAAAGCTAGCCCATGAGAAAAAAGTTTCTAATAGCAGCAGTCTATGCGCTAAAAATCTCATAGAATTTAGTGGTATATTTTTATTCTAGGTCAAGGACAATTCCTTTGCATAGCTAAGTTAACTTCTCACAAAGAATCAGGTACACCCAAACCAAACTCAGTTCTGAGTTAAATGTCTGTTCTCAAAAGAGATTGACAATTTCATATTTAAAGGTACATCTTGAATAAGGTGTTCAGGTTAAATGACATACTGAACCAATCCATCTAATTCAGATACTATTTTTTTTTTTTTTTGCCTAGTAGAGGGGAAACAGGAAATAGGAGGGGAATGACAATAGCAAATAAAGTTTGGGAGCTGGAAAGCAGTTGAACAACTGAATTCAATTATTGAGTGGGCAGTGAAAAAGGCCACGAATAAACATGTTACATAAGAGATTCCCAAATGCAATCCTCAGCATAGTTTCCTTGGAACTTGGTAAAAATCAAGAGGGCTGGAACTTGGGGTGGGAGGGTGGGGACCCTAGGAGAATATTGAAAACGACAACGACAACAAAAGCTATTTGATGAGTAATTTCATACCTAGATGTCTTCCCTTAGTCCATTTTGCTAAATATTGCTTCCTACTCCTTGTCTTCCGTATCCACTTCTCCCCTAAAGGGTAATTGAATCTTTATTCTATGGGAAATGGAAAAACAGGGTTTATCTATTGAGGGAATTCAAGATAACTGAAGAAATGGTAAACGTATTTCAAACATGAGAATTAGTAACTGTGTGCATACAAGGTGCAGAGGTCTGGGGCAAAATCCTTGGTAACCCCACCCAAGCTTTTTCCTTGGTTCCAGAAGCCAACAGACAGCACATCTCTCCTATGGAAGGATATTAAACCATTTTTCTAGTCTCGTCAAACCCATTAACGGTTCAACTGGGCCACAAAGGTTGTTGTTGTTATTGTTAGGTACTTTCAAATTGATCCTGATTCATAGCAACCCTGGGCATGGCCTATTCCTGCATCTTGTTCCCAACTGTCATGTTTGAGCTCCTGGTTGCAGGCACTCTGTCAATCCATCTTGTCAAGCGCATTCCTCTTTGTCACGGGTCCTCTACTTTACCAGCCACGATAACTTTTTCCCAGCGACTGTCGTCTCCTGATCATCTGTTCTGATAACTAAATCTCACCACCCTCCCAAGGAATCTTCTGGCTGTATTTTTTCCAAGACGGACTTGTTTGTTCTTTTGGCGGTGCAGGGCACTTGCAATATTCTTCATCAGCATCAGAAATCAAATGCATCAGTGCTTCCCTAGTATTCCTTACTCGGTGTGCAGCTGCCATGTGCATAGGAGGCGATGGAAAATACTACGGCCTATCTTAGTCCTCAAAGTGACACCCTGACCTTTCCACACTATAAAGAGGTTTCATGCAGCAGCTTTGCCAACGCAATACATCATTTGATTTCTTGACTGTTGCTTCCATGAGTATTGATTGTGGATCAAGCAAGATGAAAACTTCAGTAACTTTAATCTTTCCTCTATTATCTTGATGTTACCCATTGGTCTAGTTGTGCGAATTTTGGATTGCTTTACATTGAATTGTAATCCATACTGAAGGCCTCAGTCCTGGATCATCATGTTTAGTGTTTCACGTCTTTCTTGTTTTTAGCAAGCAAAGTTGTGTCCTTTACACTCAAAAGTTGTAAATAAGCCTTCCCCCAATCCTAATGCTACATTTTTCTTCATATAATCTGCCTTCTGGAATTATTTTCTCAACTAACAAATTAAGTATGGTGAAATGATACAACCCTGATGCACACCTTTCCTGATTTTGAACCACCTAATGTTAAACATAAATAGCATTTCCTCTTTATATTTGATCAACCGACTCTACAGGATCTTCGCGGGTACAATTAAGTCTGGAATTATCCTCAATGCTCTTCACAGTTTAGTATGATACACCCAGCTAAATGCCTTTGCATAATCAATAAAGCACAAGAAATGCCTTTGTGGAATTCTCTGCTGCCAGCCCAATTCCATTTGATCGCATCATTGATATCCTTAATTCCATGTCTGCTTTTAAATCCACCTTTAATTTATGGCTGATCCTTGCCAACGTAGTGCTACAACAGTGATTGCTCTTTAGCAAAACTTTACTTGCACGTGATATTAATTGTGTCATTCCATGATTTGTACATTCTGTTGCGAACCAGTATTGATGCCATAGTGAGGTCTACATTGGCCTGCTAAACAGAAGGGTACCCGTTCGAAAGCACCAGCCACTCTGGAGTAGAACGATGGAGTTTTCTACTCCTGTATGGAGTTACAGGCTCAGAAACCCACAGAAGTAGTTCTACTCTGTTCCACAGGGTCTCTATGAGTCAGAATTGACTCGATGGCATTGCATTTCAATTTTCCAGTCAATTGGCCAGGTAACTTATTTCCAGCTTTCTTGGCATAGGAGACGGAGTGCTTCCAGTGCTTCATCTTTTTTTTTTGTATCAATGCTATTCCATCAATTCCTGGATCCTTGTTTTCACTGATGCCTTCAGGGCAGCTTGGGCTTCTTTCCGTACAGTTGGCTCTTGATCACATGCTACGTCTTGAAGTGTCTGACTGGGGACCAGTTCTTCCTGGGACAGTGCCCTCTGTACTCCCTCCATCTTCCTCTGGTGCTTCCTGCATTTCCCGTCTTTATCCCATAGAACCTTTTCGTCTTGAAACGCCAGGCTTGACTTTTTCTTCAATTTTTCAGCTTGAGATACACTGAGTTTGTTCTTTTTGTGATTTCCTTACGCTAGGTCTTCGCATATTTCATATTTTGCATTGCCTTCGCAAGCTGCCCTTTGGAATTTTCTGTTGAGCTCATTGACGCCATCATTTCTTCTATTTGCTTTAGTTGTTCTATGATGAAGAGCAAGGTTGAGTCTCTTTTGACATCCGCTTTAATCCTGTCTTTCTCTCCTGTCCTTTTAATGACCTTCTCTTTCTTCGTGCATGGTGTTCTTGATGTCATCTCTCAGGTCGTCACGTTTTCTGTCGTCGGTGTTCAATGAGTCAAATTTATTTTTGAGATGGTCTCAAAATTCAGGTAAGATGCGCTGAATTTTTGGTTCTTTGGGCTTTGTTTTAATATTTATCAGATTCCACCTGAACTTGAAAGATAGCGAGATAGGGGTAAAGGGGGGTCGTCTCCTGCAAATTCCTGTCCTAGAGGAAAATCGGTTGGCAGGCTGACAGGACCACAATAAAGGAGTTGGAAAGAAATCAAGCACACTAATTAGACACCTATGGGAAAATCCAGGACAGAGCATGCTCAGACCCAAGCCACCTAGGCCCAGGTGGGAGGTCCACCTGGGTGCACAGACTAAGCACAATATGACATCACACAGGTGTGCCTAAACTCAGCCAGTAAGGTCGGCCAATACCCTCAGCCCTGCCTCCCCAGCCAGCGGACAGAGGAGGGGATAAAGGCAGGCTGTGGGCAGGCTGCACTCTCTCTTCTCTTGTTCAGGTGCATGTTGTAAGTGGAGGGTGAGATTCCTCCCGTGTGTGTGTGTGTGTGTGTGTGTACACACCTGTGTGCCCACTGGCTCTCCTGGAGTCCCTGCATCCTGCTCTTAGCTCCGGCCGCTGGTTCCACACTCTGGTTTGTGCCGATGTTCCTTCCACATGCTTTGCCAAGCTCCCCTGACATGGCCCTCAGTCACCAACTTTGCCACGGACCCTGCCATGCGGCCTTGCACAGAATTTCCAGAGACAGCATGGGCATTTTGAGACTGTAATAACTGAAACTTACTTTTTCTTCATAAAAGTCACTTGGATTGCAAAAGTGCTATGCTGCATGAATTATTTCAGCATTGGGAAACAAGAACGGAGATAAGCCTCCCCACAAACCTCACAAACTTATATATTACTAAGGGATGGTCTGGTGAGCCCCTGGCCTCCTTTTAGCTGCTGCTATTGAGTTTCTCCATTGTCTCTTCCCCACAGAGAACCAATTTGCTATCTGTGTGAGCCATCTGGAGAGATGCACATGTACATTGGCTGTTTATGTTGTAAAAAGATATTTGCAAAGATGCTGTTGGTTTTTAAGTAGTCTATATCGAGTTCGTTTCTATCACCAAGGCCGTATTTGCCAGCTCAGGTTCCTTCCTCTGGTTCCAAATGTTCAATTAAATCATTGGTATTTTCATCTGGATTGCATTTTCGCTCAATTTCAGACTGAAGACGTTGGTGTCATTCTTCAGTTTCTTCATCGATGGCTTTACAGCTTGGACCCTAAATTTGAATAACAGGATTTGTACCGACAGGATGTCCTTGCCTGTGTCCTACCACAGACAGCACTGTATTTTATGATCGCTCTTGAAATGTTCTTTTTAAAGATGAATAGAGCTGCATTTCCCTTGACTTTGTCATTTGAAATATAGAAATTTTAATTGTCTGATTCAAAATGGTTCACGCTAGTCCATTTCAGCTCACTCATGCCTGAGTCACTAGCTTTTATGTGATCGATTTAATTTTGACAACCTCCAGTTTTCTTGCATTCATACTTCATCTCTTTCGCACTCTGAGTATTAATAGATGTTTGTAGCTCTATCTTCTCATGTTGAGCCATGCCCCTTTAGCAAAAGGAGATCTGAACGATTTTACTCCATCCGCATCATTGTGGTTGACTGTACTTTTGGAAAGCAACTCTTCTGCGGTCACATTTTGAGTGCCTTCTGACCTGAGAGACACTCAATATGAAAATGTTCAGTGGCTCATCTCTCAAAAGTGGATAGCCTATTCCTTTTCCTATGTCTGAAAGCTTTATTGAAAATAATTGACCTTGGGTGAACCTGTTGGTATTTGAAATACTGATGATGTATCTTCCAGCATGACAGCAACATGTGAGCCACCACAGTATGACAAACAGAGAGCAGTGGTAAAGCTCACATTTGAAATTGTTAAAATGCCTCAGCTATAATAAAAGAAAGGATGTCTTGTGGCACTGTGGCTAAATGCTCAGCTGCTAACAGAAAGTCGGTTATTTTGGGGGACAATGATGTGGCAGAATGAACTCCCTACATTAATGGATTCTCAGAGGCACGGCAGAGGAGGTATGGCAAAATGAGGATCTAATAATACATGAGCACGAAAAAGAACATATTCTAAATTGTTCGTGGTGATGGTTGTACAAATATCAATATGAATGAGCTATTGAGTTGTATGGTATTTAAATTATATGCCAGTATAACTGTTTGTAAAAAATAAGGTTACACCCATAGAACTCTGAGTCAGTTCTCTTCTGTCCTCTTCGGTCACTCTAAATTGAAACGGATTTCACTTGAGGGGTTTTATGAAAGACAAAAACAAAAAATCTCAAATGGCATATTCGGGGAAAAAACACTTTTGGAAACTAAAAACAAGAGAGAAAAAATTTAAAAATCAATATAAAGGTTAGATGAGAAAGAAATCTCCCATAAAATAGGTCAAAAAGACAAAGATATCGTATATAAAAAAAAGATAAAATAGGGAAGGTAAGAACCAGTCCAGGAGGTCCTGCAACTGTAAACCGAAGTTTCCGGGAAGACAAAACAAGGGAAGTTGAAAAGAGAAAATTATCAATAAAATAAGATTTCCTCATTTCTTCAACCAGAACAATTTAAGTTTGAGGATAAGTCAAGTGCCCTTCAATGCAATTTTCCATGTTTAATTTTAAGTAGAAGATACATATAATGCTGAATCTCTAAGTCAAATGCAAAATTTTTATTTAATTACTAGAATCTTCTGTGAATGCAAGTATATTTAGATTAAACCTGAATGAAGTGGCCACCAACCAATTAGGAACAAATTAAAAGGCTTTGTCATTTCTTATTTTTAACTAAAGTCCTTTTCTCCTTTGAAAAACAAAGAAACTAGCTGGTGCCAAAATTATGATTCCAGAATCTTTAACACAAGACTGTGTCTTGGATTTTCTCACCACATGACCCATTTAGAATCCCAGAGCTTCAATACAAACCTCACAAGAATAGGAAATCTGCAATTCATTAGGATCCTGCTGGGACCCAAGGCTTCATGAAGGAGCTGACTGGTAGGAGCCAGATGAAAAGAATCTTCAGAGTTCCTTTACATTTCTAAAAATAAACAAGAGACTCTCTTAAGCTTAAAATACCAGAAAACAAAAAAAGCTAAAATCCTAATTTTCTTAGTATTCATTTGTGTAAAACTTCATGTAACACCCAAACAGGTAAAGCACAAATAGTTTATTTAAAAATGGAAAGACTTTCCAAGAGGAATTGTTGGTGCCAGTTCTCCCCTGCCCAATGGGGTCATGATGAGTCAAAACTGAAAGGTTCTGTCAAGTTCATTTTGACTTACAGCAATCCTGTGTTCAATGACTGTGCCGCCCTCACAATCCGTGTTGGCACTGAGGCAATCTGTGCGGACATTTTGTCAATTCATCTTGTTGAGTGTCTGCTTTTCTGCTGACCACTCTTCAAGCATGGTGTATTTCTTAAAGACAGGTCCCTCCTGATGACATGACTGAAGTCTATGAGATCAGGTTAACTAGCCTCCCTTGCAAGGAGCATTTTAGTGTACATCATTCAAGACAGATGTGTTTGCCCTTTTGCAATCCATGATGTATTTGATATTCTTTACCAACTCCATAAGTTCAAGACGTCACTTCTTGTATAGTCTTCTTAATTCATTGTTCAACGTTTGTATGCATATGAGATGATTATAAATACCATGATTCCATAACATGGACCTTCATCTTTAAGGTATCATCTTTGACTTTTTAAACTTTAGAAGGGTCATTTGAAGTAGATTTGCCCAATAGACTGTGCTGTTTTATTTCCTGACTGCTTGCTGTTGGTATGGCCATTGATTGTGGTTTCCAATAGAATGAAATCCTGGAATTTTTCAATCTCATTAATTTCTCCATTTATCATTATAGTTTATTATTCCACTTTTTGTCATATTTTTATTGAGACTGTATTTTTGAAGACTGTAGCCTTTGATCTTAATCGGTGTCTGTGTATCTCTAATCCTGACAACATATTCTTCATAAAACCCTCCTTGGCTCATTTTATCAGCATACAGATCAAGTAGTATGGTGCCCATTCTTTTTCATGTACACTTGCTTCCTGGATTATTTATTCAGCCTACAGTTTGAATAAGTAGAGTGTTAAAAAAAAAACTTGATACACACTTTTCCAGGTTTTAAGCCATACAGAATCCTTTTGCTCAGTTCAAAACAACTGCCTTATGGTCTTTGCACAGGCTCTACATAGGCACGATAAAGCATTCTGGAATTTCTGTAGAAAGGAAACATCTCAGTACAGAGGTTTCTCCTGAAATCCATCCACACCATGGGTGACCTTGTTATTGTTTTAAATATCATGGTGTTGCCTCCAGCATCTAGTAACATGCAAGCCAACATAGTCAAGAAACCACAGTCAAGGTCTGACCAGGAAGAGTTATTGAAGTGAACATTTCTACCAGATACTGATGAAATATTTTTAATATTAGAAATTATATTGGAAGCCTGTAACTTCCTTCCCTTGAAAACATATAATTAA
This sequence comes from Tenrec ecaudatus, assembly GCF_050624435.1. Lineage (NCBI taxonomy): Eukaryota > Metazoa > Chordata > Mammalia > Afrosoricida > Tenrecidae > Tenrec > Tenrec ecaudatus. The sequence goes on along the minus strand of NC_134532.1, from coordinate 65,010,537 downwards.
TCATGCTATGTTGAAAACATCTCTAGAAAATGATCTATTACCACCAGGATTTCTTTTACAACCTTTTCTGAAAAAACAACCCAATCTTTATAAAGCTAATTATGTTAATTAAATGTAAAGGGTAATTACTACAAGATGAAAAAGGTGGTGTCTTTATAATGAGTTATTTTTAAAGAATAGACTTTAAATTTTTAGTTTATTTTTCAAATTCCATGACACTTTTTCCACAAAATATGACAAATAGTAACTACCTGTCCAGTATGGTTATTGTAACACCAATTATTCAACTCATTTCCATCTCATTTATACATAGTTTAAAGTGAAGAGAAACCAGCAGCAGTATATTTATATGCAATGCTGACATAGATCTTATCTGAAGATGCTTTATAAAGTTCATGGGAGGATGGGATTAAAAGGTAATAGCATTTTTCTACAAACTGTTGGATCCCAACCATATATTAGATAATACAGTTAAAATCTAGGAATTTTTTTCATGTTGCATGTAATCCCTTCTTTCAACAGATTAAATATGTTTGCATCCAAGCATTCTAAAAATTGATATCTAAGCAATGTGATTTAGCTGAGGGGTTCATTTTAAAACAAAACAATGATAATATATCCCGGTGACATGATGAATTAAACACTGGTCTGCTAACAAAAATCACAGTCATTCAAAACCCCCAGGCATTATGCTTGGATACAGCTTGTTGGCCTCAGAAACCTTGTGGATCAGCCCTGCACTTCCCAGTCTGAGTTCACCAGTTCAAGGATAGTGGTTACTGAGCATTGTTGGCACTACCCATTGCTTCTCCATTTGTCTTACTGGTGTGGTTATGTAATGCTAGAAGCTATCTCATAAATATTTCAAGTGCCAGAAGCTTCAGAAGGTTTTCAGCAGAACTTTTGAACTAAGACAGATATGGAAGAAACATCTAGCAACCCACTTGTGAAAAAATTGGCTATTGAAAACCTTATAGATAGCAATAGAACATGGCCTGATAGAATGAGGAAAACTCAACCCCTCATGTTCAAAGGCATGTTCAAAGACACTCACAATATGACAATAGAACAGTGGTTCTCAACCTCCCTGATGCTGCAACCTTTTCATACAGTTCCTCATGTTGTGGTGACCCCACAACCAGAAAATTATTTCATTGCTACTTCATAACTGTCATTTTGCTACTGTTATGAATCAGGTGCCCCCTGTGAAAGGTTATTCGACCATCAAAGGGGTCACGACCCCAGATTGAGAACCACTGTAATAGCAAAACTTAGAGTTGCCCTTAAAGATATGCATACAATAAAGTTTTCAGGGCATCCTTTACTCATATGGCATGACTCAAAACAGCTGCAAATATGCACTAGTTACTAGAACGAGGAATGTATGAACATTGAATCTAAGAAAAACGGAAGCTGTAAAATGAAGTGCTTGAAGATAAGTCATAGGCATGAGAGGGTTGGCATGGACTAGCTAGTGTTGGCATTTCTGAACTGGACATTCACATGGCCTACTATACTGGAAGTGACACATTGAAGGGGAAAGGTGTCACATTCATTATCAAAACGAACATTTCAAGATCTATCTTCAAATGTAGTGATGTAAGTTATTGGAAATAGCCATATATCCACAATGAAGCCAGCTGATATGACTATTATTCAAATGTATGCACCAGCCACTAACATCAGAAGAAAAAATTAAAGATGTTAGCAACTTCTTCAGTCTAAAATTGATCAGTCATTCAATAGGGATGCATTGATTATTACTGGTGATTGGAATGTATGGAATTTAAAAGTTGGAAATAAATAAGAAAAATATGGCCCTGTTGATTAAAAAAGAAAAAACGTGAAGATTACATGAAAAAAATTGTAAGATCAGCAATTCATTCATTGGAAATATCTTTTTTAACATCATAAATAGCAACTAGATGTAGACATCACTAGATGAAATATACAGGAATCAATTTGACATTTGTGGAAAGAGATGATGGAAAGGTTCACTGTTATTGATCAGAACAAGGCCAGAGGCTGACTGTAGGACAGACTATCAACTCATCGTTTGCAAATTCAAGTTAAAACTGAAAAAAATTAAAGCAAATCCACTAGAATCAAAATGTAACCTTAACTGCATGCCACCTGAATTTAGGGATTTCCCCAAGAAGAGATTTGACACATTGATGACTAATAATCAAAGGCATTAAAAGGAATGGTCAAAGACACCACAGAAAGTCCCTCTCTCTGTCCTATGCTCTGGCTGTTGTTCTGTTGCTTCTCTTTGGATGTCATCTGGATCCGGTTCCCTGGGAAGGGTTCTCAAATTCAGAGGATGCTTTCCCCTACTGGCTCATGTTAGTACTTTTCAGAGCTAATTTTATACACAGCAGATTGGTTTTCCAGGGAATCTTGGTCACAATAACTCACAGGTGAGTTCTATCAATATCTTCTCACCATCTTCTTCCCTGACACATGCAGGGAAAGGCTGTTTGGTAAGAGTTCGAAATTTTGGCTAAGAAGAGCCTCTTTAAATAATTCACTGTCCCTGCAAAAGCTTACCTTGAAAATTTTAATTCTAAGATCATCTTCTTTCCTCCCTATTAAGATATAGAACCCTGGTGGCCAATTGACAACATTCATTTGTCTTATAAAAGATTATTGACTATATAATTTGACACCTCAAAGCAAAATCTCTTTAATAATAATCATAAACAATTATAATAAATTTATTTATTTTGAGAAATTCCATGAAAAGTCCCTTGCAGAAAGTTTTAAAGACCTCTAGAAAAAAAACATATAATGAATACTACTTAACCCAATCAAAACATTATTAATTACCTTTTTTAAAATTCCAATGAAAGTCTTACAAACTAATTCACTCCCCTAAGGTATTGATTTCATTTGCTTGATAACTTCTAATCTCTGTGTTCTTTCTTCATTAGTTTTTATCTCTATATAATCTGACACTGTTTTAAATTTACAAAATCAACTCAATGTACGTAATGATTTCTGTATGTTCCAATCCCTATCAACTCTGCTTCTTTCATGTGCCTGCTTTTACTGGGCACCAAACTACTTCTAGAATCAGAATGTTACTTTGTGATGCTCTAGATGCTAATTGGCTGAGTTTCTCATACAGCTGTTATTAAAGGTGAGCTCATTTCTTCCAGACAGATGACAACTATAGGCTAAGATTCGTTGTAAAGAATGATAAATCTGACCACAGAAAATAGTGAAAAGACAAATAAGAAAGATTCTATTGTAAACTTGAAAAATGAATGTAAAGAAGTCTCCTGAAAGTGATGTTTTAAAAAAATTTGTCAACTTTAAAATATATAGAATCATTTTTTTAAATGTTCAAGAACAGTATTGAATTACACTTACATATGGATGATTCAAACTGTAGTACTTAAAATTCCAAATATTAAATTCGATCAAAAGACTTAAGCATTCTCAATGTTGTATTCAATACAGCAACAAATACAAAACTATCATATGAACAGGGCCAGATCTAGGAAACGGAGACAACATTGAAGCCCTCTGGCTGACTGAAGCGTATGTGAGTGAGGTTTGGGCTGTTAGCCCCAAAATGAGCAGTTTAAAACAATGCTTTCCACTCCCCTCCCACAAAAAGTTAAAGTCTTTGAAACCATGAGGACAGTTCTACCTTGTCCTACAGGGTCTTTATGAGTCAGAATCGACTTGAGGGCAATGAGTTTGGTATTGATTTTTTTGTTGTTGTTGGTTTGTTTTTGGGGTAAGAAAATAAAAGGATTAGTTTTCTCTGAAAAGTATCACATTAGAAGACTCTGATTAGAGACAGAGAAGAATTTGGAATAAAACTCAAAATCATTTTTTAATCCATTTTAGGAGTTGGATAGAGACTGATGGAATCCCTGAGGCCAAGCCCTTAGTCACCCTTCAGGTCTGGAAAACAATAAAGTTGTCTGTAAGGCAGCAATCAAAGTAGGGAAGGAAGGACACACACCATACCCTAACCAACCTTTTGAGATCAAAAGGGCAGCGCTCACCCCAAAACAAATGAGGAGGAATGGAGATGAGAAACGCAGGGAGGGAAAGGAACAAAGAATGTTGCCTCGTGGAGACTGCAGTCAATGACAGAGAACAGATGCCGATGGACTGTTGGATGGAAAACTGATTTATTCTGTACATCAGCACCTGATGCACAATAAACAGTTCTCTTAAAAAATTACGCCTCGTGGGAAATGGACTAAATCGTATGATTTGCACAGACTGTGTTATCTTCAAGAATCAACTTTACGACGCTTGATTTGCTGCTAACCACTCTCTCATTTCCACACCGTCACTATAAGCAGTTAGTGAGGCTTATAGATTCCTGTTTAGAGTGATTTTATACCGCCCCCTTCAAATACTTACATCTGGATAAATTCTTGGTTGTAACAAATAGAAGGAGGCAGTGCTACTGGTATTGAGTAATAAAATCGAAGGATACGGTTAAACACCCGATCACATGCAGAACAGTTCCTCACAACCAAAGGTCAGGTAGCCTAAAGTGTCGACGGAGCAGAGATTGAAAAACCAACCTTAAAGACTGCTACCCCAAAGCTCCTAGTAATGTGCTCTTTCCCGGGCTGCAATAGAAAGGAAAGGACTGAGAGTGACAGCTGACTGATTCTGTGGCTCATTTATAATTCAACATGTTCTATAGTTTGGCTCTCAAAGTGCAGATTCATTCAGTTCTCTTCTTTCCATTCACTCAAGATCTTCTTTCTGTTACCCCAGACCAAAACTGAGAGATTCTTTACTGTAATGAAAATGAGGTACAATCTAAAAAGAAAACCTCTCAGAGTTATTATGTCTCTTCGGATCAAAAGCTCAAGGAGATGCCAAATAGAATAGGTTATAAATGATTAAGTCACCAGTTTAACTTATTCTCCCCGGATTAATTGATGACGCACTGGTGGTTTTCCCATTTGAATATCATTCTGAAAGACCTCCGACACCTCACCACTGAGCACAGAGAGGCTCTCCGAGGCAAATTAGGCTGCTCACTTCATTAACAACGAGACCATGTCACAATAGAAATTTCAGAAATAGAAACCCTCTGACCAGTTGCTTCTATGTGTTATGAAATACTCCAACTAACATTAAATTATGCTTCAAATGTATACCACTCCAAGCTACTCAAATATAGCAAGCAGTAACAAATGAGCAACGTAGTCCATTGCAATGCTAATAAATCAAACTCACCAAGGTAAGTTAACTGCATTTTCAGTAAGTACAGATTTATCGTCAGATGCCTGATAATCATGCAAACACTAGAAAAAGCAATGTGTTTTCCATGACCTTGCTCATAATTCACCAGCAACACTACCTTGCAATTTTCACTGTTATACCACTCTGAGCATACTAGAAAAAAAGATTTCCAGGTTTTTTTGAGAGCCTCTGAATGAACATGCATGTGTCAATCTGGTCATTTGGAGAGGGGGACTTCTAAAAGCTATAAATATTTCATAGTAAAAAAAAAGTAGGGTAGTGGATAAGAAAACTGAAAAGAAGCAATACTTAAGTATGCTAAACTTTTCTGAAACTGTAAACTTTGCTAGAAACCTGATGTTCTCCAAAAGAAGAAACATCCAGGTTTTAGCCTATCTCTATGTTACTTTTGTTGGCTTTCGTTTTCAATCTATAAAATAGAAATTATAAAATATACCTTCCAGATTACGAAATGTGCTACAATTTGGCTGAATTCCACTCATATTGGCCCTACAGGACAAGGTAGAAATTCCCCTGGGCCTTCAGAGACTGTAACTCTTCACAGTAGCAGGAAGTCCCAGCTTTCTCCCACCCTGGGACTGACTGGGAGAATGGAGCTGCTGGCCTTGCAGTAAGTAGGCCAATGCCTAGGCCACAATACAGCCAGGTTCCTTTCCAGTAGGATCAGAATGATCAATATATGAAAAGAGATAGAAACATAAGCAAGAATTTTTATTAGCTTTCTGACAAAGTACGTGATTGGCTCTAATATTTAACTTTTTGATGAAGTAAGTTAAAGGCTCTCTGTGTCACAAAGAGTAACAATAACAAAATCCAGCATACTAAGTCACATACACCTGGTTGACGATGAGTCTAAAGATATTCCAGAGAGCAACAACTATTGAGCTATCCTGACTAAAAATAAAAATCAAACTCGCTATCATTAAGCTTAATCCTACTCATACTCTCTGCCATCCGCTCAATACCGACTCATCACCACCCTACAAGCAGGATAGAACTACCCTGGGATTTTCTAAGACTCTACAGGAGTAGAAAGTCCAGTCTACTACTAAGTAGTAAATGAATTTGTTAGAAAACCTGGGAACCTAATAATAGCAGTAGCTAATATTCAGATAACTGAAGTGATTTAATTGTTCCCTACTATTTGTATTCTATGGCTGCCAAAACTGAAGCTCCAAGAATTTACATCACTTGCTCAGACCACAGAGAGCAAGTGATAGGCATGAAATTCAGAGATGTGCTAGAACTAAAAGCAAGCCAAAGTGACAGCAGGGATGCGCGTGGAATGCGTTTTTCCCAGAATGTCAGGTAACTGTCAGGGCATCAACTTTTGTGCATGAAGGATGAGATTAACCGTTCTGCCAGACACATCTTCCCTTTAGCATCCTTTGTGGCCTCAGTAGGATCGGATCCTCCAGCCTGGGGCTGCAGAAAACCAGTTTCAGTAAAGAGGGAAAATGAACTAAGTTTTAGGAGAATGGAGTTTGAAGGAGGGTGATCATCAAAAGCAAGTATACAGCACTATATCTGAAAGCATGCAAACTAAAATTGAAGAGTCAATTTAAACATCCGCAGGAAGTGCAAACACAAATGCATAAGTGGAAGAATCACGGGAAACGATGGTATTTAAAATAATGTAACTATCAATAAATGATAAGTTAATGTAGTTCTGGACTATAAAACTTTATACATTTATTCAATAAAGTTTATCAACATTTAGGAAGTTACACATGACATGTCATTGAGTGACTAAAGCAGATAGGAAATAATTAGATTGATATAAAACATTTCATGTAACCAAATGCTTTTTTTTTTGACAAGCATCTGTCAAAAAAGCAAAGAACAATGAAAAAATGTAGAAATGCAGAGAGTGTGGGGGGTGAGGAGAGGAGAGAGGAGGATAATGAAATATTGACAGGTGAGCGCTTAACTACTACATAATCAGGGATCCTGCATTACATAATCATCTTTCAATTGACCTGTATACATTCATTACATTAAGCCAGTTTTGTAGCATGGCTTGGAGTGTGGCCATATCTGATCTCCTCTGACTCCCCTATTGCCACGGGGCAGGGGTCAGACACACCTCCATGCTCCACTCTTCTTTTACCCCTCCGATAGCCATTGTTCCTGCCACACAAGGGACATTGTTGCTAATTTTGATCATTCCTTGCAAGGGCCATCCAGAACTCACAAACAACATTCACAATTAATGGAATTTGCAAGGGGAGTTAAGAAATGGCCACAATAGTAATAATCCCGTCATTGGTCCACTGCAATACCTTGACTTATTCAGGTGACCAAGTTTGTCTCTGTCCTTTAGTCTCTCAACCACATGATCCCTTAGCATCCACCTCTATGAAGCAGGAAGCCTGCCTCTCACTGTACCTCACAGACCCATAATCTCGAAAGTATTCCTCTGTTTGCCTTCATGATTTCTCAACTGTGCCATCTGATCTTGGCTTGGTTCCTTTATTCCGTCCCATAGTCTCTGTGCCACAGTCCCTTGTGTCTTAGTCTTAGCCTCCACCACTTCAGACAGATCTCTTGCACATGCTTTTCCAATGCTCCTGACGTGTATCTTGGGGTCCAACATGGTCTATATAGACAGAGAAATGGCTTTGGTGGTGGTTTTGTCTTTCAGTAGCATGTACTCTCAACTAAACCAAGGATGGGGCTGGTTCACACCCTCTATTTAAGGCAGGACTTAATCCTATCCATCAGCAGAGCAGAGAACTCTCTCCAAGGTAGTATTATAGCCACAGGCATAGAGTCAAGAATTAAAATATATCACATAGGGAATGATGGCTAGAAGGGCCATGTTAATTTGCTAAATCTCACCAAACTACTACCGTACAGAACACACCAACCTTCTTAGAATTATTATGTCATCATTTATGATAAACTAATTCATTGTTTCAAAAATCTAAACCTAGGGACAAAGCTAATATAAAAGTTTACCCAAGCCTGTAATTTTATTATTTCCAAAATAACAGACCCAAGTTTCTACATGGTCAGTATTTTAATATAGGCGACTCCATCTTGGTATCTGAGGTAGTTAGTTTATTGTGCCAGCCTGGCCGATAAACATATGTGGGATTAATTGGAGGGCGGAGAGATAAATGGCTCGGTGAGCCTCGCCTTTCTTGTCTCTTGCTCTTTTATCATTTGACCAGTGTGCAGCTGCCTTGCTTGTTCTGTGCCTCGATTTACAAGCTACACTACCTGTGAGACACCTAACCCATGGACTGTGTCACTGTAATTTGAGGTTCCTTCAAGACCTGCTTCACCACACAATTGGAATTTACATCTCTTGAGCTGGGAACTGACTGTTGGTGACCTGCCTTGCTGATTGCTGCCTCTGCCCAGATAGCCTGGATTTCTCTACAGAGGACTACCTGGCGGCCCTCAAGACTTGTAGGACTGCCAGTGTCTCTCAACTGTCTCATGGGAGTGAGTTGCACTGAGCCATCTGTACTGCTTTATAATTTAACTGTTTATTTCTTGTGTTATCTATCTAGCTATCTTTATAAATATATATATATATATTTATATATTATAAATATTTTATATATTTATATTATATATAAATATATATTAAATTATTCACAATCTGGCTTTGTCTCTCTAGAGAACCCTGTCTAATACAGTATCCAACGCATGTTGTTGGTTGGCTGACCATTTCCTACCAATGTATAAAAATGTCCTGATGCTCACAGTCCCCCAAAATATAATGATAGATTAATTTCCAAATGTCCAAATCATAATTATAGTAAGAGAAAATAAGTAGGAGGAAATAAACATCCTGAGACAAACTACATCAAGACCTTTGTGTAAATGTAGAAGGGAAATGGATTTTCTGTTAGGAAATGATAGACACTTTTGCAACTTATATTTTAATTCTCCAAACATGTTCTACAAGGACTCAGTCTCAAACACGTGTGTTATTTTAGTCTGCACATTCATGGAGCCTTTCTCCAGAGAAGCTGCCAAAGCCAGCACCAGCTGGCCCCTTGAGAAAAAGGCTATGCTAACAGCAAATTTTTTAACTGTTAATGGATATTAAAAGGATAGAATTAATCTAAGCCTGCTTAAAAAAATAATGGGCCAGTATTCTGTAAAATTCAAGGAAGTTTGAATTATCCAGTGAAAATTTTTAAATGTTCCATCATCTCCCTTGCCTGTCATAAATATATATTTTTTCTCTTAAATGATGATTGTAAATAAAATTTCCAGCAATTATTCTGCCCACTTTTGCCTGGCGTTTTCCTGCATTGCCAAACAGTCCGTGGAAACATTGGTAAAAACCTGGATAAAAATAGATACAGAAGCATAACTAGTGTTATGCAAATCCTTCTTCTTACCCACCTTCCTGGATCCCATCAAATGTCATATCAGTGAAATTTATAGAATTTGAAGTTAATAGAGAAAAAAATCAGTTTTTAGTATATGATTGCTAATGAGAGTATAAATTGGCCCAACTCTTAGAGAGAGCAACACTCTTAATATCTCCGTGTCATTTGGCCCAATAATACTGTACAACTAGTGGACTGCTGGCGCCAAGATCAGCAGTTTTTAACAACCACTGCTCTGCAGGGGAATTTGGGGCTTTCTTCTTTCTGCAATCTCACAAACCCACAGAGCAGCTCTACAGGGTCACTATGGGTTGAAATTGCCTGGATGGCCATGAGAAGTTCAGCAGAGGATTATTTGCCAGATATTTTCTAACTTTGATAAGTAATGCTTTATTCCAAAATATGTTCACTCACCCAAAGAAGAGTAATGTTAGAGCTATAGGGGATTTGAGGAAACCTTTAACCCAAAGATTCTCAACCAGCGCCACAAGCGTTATTTACAATCATGTGGGAAATTGTTTGATCGTCCCCAGCTAGTGGGAGCCAGAGTCTGGATTAGTTTTACCCAAGAAAGAATCACCCTTCCCAATACAGCACTCATAGAAACAGGGGAGGTGGGTGGGGGGTGTCCTAGATCTCTTCTGCAGGGGCTGTGCACCCTTTCCCCATTTGCTGGTCGGTCTGGTTCATAACTCTGTCGCTCACTGGGGTTTGTCTACTGTGCAGAATATTTCCCTGCCAAGGTTATTCTTCTTCTCAAGAGCTACCCACTGATCCAGAGATGGGAAAACATTACTCCCTGGCTTGAATTTAGAAAAATTCTGAAGGCACTTCCCATCCCCAGAGTTCCTTGTAGGCCTGATTGAGGTCTCAGCTGCCTTCTTGCTGTTGTTAAGTTTCTCCCTTTTCCAATTCTACCTCCCTAATTTTATTACAGAAGTATCTCCTGTGAACATTGGTGCCCCAGATCCCTCTGCACTCAACTTTCCTTCTCAGAGCCGGATTCCGCAGGCCCCAGTTTATGACGACCCACCAGAGGAACAGCTCTCTTCTTCTAGAGGAGGGAAGAAGGACCTAGAGTAAGTTATGTCCGAGATAGCGAATCTGACACTCATTCCACACAGGACACATTAAATACGTTAAGAAGCTTGAGAAATGAGACCAGGAAGAGAACGTTTTAAAATGTTAAAATATTTCATATTGGAAGTCATAAATACCCAAGCAAAGTGAGAATAATAAAAAAATTCTTTAGATCTGACTATATGGGAAAATCTCAAATGATGATAAAGTCTGAGAATTCGTTTCACTAGTTCAATGCCATAATAGAAATCCAAAGAAGATTGCCGAAATATTTCACTTTAAGGAAGATAATTTATTGGATTCCCTAACTACTATCCACTCTTCCTGGGATATTCATTTTTAGAGTTCATCATGGTGATAGAGCCAAAAATAATAACCAAAAATGTCCCTCTGGTGCTACACAGCTAGTGGGATGCAAAGCCTTTCATTGAGGCAAAGCTGAGCATGAATGAATAGTAAATCAAAAACTCCTCACTCCCAGCTCTTATTTCTCTGCCCTCAAAAAATAAGAGGACTAATTATTGATACCCAGTGATCAAAGAACTCTTTTTCTGCCCAAGTTCTCTCCCTCGCCATTTGTCAACCATTTGTCAGCCATTTTTCAACACACCTCTAGATAGCTGATTTCTCTGCTTTTATGTCTTTAATTCAGTACTGTGATTCTACATGACAACTGATTTTACATGACAACTTTTCTACTTTTCACATCTCTGATTTGTTTCAAGGACAGAAATTTTCCATTACTTTTTACAATGATGTAGGATTTACAACATGAGTGTTTTTGTGGCCTAGTAAATGCCTTATCCACCCTTCCAAAAACCAAAACTAAATATGTATGCTTTGAGAGAACTTTAGTGTAGACCCACACTTGGAATGTAAAGCTAAGCTGAGGCATAGTAATACTTTTTATTTTTCCACATACAAGGGAAATTGTTTCAGATTGGCTGTCTTAATTTTCTCAAATCAAATTTAGTCATTAAGGGAAAAGAAATAAGAGGAAACTAGAGAGAAAAAGCATACTGAATGAATGAAATTTCTAAAGTCAATAGGAACAAAATAATATTCCCCAGTGTTTCATTTTTAAAGAATTTGATATTTTCACGTGAAAATTCACAGTCTTATGAGTTAAACCAAGCATCTCAAAACAATTGTGTCATGTATTTAACCTTAAGGACATTTGAATAGCACTACTTACTTATTAAGCGGCTTATGATATTAGAAAAAATGCTAATTAGAATGTATTATTAGTGATTTTCTTATTGTTGAGGTAACATAGATGAAGGACAGAAAGCAGTCAAAATTCAAGGCTTAATTTTTCATTTTAGCAATGGCTAAAACATGCATGAGCATTGAAAACATGATGCTGATTGAAATAGGTCAGATACAAATGGTGAAATGTTGTCTGATTTCTCTTCTATGACCTATCTAAAATAGGAAAATGCAGAGAGATTAAAGTTCAATAATGATTACCCAGAGGTGAGGATAGGAATGGAGAACTATTTTTGAGAGGTAATGTTTCTGTTTAGAATGTTGAAAAACTTAGCCTACTTATGGATAGGTTTATAAATAAATAGTGAAGATAGTTGCACAACATGGTGACTATAAATTAATGTTACTGAATTGTACACTTAACATGGCAACTATTTGTTCTTTATATTTTAGTATATATTTTTTAAAGGTTTAACAATGATAGGAGATGGTATGGTCAAACCCTGCTCTGTCGTACGATGGTTTTTACACCAAAATAAAGATGGCTTTACATTTTGGCCACTCCCTCTTCATGGTGTGTTGGGAGCCACAAGGCCCAGCCATAACCTTGTCTGTCCAGAGTCATGAGGCCCGGCCAATGTCTTGATCTTTATTGCCTGAGCTCTGTAACTTTCCACAGGAACTGTTTTTTTCTGTGGTCATTGTTCTCAGGGAAACACCTGCGGCTTGTTTCCCCCATTTATTCTCAGGGAAACACCTGCGGATTGTTTCCCTTTCCCTAGCCTATATAAGCAGTAGTCTTTTACTCAATAAACCAGACTTGATTAGGCCATTGTCTTGTCTCCATTCTCGGTGTCTCTTGTCCCCCCCCAATTCCCACTCCCTCCTCCAAGGTCTGCCTTGAAGTTCCCGCGGGATGGGACATTCTGGCGCCCAATGTGGGGTCCGGATACAAGGGATACCTTGAGGGTGAATGCGCCAAAGGAGGCCAGAGAGTGAGGCCAGTGAGTAAAAGTGAAAGAAAATTCCTTCGGCTACCATGGGAGCCTGCCACACCGAGACTGAAGGTGAGTAAAAGTGCCTGAATATGGGACAAGAATTAAGCCAGCATCAGATTTATGTTAACCAATTGAAAGAGGCTTTAAAGACATGAGCAGTAAAGGTTAAAAGTTGTGATTTATTTAAATTTTTTGACTTTATAAAAGATACTTGTCCTTGGTTTCCGCAGGAAACCAAGATGGAAAAGGGTTGGCAGTGCTTTGAAACATTATGAGGTGTTTGGACCGGAAAGAATTCCTGTTACAGCTTTTTCTTATTGGAATTTAATTAAAGATTTGATAGATAGAAAGGAGAGTTGTCCGCAAATAACGGCGCCCATCACCCAGACGGAAGAAATATTAAAAGTCAGTTCTAAAACAGATATCAGAGAGTCTCCACCAGAGAAAGAGATTAACATTATTTCCCTAGAAAGTGATGAAGAGGGGGCCAAGGGTCCTCCTATAATAGAGGAACTTAAAGAAAAAATTAGTCAGCTTAAAGAACAGATAAAAACTACAAGAGTTACATCAGTCTTTGATTACCAGGCTGCAGACATTGAGATCAGGGAGTCAAAGGGTGTCAGAACCAGAAAAAGGGACGGAAATGGCCCACCCACTTCAACAGCCTAGGCAACATCTCCCTACAAAGAAAATGCCTGCAGAAAGAAAGGAAGGGGATTTCTCTCCTGTACATGCTTTCCCAACTACCGAGACCATAGATGAGCAGGGGGAGCCTGTCCGAAAGTATGTTGGGCTCAAATTCACCCTCATAAAGGAATTAAAAAATGCTGTTTCTCAATATGGGGCTACCTCTCCCTACAGCTTAGCCCTTTTAGATTCTTTGGCTGAACAGGCTTTTACCCTATCTCTTACCACTTTGGGGCCCCTTGGTTAGCCTATCACTTCTGCTCTCACTGGGACCTGTGGTGTTTACAAGCTCATGGCATTTATCAAGCAACAGATCAAGGCCATCCAGGCAAAACTTATACAGGTCCATTACCACCGCCTTGAGATGTGTGAACAGGGTGGCTCATACAAAAAGTTATGATAAGACTCCCTGCCCTTGTGTGCTGAACTGGACAGTCAATGACGGGTAAGATCGGCACAAGACATACCAACCTAAGACAGACATTGGTTTGCTCTTATTTTATGAAAGCATTCCATTGATCAATGACGGGTAAGGATGACTCTTGATGCCTGACAACCTAAGACAGACGCAGTTCCCGAAGGGATCTCTCTTGGCTTTACAAAATAAAAAAGGGGGACCTGTCGGGAGCCATGAGGCCCGGCCATAACCTTGCCTGTCCAGAGCCATGAGGCCCAGCCACTGTCTTCATCTTTATTGCCTGAGCTCTGTAATTTTCCACAGGAACTGATTTTTCTGCAGTCCTTGTTCTCAGGGAAACACCTGTGGCTTGTTTCCCTTTCCCTGGCCTATTTAAGGCAGTAGTCTTTTACTCAATAAACGAGACTTGATCAGGTTGTTGTCTTGTCTCCATTCTCTGTGTCTCTTGTCCCCCCAATTTCCACTCTCTCCTCCAGGATCCACATTGAAGTTCCCGCGGGATGGGACATTCGTGCACACAATGCTATGTTTGATAAAATCTGAAAAGTCACCGTATGGGAATTCTACGTGTTGGAGGTAGCAACATGGACCACTTTCTGTGTTCACCATACCCTCATTTATGGCTAAGTTGACAATTCGGGGACTAAATTAGAAAAGTCAGGACAGCTTGACTTTGTTGGTTTCCCAGTTGTACAGCTTGCGATCTCTCCTCGGCTGAAATAGTAGGGCACCATCACGGGAGCAGATTGGTCCATCAGCTGAACAAAAATGGAACCGCAGCAGCTTTCTCCAAAACTGATGCTGGTTTCCAAATGTGCATGCTTGGGGGAAGGTCATTCATTCAAATGCTAATAGAAGTTGTGGTGGTCACTGGCTTTCTAATTTGAATAGAGAAACCATTCCTCTTCTCTCCTGTTTAAAACCTCAGGCCCGAGACCTAGGTCTTTTTCCTGGCGTTTGGCTTCTGAACCAAATGTTCGCTTGCCTCTGTGAAACTCTGATTTGACATCAGTCATTCTGTTTGACTTGGCATCTTCCCACAAATGCAAATTTAGAAAAGGTTGCCTCTATATATCTTTATCCTTATGATTCAATCCTTGTCTATACAGACACTTTTAAAAGGAGTAAGAGAAGAAAAAGATCGGAAACCCTTGGAATATGGGGATGGTTTTCTTGTAGGTATTCTCTATAAAATCTGTTCATTTTACATTCTTGGCTTTCCCCTGCTCTTGTCAGAAAGTTTAAACTTTACAAACTGGATTGCAAGCCCTCTACCATCTGCCTGCGCCTTACTTTTCCAAGACCTCACTTTCCCCTTGAACTCTTGACTTAACTTCAGTTCATTCTTCCTCGTTTCTAGAAGGCACTATTCTTTCTCCCTCCTTGACATCTACACACACCATTCTCTTTGCCTGAAGTTCTTGCTGGAAACACTCCCACCATTTAAATGAGGACCTCAATCTCATCCTATTTCTATCCTTCCACAATTCTTAGGCTTATTTCCCCTGCTGTGTATGGCCACAATCCCCTATATATGTATATCCTATAGAATATTAATTGTAGTTTATTATAATTGAATGTTAACATTATGTTGTCACTCAGAGTGTCAGCTCTGTGATGGCAATGCATTCTTCAACACTGATTTTTATGAGTTGGGCTGTGAGCCGCAAGGTCAGCAATTTGAAGCCACCAGTCACTGGGAGAAAAACTGGACTTTCTACTCCCAGATGGAGTTACAGTTTCAGAAACTTACAGGGAGAGGTCTACCCTGTCCTATTCAGCAATGACTAGACAGCATTGAATTTGAGGTTGTTGTTGTTGTTATTATTATTTTGGATGCCAAGCCCTTAATGCATAGCTAGACATATAGTGTAAATTTAATTATATTTATATATATATATAAAACTTAGTGTGTGAGACTCTTTTTCTGTCTCTATCATTATGTCACTCTCTCCTCTCTGTAACAGCCAATGATGGCATATAGTCAAAAATTCTTTTTCTCCACACATATTACACACACACACACACAGATAGATACCATTTAAAGACTGTAGACTAAGGTTATCTACGAATGGATTGGATTGTCAATACATTTTCTTCCATTTGCTCTATACTTGATTTTTCTTCAATAGACATGGTTTGCTATTTCATAATTTTGTAAAACATCTTACAGAAAATCTAGGTTAAAATGTCTACATTTTAAATGTATGACTATGTCCTAATCTGATCTTTAGGCCATACCTATATCCTTACAGAGCCCTGTCTTCTGGACTTTAGTTTCCTAGGATTTTTGTTTGGGGGTTATTTTTTCAGGGGGTTGGGGCTTTTTTCAGGGTGGTCATTAAATTAGAAAACAAAGATACAACTTAAAGGTTAAAATTAAGGATATTTTGCACAAATTAGAACAGTCTACTATATTCTTTGCAATCTTGCTAAAATCTTTCTATATAAGAAAATGACTATCATAAAATCTGTTTCTCTGGTCCTTTAAGTAAGTACTGTGCAAATTCTTCAATTCTAAACAGAATGACCACCCCTTTTCAGATAGATATTTTGTGTTTTATGGCAAATTTTATTTTTTATTAGGTTAAGATAGTCATTTGAGAAAAGGTATATCTTATTGAATATAAAAAGTATTTCCTTATGATCTTTCATGCTTACTTACTTAAAGTCACCGGAATTGAGGCCACTATAATTTGGGAAAATCAAAGACTAAAATATCTAATAAAGGATGGATACTGCTTTTAGAAGTACATTCTTTTATGATCTGTTCCAGTTTACTTAGCTGGCTCGTGCACACTTGAAAAGAAACTCTATTCAAGTTAGAGTGGTCCTTAATCTTTTTGTAGGAGCCCTGGTGGTGTAGTGATTATGCATTGGTCTCAGATCCACATGATGGGTAGTTCAAAACCACCCACAGCTCCCTGTGAGAAAGAGTGGACTTTCTACTCCTGTAAACAGTTATCGTTTCAAAAAACCAAAGGGGGTGACTGTGAGTCAGATGGCGGTGAGTTTGGCTTTTTGATTTTTTAATATTTTTGTAGAGATAGAAGAGATCTTCTCTCCAACCTTCAGCTATATTTTGGTCAAGCGGTTACCAAAGCATTCGTCTCACAAACATCAGGGATATTATTCTTAAGTATTTATTACTCAAAGTCATTCAACTTTTTTATGCTTTTAGCCTTAAGCAGATATTGTATTGTAAGACAGAGATTTTAAGCTTCCTATGTGGAATAAGTGTGACAGGTTTTGGGTCAAGTAGGGTAGACCAGGTTTCTCTGTGGTTTTCCAGTTAAGATCAAGTAATTCCCATGATGTGTCCTAACACAAAGCCAATACACTCAATCATGATATTGGCTGTGCACAAATAATCAGCTGTAAGATTAGGATGGCATACAACACCCTTATTAAGGTCACAGTGCAGATGTAGGCCATTGAAAGAAAGTTTCCTTGACTATGTGGCCTGTTTTCACTTTTACAGTGGAAACTGGAGGGGGAAAAGTCACCTGCCATATTGTTTGCTCATCCTGAGAGTCATCATAGGCCTACCCTCTGACATGCTGACCGTGGGTTCATCTACCTCTACATCTACTAGCTTATTGTCTTCCTGTTGATCTTAGGTTCATCAACCCCACCCACCCCCTACCCCCGGCAGCTACTCAAGCCTCTAGCGTAACATCTGATCCACAGACTTAAAACTGGCTTCGATTGATACTAACCCACTTCTACATCTGTATGAGCCATTTTCTTGATATACAGTGTGTGTGTGTGTGTGTGTGTGTGTGTGTGTGTGTGTGTGTGTGTGTGTGTAAACACTGGCTTGCTTCTCTAGGGAATCCAGGTTAACAAAATAAGCAAATAAGGTTTTTCTTTCCATTTAAAGGGACAGGATAGAAATGACATACCTATTGATAGAAACTGCATTGTAGAACACAAAAGACATTATGCACTTGGATTGGAATCATTGGATAAATTTACACATGATTCAGGATGAGTAATGAACTTAAAATGGATACTGGAAAATTTACAAAAATAATTTGGTCTATTTTCATTGTTGGTGTTATTCGGCTGGATTCTCACAATATGATTAAAAATACATAATAAAAGAGTGGCTTCTGAGTATATTTGCTAGGCCACCTAATTATGAGGCAGCTGGGTCAGCTCAGAAGTTTATGGTGATTATTTTTTGGAACTCAAAGGGGTAATGTATCAAGATTCTCAAAGAACACAGGGCAAACATGAAATGTATTAGGTAAAAGTTTCAAAGTAATGGAAAACCACATTGCTGAGCTAAAGACTTGGAAAAATTTGACAAGAAATTTTTTCCAATCATGATCTGCCATTCTTCAAAGGTATTGAGTATTGTCTTACATGGATGTCATTTGAAAGCTTATCACATCTATCCTTCAGGCCTAATCCCACGCACTCAGACTTCTTTTTGTTCTTCAAACTAGAAAATCATTCAAAAGGTAGAATATTTGAATCTCTCAAGGCTGTCAAAACTGCCATGACAGTGTGATATTCGTTAGTGAAGCATTTGAAAGGTAAAAACATTGCTTTCAGAAAGAAGCAAAAACCTACATGGATGATATGTTAAGAAACGATGACTTTACATTTTGGGAATTTTGTTCAATGAAAGTTTCTGTGCATATTTTATTGCTATGCTTTTTAACATGCCCTAATAATGGTGATCAGTGAATTTCTATAGACATTCTTGATCAAAAGGATAGAATGTGAAGCAACATTGGCAACATGGCTGCGGCATCTAGCTTAAATGCAGACATGACCTCATTTTACTAACTGACCATTCAGGTTGCCTTCACTATTCAATTCATAGAAGTTTGTTGACTAGATCGAGAAGTTCTCAGGAGGAGTTGAGATGTGCCACATACATAGATACATGCCTGCAGGTATCAAGACGTGTTATAGATGTTTTTAAGCTATTCCATGAAACTTGTAAGTAGTCAAAATGACTACTGACTGCAATTTCCTCTGCATTTTACCTACAATTACCAATAAGTATTATTTGTAAGCAACTGCATATAATTACCAATGAATCATAATGCCTTTGAATTTCTCTTATATGTTCGTGATTTTTGCCTTTATAATAACTCAAGCAATAGTGAATTGTTCCACTTAGTGGTCCCCCCACTCTAAACTTCACCTTTATTCATCCAATAAAATGCTTTGCTTTAATTTTTGTCAGAAACTTGATATTTTACTCTGCAACATACGATGTTGTTTTGTCAGTTGTATCTATTAGTCTAAATTAGAAAATTAAAACAGGAGTACAATTCAAAAACTGATTTTAAGAATTTTGTTATATATTAGTTTGTAGAAATACATGGAAATTAAATATACAGTCATTTATTTATTTACTTTGAATCACGCATTCCCTGATTCATAAGTAATTGTGCAAATTCAGATGCCCTGTGCATAATAGAAAACACCATATTTATTATAAAATATAACTCATAAAATAGACTTACGTGCTATGAAGATCTACACACTCCTAAGAATATATTACTCCCTTGCAGAGACACCAACTATATTTAAAATAAACATATCTAGTTTATTACTAGATCATTAATAACAAGCACAAAGCTAAGTCATATGCAATTCAAATGATTACTGCATTTTAATGAATAGGACCTTACACATGGTATAAGAGACTTGTAATTCTCATTTCTCATTCTGATCTTTTTCAGTATTTACTGGTTGATGAAGCAAATAGATTTTGTATTTATAATTTCACTTCAGTTTTGAGGATGATTGTTTTTAAAGAGTTTTATTGGGACATAATCCATGCATCATATATCTTCCTATGTACTGTCAAATATTACTCTAGTTCTCTGGGAGTGGTTAATTATTTGAACAAGTAAATCATACAGTTATACATTTTATTTTATCATCTATATGATAGAGTTTAATTCCTCCTACTGTGTGCGATTGTGAAATCTGAAGTCAGTAGAATCTTACATTTTATAGAAATGATTACTAATATTAGTAACCTCCATTAAGTCCTTTGAAATCTTATTCCAGACACTTATTTTTGCTTCTAGAGCTGCCTACACATTGAGGCTATTTTCTCTGGAACCGTAGACTTTAAAAATCAAAATACAATTGGACAATATACCAATAGCATCACCTTGCTTAAATAAAATGAAATAAGAATTCAGAAAATGATAGATGTTTGGGGATTTATCTAAAATCTTCACCAGCAAGCCTTTCTGCAAGATATACTTGTATATGTAAAGTCATTGCAGCAGCATTTGTCTATTGGTAGCATTATGTATATGTTAGTTATTAGAATTATTTGTATTATAGTTGGACAAGTTCTGCCTTCTTTCCATACATAAAAGACAGATCACAAGAATTACGAGGAATTAAAATATCTCAGGTGGTATTTCAGAACAATATCTCTGCTTTGTAGATAAACTTTCATTTGATACACCACCAATTCTTGATTTCTTGACTAATAGACAACATTTGGGACCATAGTAAGAAGTCTACTTCTCCAAATACTTTGTGCGTTGGCATACTTCAGACAGCACTGACAGCTGAAGGAGGATGAGAGTAATGCTGACTGCAGTGTCAATCTGACTGGGCTGTGAGTATAAACCGTCTGGCAGTTATATAATAATATGATTCGACCCTTATAGTATGAAATTGGTCACTCTCCATATCGTGAAGGTGTTGTTCGATGCTATCGAGTCAAGTCCCACCCCCGGCAGCCCTGTGCACGATGGAGCGGAATGCTGCCTGTCACCATCCCCCCACCCTAAATTCCTTCTATGCTTGAGCCCATTTGATGGTGCAATCCCTCATTTTCATAAAATTGTGATGTTCACAGAATGGCCTGGTCTTCCGATTAAAAACATGTTGGTGGGTGTACTTCTTCAGACAGCAATCCCAGTAACAGGATCATTATGAAGCTTCTCTTATTTGTATGATTTCTTCTCTGATACAAGGAATAATAATAGATAAGAAACACAATCTATATAATGAAATAGAAACCAAACTCAAACTCACGACCATTGAGTCCATTTTGACTCATAGTGACCCTATAGGACAGAGTGGGTTTTCGTAATCATCCCACTATCACTCATCTAGAAAGCACCAGTCACTCGTGGATTTCACCTTCAGGATGAGAGCGGTAACATTTTGTACAGAATAAAACTTGAGACATTATGCACATAAGATGTCAGTGCCCCCATATTTATTTCCTGAATAATTTATCACAGCCCCGTCCTTTTCTGTGATGTGAGGAGAAGTTGCCATGCCAGTGAGACAGTTCTGACTCAAAAAGCCCCTAGAAGAAAGAAATGAGTTTCTCTATAAAACTCCATAGACTGCCTGTTTATGGGAGTACATTGTTCTTGTCAAGAACCATCATATTGGCTCTCACTCATAGCAACCTATGCACAACAAATTGAAACACTGCCCAGTCCTGCACTATACTCACAAGTTGAGCCCATTGTTGCAGCCGTGGTGTCAATCCAGCCATGACCTTCACGGTCTTCCTTTGTTTCATTCCACTTTGCCAAGCATGATGTCCTTTTCCAGGGACTTGTCTCTTCTGATAACATGAGTTAAAATAACAAAAATCTCCCCTTCTCACTTCCAAGGAGCATTCTGGCTGCACTTTCTCCAAGCAGTTGTGTTTGTTCTGTATTTTCAGTGTTCTTCATCAACACCGTAATGTGCAAATGCAACAAGTTTTCTGAATTCACCTTGTTCATTGTCCAATGTTCACATGCACATGGAGCGATTAAAAGCACCTTGGCTTGGGTCAAGTAAACTTGAGTCTTCAAAGTGACATCCTTGCTGTTCAACACTTTAAAATGGTATCAGAGCTTAACTTCTGAGCACTGATTCAGAAGGTCATGAGTGACAGTGGAAGCCCAAACTCCATCTTCAAGGCCCTCACGTGAATTCAGCTTCCCATGTGGCTCGTCTGACCAGAGCCTAGGTACCTGAACAGCCTTGCTATCAGAGGACATTGTAAAGTCAATTGGGGCAGATGTGGCTAGATTAAAATGTAACACCTTTTCATTTGATGTTCCTTTTGACCCTATCTAAAGTTGTTTCAGTTTTTAATATTTTTTTATTTCTATTCAATTGAGGTTTTTGTTTTGTTTTGTTGTTGTTGTTGGCTTTTTGTTTGTTTGTTTCTCATTTTTGTTTTGTGTGATTTTCTGTATATGAAACCCTGGATCGGTAAATCTATAGAGCAGAAAAGTGATTAATCATTACATAGGGGTATAATAGGGGAGGTTGAGGAAAGGGGGAGCAACAATGAATCTGAGACAGAAGAAAGTGAATAGAAAAATTGGTGAAGGGAGACAGCAGTTGGTGTAAGACATGAAAAAATAATTTATAAATTATCAAAGGTTCATGATGGATGGAGGATTGGGGAGGGAAGAAAATAAGCTGATACCCAGGGGTCAAGTAGAAATAAAGTGTTTTGAAAATGAAGATGGCAACATATGTACAAATGTGCTTGACACAATGGATGGATGGATGGATGAATTGTGATTAGAACTGCATGAGCCCCCCAATAAAATGATTTTTAAAAAGAAAGAAGAAAGAGTTTGAAATTGATTGTGGTAATGATTGCATAACTTTTCTTAATATGAATGAACTATTAAGTTGTAGGACATGTGAATTTTGTGCCAAAAAACTATTTTTAAAAATAGATCTTGTGCAGCAGATTTGCCCATTGTTGTATGTTTTAAAATCCTATTTCCATTGTGAATCAAAGCAAAGTGAAATCCTTAACAACTTTGATCCTGTCTATGTTTATTAATGTTATTTATTGTTCCAATGTGAAGATTTTTGTTTTCTTTACACTGAATTTTAATCCATAATAATACTTGCAGTTCTCAATTTTTATTATTAAGTCCTTCAAACCCTTTTCCCTTTCAACAAGCAAGGTGGTAAAACATCTATAGATCACAGGTTGTTAGTCAGCCTTCCTTCGTACCTAACATGGTATTCTTAGCACTGTCATCTAGTTTCTCAGATTATTTGCTCAGCATGCAGATTGAATAATATGGTGAAAAAATACAAGCCTGATGCACCCTTTCCTGGTTTTAAACCACTCAGAATTTTCTTGTTTTGTTCAAACAATGGCCTCTTCACCTGTCTATGGGTCCCATATAAGCCCAACTAAGTGTTTTGAATTTGCATTCTTCTCAATGTTATACATGGTTTATTACAAATCACACAGTCAAATCACTTCGCATATTCAATAACACCCAAGTAAACATCTTTTTGGTGTTCTTCTGTCAGTCAATATACCTCTGATATCAGCAAACATGTCCTAATGGCACATCCTCTTCTGAATCCACCTTGAACTCCTGGCAGTTCCCACTCAATATCCTTTATTGTTAAATGATTTGAGTGATTTGCAGTAAAAATTGACTTGCTTGAGATATTAATGATATTGCTTTATAACGTTCACAGTCCATTGGGTCACGTTTCTTAAAATATGGATCTTTTCCAGCCGGTTGCTGGGATTCTTGCCACGGATGAGAAGTGCTCCAGTGCTTCGTTAGCTTGTGGAAATCCATCAGTTGATACTCCATCTGTTCCTGGATATCTCTTTGGATAATGGTATCAGTGTAATTTGAACTTCTTCCTTCCATCCCATTCGTTCTGGATAATCTGCAACCTCATTAAATGCTTGAATGTCAGCCATTTCTTTTTGTTACTGTGAATTTACGCTTGACTTCCATCTTCTTTGATGTCTCCTGCATAATTCCATTTTTAACTCATAGAATCTTTCAATATTTCAACTTGAGACATGAATTTTCTCTGTTGTTCCTTCAGCCTAAGAGATTGTGAACATGTTCAGTTTTGGCTTTCCAACTCAAAGCCTTGGAACATTTCATTATAATATTTTACTCTACCTTCTCAAGCTACCCCTAAAGCATTCTATTCAGCTCTTTTACATCATTGTTTCTTTTATTTGCTTTAGATAATTTATAGTCAAGAGAAAATTTAAGAGTGTTTTCTGACATCCACTTTGATATTTTCTTCATTTCTTAATTTTTAGATGATCTCTCATTTTCTTCCTGTATTATGGTCTTAACTCAGGTCTTCTGTCGTTAGTGTTCAATGTGTCAAATTGCTTCTTAAGGCACTTTTTAAATCAAGTGCAATATACTCAAGGTCATAATTTGGTTCCCAAGGACTTGGTTTAATTTTCTTCCACTTAAACCTGAATTCTAGATGAGCTATTGATGGTCTGTTCCACAGTCATTCTCTGCCTTTGTTTTTGCTACTGATATTAAGCTTTTCCATCATCTCTTCCTACACAGGTAGTCCGTTTGATTCCTGTGAATTCTATCTGACAAGGTCCATAAGCACAGCTGCCATTTAGGTTGTTGAAGAGTTGTATTTGCAATCTCCAATCTGTTGCTCCTGAAGAATTTTATCATACAATTTCCAACTTCATTTCTATCACCTAGCTTGTATTTTCCAACTGCTCTTCCTTCCTCTTTGTTTCAGCTTCTCCATTTCAATCACCAAAAATTATCAAGGAATCTTGATTGCATGTTTGATCAGTTTCACACTGAAGAAGCTGGCAAGATTCTTTAATATCTTTAACAGTGACTTTTGAAGTTGGTGCATAAATTTGAGGATTAGTATTATTAACTGGACTTTCTTATTGGCATATAGGTCTTATTCTATCACAGACAGCACTGTACTTCAAGCTGGATCATGAAATCTTCCTTTGATAATAAATGTAGCATCATTCCTCTTGAACTTGTTATTCCTAATATAGTATGCCATATAATTGTCAGATTCAAAATGGCCAACACCAGTTCATTTCAGATCACTAATGCCTAAGATATCAATATTTATGCATTCCACATCTTTTCACTTTGAGTTATGACCCATCAGCAAACGAAGGTCCCAACGGCTTTACATTATCCAAGACATTAAGACAAACTCTCCTTTGAGGGGGCAGCTCTTCCTCAGTCAATCTTTTTTGCCTTCCAACATGAGGAGCTCATCTCTGCCCAGCACTGTATCTGGAAATGTTTTATTGACATTTAGATTTTCAGTGGCTAATCTTTCAAAGTGGGCAGACGGCTGCCTCTTTCAACACTACATTTGACAATATAGGCCATTGCTCTAGCCAGGCCTTTTCTCCTACAGCATGGCTCGCTCCCTCTCACGGAGCCCACGCTCCCTCTTAAGGACTCTCTAGGACAGGGTAAAATTGCGCCCGCAAGTTCTTAAGACTGTAACTCTTTACAGGGATACAAAGCCCTATCTTTCTCCTGTGGAACAGCTGGTTTCAAACTGCTGACCTTAACCTGTGTGTAACCACTGTGCTACCAGGACTCCAACCACAGAATGACGGATGAGTACCAATTATCAACGTCTTGGTTAGCAGTTGAAAGCTTGATCATTGTTCTACAGCTCCTCGATGTCAGTACAGCTAGGAAAATCTTACCTGGCTAAGAACATTCATTTTCAACACCAATTGCTATCAACTAGGGCCTGGACGGGTCTACACGGAATAGATTTCAGTGTTCAGAAACAGGGTTACCAGTCAACTATGCTTTGATCTGAAAGTTGTATTTTCATGGTCTCTGCATCTTTCCTTGGACTCTCACTGTCTCACCATTTCCCTTTATTGACTGTTTCCCACACAACCTTTTGACCCAGGAAGAACGCTGCAGCACTCACTCTAAAAAAAACACAACAACAAACAACAAAATCTTACCATAGTGAATGAAGGGAGTGCAGAGTGGAGACCCAAAGCCCATTTGTTGGCCACTGGAGATCCCCTCACAGAGGGGTCTAGGGGAGGAGATGAGTCAGTCAGTGTGCAATGTAGCACCAATGAAGAATACAGCTTTCCCCCAGACCCTGGATGCTTCCTCCCCCCAACTACCATGATCTGAATTTTACCTTGCAAGACTGGATAGAGCAGAAGTTGTACACTGGTGCATATAGGAGCTGGAGGCACAGGGAATCCAGGGTGGATGATACCTTCAGGAGCAGGGGTGTGAGGGGCGGTACTGGGAGAGTGGAGGGTGAGTGGGTTGGAAAAGGGGAACCGATTACAAGGATCTACATGTAACCACCTCCCTGGGGGACGGACAACAGAGAAGGGGATGAAGGGAGACGCCGATAGGGCAAGATATGACAAAATAATAATCTATAAATTATCAAAGGCTCACAAGGGAGGGGGGAGGAGGGGGGAGAAGAGGACCTGATGCAAAGGGCTTAAGCTGAGAGCAAATGCTTTGAAAATGAGGGCAAAGAATGTACAGATGTGCTTTATACAATTGATGTATGTATATGTATGGACTGTGATAAGAGTTGTATGAGCCCCTAATAAAATGTTAAAAATATATCTTTTTTAAAAATATTAGGCAAATACCCTGAATTTAGAGTCCATCGCAAGAACAGATTTGATTCCCTAAACACTAATTATTGAAAACCTAAAAAGTTATGGGATAACATCGAGAATATCATACATGAAGAAAGGAAAGTGTCATTTACAAAAAGACAGCAAAGAAAGAATGTATTCCCTCCTTACCTGCTCCCATAGAAGACATTATTAGTCTGTAACAGCTCTCCTTTATGACGGATCATGATAAAACCTTAGATTCATATTCAAAACAATGGTCTAATCAGTGACTTGCCATTAATGTGGGTCTGACATCTATTTATTATTATTTTAAAAGGTTCTCTGGAAGCAAACCACACAGTCCGACATCATTCTCCGTCTAAACTATCACTAGCAGAGGTTGACCCATGTCCATTAGAACATGTGTCTCAAGGAGGATGCTTGGAGCCTTGTGGCCTAACCTTGTGGTCTTCTCCTCTTGCACCTTCATTCGTTGTCCTTTCCACACTCTACTGCCTGATATTTAGAGAATCTTCTGTTTTGGGAGGTTTGGAGAATATAACTTCTCTTCTGTTGATTGGTTACAGACATGTAAATTTTTCAGTGCACAATACAGAATGAGATAGAGTTGTTTCCAAGTATAGAATGCCTTGAACTTATGGATAACAATCTGCATCACTTTCCACCGCTCATCTGGGAGTTTGTCGTATTATGTGGGCTTCTATTTTGCTGTGATTTTGAGGGCTTTAAGGTGTTTCAAATTATGCAAAGTATTTCAAGCCACCAAATGAGTACAGATTTCAGAAGAGCCTCCAAACTAAAGACAGACGAGGAAGGAGGAACAGGGATTAGCCACGGAAAACACTATGAATGGCAATACAACATTGTCCAAAATAATGCACGAAGATGAGTCCATCAGGTTGGCAATCAAAACACAACTGGGAAATAGTGGCCTCCTCAAGGCAGAATCTCTCATAATAATGTTATTAATTAAAATGTGAACTATAGATAGTACGAGTCTAGGAAAATTGGAAGTCATTAAAAATGAAATGTATACAGATCAGTGTCCTAGACATTAGTAATTTGAAATGGACTGCTTTTGGCCATTTTAAATGAGACAATCATATGGTTTACTATGCCATGAGTGACAAATGTAAGATGAATGTTATTCATTGTCCAAAAGAACATTTCAGACCACAACACATGATTTATTGACTTATACACCTTAAACTCCTTTGTGACGGGACACTATTGATATTAACAATTAGTGGTTAACCCTAAATACAGACATGTACATATGTAAATATATTTATGTTTATGGGGGCAATAGATTTATATGCATATATTTATAGGTTCAGTAGTAGGGTAGCAGATGGACATTGGGCCTCCTCATGCATAATCCCCCAATACAATAGCACCTCGCCCTGCTAAGCAACCATTGCAGGATACCCATCTTCCCGACATGATCACTGAAGACAGCCGTGTGTGTAAGCAAATGTGGTGAAGAAAGCTGATGGTGCCCAGCTATCAAAAAAAGATATAGCGTCTGGGGTCCTAAAGGCTTGAAGGCAAATAAGCGGCCATCTAGCTCAGAAGCAACAAAGCCCACAGAGAAGAAGCACACGGCCTAAGCGAACACATGGTGTTGAATGGGCCATGTAGCAGATACAAAGGAACAAAAACAATCATTGTGTGATCACCTTCCTCACATAATGGCTGAAGATGAAAGTGTGCATAAGCAAGTGTGGTGAAGAAGGCAGATGGTTCCCGGCTACTGAGAGATATAGCGTCTGGGGACTTAAAGGCTTGAAAGCAAACAAGCGGCCATCTAGCCCAGAAGCAACCGAGCCCACACGGAAGCAGCACACCAACATAGGTGACCATGAAGGACAGAGGAGACCAGGTCTCCAACATCAAAGATGGGGTGGTGGTGAGAATCACATCACCGTGAAAGAGGGGGAGTGCATGATGGGGACCCAATGCCCACCTGTAGAGAGCTGAACACCCCTTCCAGAGGGGTAGTGAGGAGGAGATGGGCTACACAGGGTTCAGTGTAACAACAATGAAACTCAAAACCTTCCTCTAGTTCTTGAACGCTTCCTCCCCTCCCAATCATCATGACCCCAATCCTACCTTGCCTTGCGGACCTGGTTGTACCAGAGGATGTACAGCGGTGCAGTGGGGATCTGGAGGCACAGGGAATCTAGGACAGACGAACCCTTCAACACCAGCGGTGGGAGTGGCGACACCAGGAGGGAAGGGCATGTAGAAAGGGAGAACCGATCTCGGAGATCTATGTGTAACCTCCTCTCTGGGAGATTGTCAAGGGGGAGGCGGGTGAGGGGAGACGCCGGGGAGTGTAAGATAAGATATAATAATTATTTATAAACTATCAAGGGACCAGGGATGGGATGGGGAGGGAGGGGGATGGGGGGAAAAAAAGGGAAACCGAGCTGATTCCAGGAACCCAAGTGGAAGGTGAATTATGAGAGTGACGAGTGCAACGAATGTATAAGGGTGCTTTGCTCATTTGATGTATGTACAGATTGTGATAAGAGCCTTATGAGCCCCAGTAAAAAGATTAAAAAAAAGAAAATGATTAGGGCAAAGAATGTACGGATGTGCTTTATACAATTGATGTATGTATATGTATGGATTGTGATAAGAGTTGTATGAGCCCCTAATAAAATGTAAAATAAATAAATAGATTTAAAAAAAACAATTAGTGGTTAGTGGTAGGGCAAAATTTTTTATAACACTCATTCACAAAAGCAGAGCTGTGCCTATCAAACGAATACATTTTAAAACAAGGCAAGCATTAAAATACTAGATATATGGTAGCTCTGGGACACCATTCATTGTTGTTGTTAGCTATCATAGAGTGGGCTTTGACCCATAGCAGCCCTATGCATGTACCCTCAAAACAAGTGATCCAAACCAAAGTCCAATGACCACCAAAACCATAACCTTGGGATTGTAGTCATCTGTTTCTCCTAAAGGTGGTTAAGCTAAAGTCCAAGGGAGTGTGCCAGTTACTTAAGTCTGCTACAAGTGAGTTTGATATGCAGCCCAGTTCACTTAGTGGGGTTTCCATGCCGAATTCTTCTGGTGTAGTCTGCAAAGGATGCTGTGCTCCTTGAAAGGTCAGTCTAAAATCCAACTAGTCTTGGCTCACCAAGAGATGCATAGAAAGTAGGTAAAAAGTTTCCAATTCAGAACTTCTTACAAAGCATATGCTCCCCTTTGTGTTTATATAAGTATTATTAAGCATTTTTCCCCTGTAGGAAGATGTTCCTCCCCTTTTTTCCTACCAACAGAAATTCAGTTGCCTTCTCAAAGACAGACATGCCCTTTCTCCCCCTCTTGACTTGAAGTTCCAATAAGGTTTTTTATCCCTCTGGTAGAGGTGTCTGCTAATTTGAGTGACATCAGCACAATGTTGTCTGACAGCAACTGAAGAGTCTACCTTCATCTTGAAAACCTGACCCTAGCTGAGGCGATGTCTCCTGTGTCAATGTGGTTTTTACAATATTCATATAAAGAGAGTGAAATATGGTTCACTGATGCTAGGCAGGCTCTCCACCTCTTTGCTCGGGAGTAGAAAATTGTTGTGTTCCCTGAGAGCAGGACCCTGCATTCTTCTGGAAGTTTATCCTTCTAGTGGGGCACTCAGACGATATTTGTCCTTTTGTGATTGACTAACTTCGTTCACCATGATGATTTCCAGGCCCTTCCATGTCATGAAGAGCTGCGTGGTGGCATCGTTGTTTTTCACAGGTGTGTAGTGTTCTATTGTGAGTATGCACCAGAGTTTCTTTATCCATTCTTTGGCTGATGGCATTTGAGCTGTTTTCATCTCTTTACTATTGTGAATTCTGCTGCAATGAACATGGGAGGGCATAAATCTATTCATGTTCTATATTTCATATCTTTGGGGTACATGTCAAGCAATGGTATAGCTTGTCCTATGGTATTCCTATTCCCTGTTTTAGGTGGTGGCACATTGCTTTCAACAATGGTTGTACATATTTACAAGTCTGCAAGCAGCAAATGAGAGTTCTGCATCCTCTCTGCATTTGTTGTTCTCTGTTTTATTTAATTTGGCTATGATTTGGGGCTAAGTTGATGCATCATAATTGTTTTGATTTATGTTCCCTTCGTGTGTTTGTCACCCATTTGAGTGACATCCTTTGTAACTTGTCTATTCATATCCTTTGCCCACCTTTTATTGGACTATTCATTTTTTCTTATTGAGTCGTTGCATACATCTGTCCATTTTAGTAATTAGTCTCTTGTTCATTGTTAAAGATTTTTTTTCTCAATCCATAGCCTCTCGTTTTGCTCTTTTGATGAAGTCTTTTGATGTGCATATGTATCTTGTTTTCAACAGGTCCCAGACATATATGTTGTCTTCCATTGTGTGTGCTTCCTATATTGTATTTGGTAGTCTGCGTCCGCCTTGCAGTCCGGCCCTTAAATTACTCCCAGTTTTCACATTGATGATCATTATAGCTCTGGGGTTATATTTAGGTCTCTAATCCACCTTGAATTTGGTGTTTGTTTGTTTGTTTTTGCATGGGGTCAAGTATGGTTCCTGGTTTCATTCTTCTGCAGATGGAGATCCAATTTCTCCAGCACCATTTGTTGAAGAGGGTGGCCCTTTCCCATCTAATGTTGTTTGGTCCTTTGTTGAAAATCAGTTGCCTGTAAGTGGATACTTTTATTTCTGGGTTTTCCATTCTGTCCCATTGGTCAATATTTCTAGTGTGGCTGTGTAGTAGATTGTGAGGTTGGGTAGTGTTCTTGGTTCTTTTTGAGAAGTTCTTTGCTTATCCTGGGCCTCTTCGTGGTCTGAAGCTAATCTATATCTTTTCTGACCAATATTCTAAATTCTCTACCACTGCATAAATTAATGACACTAGAAACAGAACTACCTTATGCCACAGGGGATGATTTATAATGTTTGTTACCATAAAATGGTATTTTCTCTACAGTGAACCATAGATCTATGAATGGACTTGGGCCTAGCACTTAATTCTAGCTCCAATCTAGGAACAATAAATTCCCATGACATGGCCTGGCTTGATGCTTACCTCATGAAGAGACCCCTGAAGATATGGTACTGTAGCAAAATGTGGTGACGAAACCAGATGGTGCATGGCTATCAGAAGGAAAATTGTCTGCGGTCTTAATGGCTTGTCTTAAAACAAGCAGCTATCTAAATGAAGCATCAACTAAGTCCACATGGAAGAAGTTCTAACATTAAATTATTGTGAACACCTAATTTGCATGGCTCATTTAAATTATCTAGGACTCCATCTCCTTCCCATAGTTCAAAAATGAATTAAAGGAAACTATACTACTGTTTATAAAAGAGTTTTTAGTTACCTTTACATTGGATTGAATGCTTTATGCAGCATGATCAGTGATGATCAGCCTATTAGAATCAATAGGGAAAAATTAAAAGCTAGATATACCTGATAGAATGCAGATGTGACAGAGAAAGAAAAATAATCAGCAATGTGTGACCCAATCATAATGCAGCTTAATTGTTAGTATTTTAATGAAAGCAACATTTTAACAGTATAACTTATGGTAAAATGACAAATAGGTTACAACTGTTGGTCACCAGGCTGGTAGCTTTCATTCATGGAAAAGTCAGGTCATCCTATGGAGACTTGGATGCCTGTAAATTAAAAAATAAATTTCTAAATATAAGCAATTTCGCTCTGCTTATTTTAACCAAGCAAAATGGATTAAAATAGTCATTTAGAAGTAAAGTATAGGAATTCCTTTTAAGCCAAGCAATTGGTTATGCCTATTACTGTACGTGATCAGTGGGGTAAATTACATCTCTCAACAGTAACTAGAGAAAAAAAATGAAAGAAAGTGACAAAGCAACACATTTTTGAAAGTCATAAAAAAAACGCTATCTAACCTTCTTTTGAAATAGTAAAATAAAAAGCAAATCTGAAACAAAAATAGGCAGCTCTATGAAACATATCTTTGGAAACAGGTTCTAGAGGTGTTTGCAACAGAGAAACAAAGTCTTGCATGGGTCTCATGTGTTGAGACTCACATGTTTTCTTGGTTTGGATATTGTCATCATTACTTCATTTTTCACTCTGACTATTTTACCTCCCCAGGTCAGGCTTCATCAGTTCTCACTGTTGCCCCTGAAATAGCCTGCAAACGGATTCCTTGTTTCCAATTTTGCCCCCTGAGATAGATATTGTCTGTTATCTACTCAGAATCCAATCATTCCTCCTTTCTTACCAATTAAACCATAATTTTGTCCCAGAAGAGAAGGTTATGTCCTTTAGATTATCTGGTAAATACTAGTGGCTATTTGACCTAGGTTTAGTCAAAGAGAAATTTCTGGCCAATGAGTAAAAGTTGTCAAGGAGTTGTTCAAAAAGAACAGAGCACCCCTAAGATTTCCTCAGACTGTTTGCCCGTATGGTTTCCGGCTCCATTGCTAACTCAAGGGCCTGCTTCCCCTTTCCTAAATGAGAACATCCCTGCTGATAGAGGTGTCGAGGAATTGCATTACAATTGAGGGGGCTGTTCCCTCCCCGGGACCTTTATCACAAACTAAATCTTAACAGACCAAATCTCAAACTATGTTACATGTCAATATTTTGATTAACAGAGGTTAACTCTTTCACCTCCTCAATCGATATTTTAACAAACTTGGCACATATCTATGGCACATATTCATCCATGTTAAGGAAAATAAAAGGACAAATCAGAGAAGAATTTTTTTGTTTCCATCTAGCCTTTCCGTTAGCTCCTTATACTTCTACACTTTTATATCTTTGCTACAGATATTCCTGGATCACTCTGGTTAGAAGGACCTCACGAACCTAATCCTTGAATAGAAAGTTCCTATATCAGGCCTCTTATTGATATTAATAGATGAGTCATTCGTTCAACTTTTTCAGCTTCTACTATCAAATCATCTAAGGAATGCCTAAACTGGCACTTCAGACAGATGGCACAGCTTCTTCTTATGATGCACAATATACTCCCCTAGCTGTTAGGCTACTTATAATGATCCCAGGTGGTTTAGTGGGTTGCTTACCGTAGTGTCAACCGTTCAAACACACCAGGCACTGTGCCAAAGAAACACAAAGCTTTCTTCTCCTGTAATGATTCACCGCCTCTACACGTCAGAATACTCTTGGTTTGGAAGGTGACTGTTTAAAGGTCTATCTTCTAATTGAGCTGATAGTGCAGACAGAATGCATCTTCAATAACCCTATGCATTCATCAGATATTGTTGGGTCAATTTAAATAAAATGAGATAATTAGATTACCTGTTGAATTTTATAGCACAACTATGATGAAGACTTCTAAAGCATTCAATTCAAAACAAAATTTAAACACATGAAACCTGAAAATAGATGGTCTTATTCAGTTAAAAGAAAAATCCTTCAGTACTTTTCCTAATCATTTTGTACACAGGGTTTCTCAAACCCAAGTGACAAGATGTGCTCAATGCCATAAATAGTCTTACCAAAGAATGGCGCTCATGAAACCAAAACACCAAACGCGCTGCCATCGAATCGATGAGGACTCGCAGTTCTGATTATTTAGCTTCCTTTGGTTATACTTTTATGCTGATAATACAGAGCCCTAACTACACACACATATATTTGAATAACAAAAAACAGAAAATATATAAACATGCTTTCAAGATTCCTCTATATGGGTGAAAAGTATTCTCAACCACTCAACCCTATAACTACAATATTTAATGCAAAAAAAATGTTAAGTACCTGCCTGCAAGCAGAGTATTAAGTGTGAAATAGAATACATGATATTCCAGAGTTTCTGCATATATTTAATTCCTTTCTAAAAATAATGTAACTAGTTTTAAACCACAATGTAAGCCAAATGTACATTTAAATGTATTGAATACAAAATTTTAGCACATTGAAGACTTCTGCTTAACTATGTAATACTGCCTGGTTAATTCATTTTATTCAAACCTCAGAATACAGGCTTTTCTGTTATTCCTATGTGTTTATAGTAATGTATTTTAAATATGAAACTGATGTTCTTTTCCTTTAAGCTTTATTGAGGCTGTATTTTTATGAAACTAAATTCATCATATCAAGATGCAATGTGATACATCTTGATAAGTGTACAGTCCTTTTACTACAGAATCATCTTCAGAAGTTCTATGTGCCACTTCTAAGATGATCTCTTCTTTCTGTTCCTTGGATCTTAAAAATCATCACCTTCTTTTTTATCATAGTTTTGCCTTTCCTGGAATTTCATATCCACGGACTGATACAGTAGATCTAACTTCTCTCACTTATGAAAATGTTTTTGAGACTCATACATGTTGTTGCATGTATCCACCATTCCTTCATTTTATGGTGCGGTACTACTCCATGGGGAGTGGCAGTGGCTAGTGAGTTACTCATTGGGCTACTACCACAAGGTTACACGTTTGGAACAACCGGCTGTCCAACAGGAGAAAGATGATGGCTTGTACTCCTGTACAGATTGACAGTCTCAGAAACCCACAGGGGACCTTCTACTCTGCCCTATAACGCCGCTGAGTCAGAATCTACTTGATGGCAGTGGAGGAGTACTCCATTATATGAAGTTAGCACTATTTGCTTCACCATTGCAACAATTGGCCTCATACGAGTTAAGTTTTTGAACACTTGAATGTGAGTTATTGAGTCGATCTGTGTTTTTATTTCCCTTGAGTCAATATAACATGTTTCCTAAAACAGAAATCTTTTGCATGTCTACCACCAGAGGAAGATTGTCAAGGAGATAAGCTGACACCATAGCTTCACTAGTGAACTCAAACGTAACAAAGATTGTGGGAAAACAGTGCTTTTCTGTTGTCCATAGGGTCCCTATGGAATAGAATCAATTCAACGGCACCTCAAGACCATACACATGTTTACATTTACAAAAAAAATTGCTATGCTTGTCCTCTTGCATAGGTGTATCTTCTTAAATCAAAATGCTTAATATAGAATTTTGCAATATGTGTATGTATTGAGTTAGAGCATTGTAACAAGATTGCATTAGAAATTATTTTAGTATCAATTATTAAGATTGGTTCTTCTTATCTGACATGTATGCTTATGTTACAGAAGGAACTATTGGTTAGGTATTGCTACAAATTCAACTTCAATTATTTTAAAGCATGTATTGGTATAACAGACATAATAAATTTTACATATTCAAATGTAATAAAATTTGACGTGTTTACACTCATGAAATCATTACAGTAAGCAAGATAATAAATATGTCCATCATTCCAAAAATTTTGTTTATTATCTATGCAAACTTCCTGTCTCTTTACACAGTGCCTAGGTACCATATATACTCAAG
This sequence comes from Tenrec ecaudatus, assembly GCF_050624435.1. NCBI lineage: Eukaryota > Metazoa > Chordata > Mammalia > Afrosoricida > Tenrecidae > Tenrec > Tenrec ecaudatus. The sequence continues at coordinate 64,974,798 of NC_134532.1, read as the reverse complement.
TATAAGTCAAGCCAAATATTAGCTGAAGCACCTAATTTTATTACAAAGCTGAGTTTAAAAAAAGTGCTGAAAAACTCAGCTAATACACACGTATATACGGTAACTCTTGATATTTTTTTTTCTGTCACCAGAGATTAGTTCGCATTTTCTATCAATGTTTATAAACTGAATCATACTGTGTTTACTCTTTTCTCTGGCTTTTTTCACACAGTTTAATTATTTTGAAATTTATCCATGTTGTTAGACATATCAATATCTCATTACTTTTAATTGTTGAGTATGTTTTATTGTATTTGAATACCACAATCTGTTTATCCACTCACCTGCTAATGGACATTCAGCTATTCCCAATTGGGGAATCAGCTATTATAAGCAACACTGCTACGAGCAGTTGTGTTCAAATCTTTGTGGAAACATGCTTTCTATTTCTCTTAGCCAAATAACAAGGAACAGAATTACTGGGTCACATAGTATTTATATGTTTATCCTTTTGAAAAAGTGAAAATATTTTCAAAACAGTCTTAACATTTCAATTCCTTCACATTTCCTGGGAATAAGTGGGCCAGTTTTTCTACCTTCCCATCTAGTGTGTTTCAACTTAGATATAACGGGAACCATACAGAGGACTTAGTTGGGCATTCTCTTACCCCAGGTTGGTTGCTATTGAGTTGAGTCCAGCTCACAGTGATTCCATGTGTGATAGAGTATAACTGTCTCACCAAGGTTTCAATGATGAATTTTTCAGAAGGAAATTGTCGGCCTTTCTTCCAAGGAAACTCTGGGTGGATTCAAACCTCCAACCTCTCGGTTAGCAACCAGGAAGATTAACTATTTGCATACCCAGGTGCTCCATTTGATGTATAGTGCAGTTTTCATTTGCATTTTCCTAATACTGAGAATGTTGATCATCCATTCAAGTTAAGTCACCAGGGCCTGGATTTTTCTTTGAAAAAAGGGTCTTTATAAACAACCTTCGTTTGTTTAATAGATATAGGGTAATTCAAGATATATATTTCTATTTCAGTGATAGTTATGTTCATTGATAGTTATGTTTTATAAAATTGTCAATTTTATCTAAATTGCCAAGTTTATGAATATAAGTTATTCATAACATCCTCTTGTGTTCATAATACCTGTAAGAACTCTCAGGATGCCACCATTCTTATTTCTGATATTCATAGTTTGTATCTTCTCTCTATTTTTCCTGATCACTCTTACTAGAATTTGATGTACTTTGATCATTTCAAATAATCAAATTTTAGTTGCATTAATTTTTCTCCATTATTTTTCTTTTTGCTGATTTTTGTCCTAAGATTTAGCATTTCCGGTGTTCTAAATTGATTTTTTTCTTTCATACTTTGACATAGGAGTCCTCCCAGAGTAGGAATTATCCTTTGGGCTGTTAACTATAGAATCAGCAGTTCGTGAGCAATGGAACTTTCTACTCAAAGAGTTAGAGCCTTGGAAATTCACAGGGCAGTTCTACTCTGTTCTTTACTGTAGCTGAATTTACATTGACTAGAGTTTGGGTTTTTGTTTTTTGAAAATGATGCTCCCTTGCCTTCTACCATGCATTACCATTCTTAACTTTGTCTCCCTGGCTGCTTTTGAGATTTTTCTCCTCCTGACAGATTTGCAGCAACTGGATTATGCCTTGTCTGCAGATTTTGTTTTAAATCAAAATTGGAAAACTGTTGGCTATTATTTATTCAAGTATTTTATGCCCCTTTCCTTATTTGGAGAGTTCAATATCACTTACACTTGGCTCCTTAAAGTTGTCTGCATCTCGGAACACTGTCTTCGTGATTGTAGGGAGTGAGGGTGGTTATTTTTTGTTTTGTTTTTGTTATTGCTTTAGGCTTTTTCTTTCTCGACTTCATCTTGAAGTTCCTATTGCTATGTCTTCATGTTCACTAATATTTTCTTCCGTAGATTCTAATTTGTTGATTCCATGTAGTATATTTTTATCTCAAACATTTATTTCTCATATTAAGAAATTCAATTTTGTATGTTTATATCGTTTCTAATCTCTATTTCGTGAGCTTACTTTTATGAAACTCTTGAACATATAAAGTGTAGCTTGTGTGATTTTATGCCTTTGTCTTCCAGACTCAGCTATTTTTGAGTGTACTTTAATTAGTTGGCTTTTCTTCTCTTGTCTAGAAAACTTAATTGGATGGTTGCCATTAGAAATTTTACTTGTTTAGGTACTGGCCAGTTTTGATTCTTTTAAATATAATTTGGCTCTGTTCTAAAGCAGAAATTTTAAAACTAAGATCTATAGGCCAAATCCATGCGACAGTCAGTTTTCCCACAAGTTAAAGGATTGACAAAAATTAAAACAACAGTAACAGAGACCATATGTCAACTAAAACTTTAAAATATTGGTAATCTGGCCCTTTGTGGAAAAGTTTACCAGTTCTTAGTGTGATGGTTAATATATGAATTAACTTGGCTGCACCATGATTCTCACTGGTTTGGCATACATGTGAGGCTGGGTCCTTTAAAGAAGCAAAATCAGTGACACTTCTATGTGTGTGTGTGTGTATGTATGTATATATATATATATATATATATATATATATATGAAATCTATATCAAGAAATGGCTCACACAGTTGTGGATTCCTCTTTAAGTAAATATGTCAGATGTTAAATAGGAGCCTTCTCCTGACCCTTGTGGCTTCAGGGGCTGACAAACCAGGAAGCAGGAAGTCGAATTAACACAAGGTTAGCAGTTGACTGCTAGCTCTAGAGCTCAGTAAGCAATATGGCAGGAGGTCTATTAACCAAATGTAGGATACAAACCCGGCAGAAGTGATGCGTTTCCCACAGAGTATGCTTTAAAAGGAGGAGACCTCACCACACAAGGAGTCTTTTTTTATTTGTATCAAGGTTGTGACCTGATCAAGGAATTGCACTACACCAAAACAGCTGTCTACCTTCAAAGTTGATTACAATGCTACATTCCAGCATGGGGTTGATTGAATTGTGGTACATCACTTGGTGAGTGATTACTGAAAACTGAGGATCCAGGCCCAGCCAAGTGGACAAAAGAAACCTATCATAGCACAGTAGTCATAATGTAGTCAACACCCCAATGGGATCTTTTATAGTGTAATCCCTTATATGATGAGGGTGCTATAGAAGCCAATTAATTAAAATGGATTTTCATCTGGTTGTACACTCCTTCCGATGTAGATGATTCTTCCTTCCCATGGCATTGGGTAATTCCCTTACATATATATATATATATATATATATATATATATATATATATATATATATATATATATTCTGATAATACTCAGCTGAAGGCTTAAAAGCATATGGCTCTTCATTTTCTGAACCTCAGTTCATTATACTTTAACCAGTAGTCTGACCCATATGTGGAGTTATCTCTTTGTGAAGATATCTGTATTTTAATGCCTGGCTTTATGAACTGTAGCTTTCTCTGACAATTAGATCTTCTCAATTGAAGTTAAGCTCCACTGGGTTCCATAACAATTTCCCTCCTTCCATTGTAGCTAGTGAAGCAGGTTAATCGTAGGGATCACATGTTTGCTTCTGATCTCCCAGGAAGCACTGTCCTGTATTCCCTCTATACCATTCTAGAAAACCATAGTTCAATGTGTTTTATTTGTTTCAATAGTTATTTAAGCCTGGTTATTTTATATTGCTATCCATATGGTTTTCAGGGAAAATCCCTCAGAAGTTGACAACCTGCTCCTTTGTCTTAGTCTGTCCTGCATCTGGAAGCTCAGCTGAAACCTGTTTATCTTGGGTAACCCTCAGGGTATTTTAAATACCAATGACATAGCTTCCTGAATCACAGCAATATGCAAGTCACCACAGCATGACAAATGAACACACAAGTGACAGACAGTCCGTACGTGTTGCTGGACTGAAGTGGATTGGTATTGACCATAGTGAATATAACAATCATATTGTTTTCTATGCTAAGAATGACAAATTCAAGAGAACTAGAGTAGCATTCATCATCAAAAAGAACATTTGAAGATCTCTCTTGAAGTACAACGTTTTCCGTGCTAGAATATTATTTATATGCAAACAAAGGAAACCAGGTAATACAAATATTATTCAAATTTACTCATGAACAACTAAAACTAGTGATAAATAAATGAATGAAGTCTTTCATTTCTTTCAGTCTTAAGTTGATCAGACACTCAAGATGCCTTAATGATTATTGGTAAGTGAAAAGGTAAAGCTGAAAACAAAGAGGAAGGAACAATAATTGAAAAATATTATCTTGGTGACAGAAATGCAGTTGGAGAATTTTGGAAAACCAATGACTTATTCATTATTCTTACTGGGTCCTGTTCAGTCAATTCTGATTCATAGTACCTCTATGTTAAACCGACGGAAGCACTGGCTGGTCTTATGCCATCTTCACAATTGCTCTTATAGTTAAGACCATCAATGCAACCCTGTGTCAAACTATCATGTCAACAGGCTTCTTCTTTTTCACTGCCCCTATACTTTACCAAGTATAATTCCATTCTCTAGGGATTGGTTGTTCCTGATAATGTATCCAAATTACATGAGATCAAGTCTTACCATCCTTGTCTCTAATAACCATGATGGCGGTACTTTTTACAAGACAGATTGTTCTTCTGGTAGTTAATGGCACTTTCGATGTTCTTGGCCAAGACCATATCTAAATGCATCCATTCTCCCTCAGTCTACCTTATTCATTGTCCAGGTTTCACATGAAAACAATGTTTGGGTCAGGCAAACCTTAATCCTCAAAGTACTATCCTTGCTTTTTAACCCTTTAGGAGGTCTTGTGCAACAGATTTACTGAATGCAATTCATTATAAATAATTTTTAACAACTTAAACAGTGTATATACACATGAACCTCACTGGATGGAATACACAGAAATCATGTTGACTGCATCTGTGGGAAGAGACTATGAAGAAGATCAATAGTAGTGCGCAAAACTAGGCCAGATGCTGACTGTGGAACAGAACATCAATTGTTCATAAATAAATTAAATGTGAAGAAGAAAATGAAAACAAATCTACGAGAGCATGATTATAACTTTGAGCATATCCCAAGTGAATTTTGAAAACATCTCAAGAATATATTTGATTCATTGAACATTAATGATCAAAGCTGACAAGCTGTGGTATGATATCAAGAACATCATATAAGATGAAAGCAACGGTCATTTAAAGACAGGAAATAAAGAAAAGGTAAACATGCATACCATAAGAGACTCTGAAATTTGATCATAGAAACTCTGAAACTTGATGTTGATTATAGAGTAACTAAAACAAATGGTAGAAATGATGAAGTAAAAGAAATTTCCAAAGGGTATCTCAAAAAGACAAAGTAAAGTATAATAAAATATGTGAAAGTTCCAAGATGGCACCCAGGTAGAATCATCCTCCTGGTGCTCCTGCTGTTGGATTGGAAAATTGAGAGGTAAGGAGGACAAAAAAGGGAGGCAGGTGCCAGAAATCATTCAAGTGTACTAGAATCTGTGGATCAGAGGTTCCCCTGCATTTTTCACCCATGGAGCGATTCAAGGGCTTGCTGAAATGCTCTAAATTCAGCAAATCTGCCTGTGGACTCCACTAATCTCTCACCGGGTCCAGCATGACAGCATCTGCCACCCCTTCCTGCACCAATGATCCAAGACCCACAATGTGCAATAGCTACTCCAGATTGTGGTCTAAAGATGGTCATAATCTTGGGCTCACAGGGAGTCTCCCAAAACTAACTACATGGGTTCACACAAAAGGTGGTCTCTCTGCAACCCTCCCCAGTCCTGTATTCACAGAGTTAGCATCTCCTCTCCTGGACCAGGATCAGAGCAACTGTATCCACTATCCCCTTTCCCTCTCTCCTCAGCTCTCTGCCCACCAGCATGGGTAATAACATATAATTAGACACTAATTTGGTGCAATTGAAGAGCCCCTGGAACACAACCTGTGGAACTGTGTAGGAGGGAGTCGGGGGATAAAACAGGAGGACAGCCAGGGCCATTTAAACCCAACGGGCTCCAAACCCACTAAGCTAATCTGGTCCTCCTTCCCTGGGGGACAGCAAGGCACAGCCCCAATACCAGACACCCTACAAATCCATTATATAAAAAAAAATTTTTGTTAAAAACTTTCAATCTGAGACTGTGTTTCTTTGTATGACTTTGAATGTAAGTCACCAGAAACCTGGTCATTTAATATAGCTGTAACATAATAAGACAGGCAGATAGTAGATCCTGTGAGCACAGCCTACAGAGCATAAACAAAACAAAACAGGAAAGGCCAAGGGGATTTGAAAAGCAAAACCCAGACCAAGAACTCATTCTACCAGTTTTGGGCATGACAAAGAGTCTTTGAAACACTGTTAACAGTAAGAATCTTCTTAAACAAGGAAAAACTCAAAAAATACGTTAAAAGAAACCCAGATCTACAAAAATTTCTTACAGCCACAGTATGGGCAGAAGAACAACACTCAATGAGCACAAATAAGGGAACATCACATAGAGGAACGCCACCCAGAGCTCAATACACTGAAAAGAGCCCCCAAGATAGCATTGGTTCCATGATAAAAAGAAGGCAAGAATGGATCACACATACGCATAACACACTGATAAGAAAGAAGGTTGGAAAACACCCAGCAAAAAGGTACAAGATGACATCAGAGAATTCAGAGATGGATTTAATAACTCTGAATATCATTAGACTTAACTTTCCCATTAAAAGACAGAGCGTAGCAGACAGCTTACAAAACACAAACCTATGATCTGCTGCTGACAAAAGGCACCTCTCAAGCTTGTAGATAAAAATAAGCTGAGAGAAGCCATAAAGCCCAAGTGGAAGAAGCATACCAGCCTGTGCAATCACGAGGTGCCAAAGGGACCAGGTATAAGGCATCATGCAAATATATATATATATACACACACACACACACACACACTATAGTGAATGAAGGGGGAAGGGCAGAGTGGAGACCCAAGGCCCATTTGTTGGTCATTGAAGATCCCTTCACAGAGGGGTTTAGGAGAGGAGATGGGTCAGTCAGGGTGTGATGTAGTACCGATGAAGAACACAGCTTTCCCCCAGATCCTGGATGCTTCCTCCCCCCAACTACCATGATCTGAATTCTACCTTGCAGGGCTGGATAGGACAGAGGCTGTACACTGGTACACATGAGGGCTGGAGGCACAGGGAATCCAGGGTGGACGATCCCTTCAGGACTAAGGGTGTGAGGGGCGATGCTGGGAGATTGGAGGGTGAGTGGATTGGAAAGGGGAAACTGATTACAAGGATCCACATGTGACCTCCTCCCTGGGAGATGGACGTCAGAGAAGGGGGGAAGGGAGACTCCGGATAGGGCAAGATATGACAAAATAATAATCTGTGGATTATCAAGGGGTCATGAGGGAGGAGGGAGGGGGGGTGGGGGGGGAGGACCTGATACAAAGGGCTTAAGTGGAGAGCAAATGCTTTGAAAATGATTAGGGCAAAGAATGTACAGATGTGCTTTATACAATTGATGTATGTATATGTATGGATTGTGATAAGAGTTGTATGAGCCCCTAATAAAATGTAAAAAACAAAAAATAAGCTGAGAATCAAAGGCTGGAAAAAAAATATATCAAGCAAATGGCAATTCAAAAAAAGCACAGGCTACCATCCTTATCTCTGACAAAATTGATACCAAGATGCATGCCATAACAAGAGATAAGAAGGGGTACTATATAACGCTCAACGGAAGAGTAGACCAAGAACCAGTGAGCATTACACACACATACACACACACACACACACACACACACCTATGAGAAACTGGCAAGATTTTTTCAATGAAGCACTCTAAAAGATGAAAGAAGGAATCACAGGCTCAACAGTCATAATAGGTGACTTTAATATACCACTTTCTAAGAAAGATCACAGGGAAAGAAGCTTAAGAACTGAACTCCACAATTAGGTGACTCGAACTGATAGGCATTTTCATAGCTCTCCACCCAAATGCCAAAAAGTCACGTTCTTCACAAGTCCACAGGACACATACTGTAATATAGATGACTTGTAGGAGCACAAGTTGAGCCTGTGTAAATTCTAGCATATAGAGAACACTCAGACTTCCCTCTTGGACCACTAGGCCATAAGGCAGGAAATCAACAAAAGGACGATTAAGAAAACAAGGGCAAACCATTCGAAGGCAGTGGCCCAGATCAGAGATGAAATAAGGAAGTTCTTAGAAATCAATGCTAATGAGAATCTGCTGTATCAAAACCTTTGGGACACAGTAAAAGCAGTTAACAGAGGAAGTTTTATAGCAATAAATGTACAGATGGAAAAGGAAGAGAGACTTAAGATTGATATGCTGGCACAAAACTTCCAGCAATCAGAGCAGGGTCAACAGGACAGTCCTACCAATAGCAAAAGAAAAGAAATTATAAAAATCAGGACTGAGATAAAAAGAAAGGGAAAACAAAAAACAAACAAATAAATGTAGCTAAAATCTTTGCAAGGATTGACAGAATCGATACAGGTGGAAGACTTAAAAAAGAAAAAGACAGCAAACTCCCAAACTCGTTCTGTGAAGAATATAACACTTATACCTAAAATGGGAAAGGATCCCATAAGAATTGAAAACTATAGACCAATATCTCTAATGAACATTGATACAAAAATCTTTAACAAAATACTGGCCAATAGAATACAAAAGTATATATAATAAATGATTCACCATAACCAAGTGGGATTCATTCCAGGGATGCAGGGATGGTTCAACATCCCAAAGTCCATCAGTATTATTCATTACACTGACATGAAAAAGGATACGAACCACATGATCATATTGATAGATGCGGGAAAGGCATTCGACAACATCCAAAACCCATTTCTGCTTAAGACCCTAAAAACGATAGGAATGGAAGAAAAAATCCTCAATATAATAGAAGCTACATATGAAAAACCAACAGCCAATGGAAAAAAGATGAAAACAAACAAACAAGAAAAGGGAACCAGACAAGAATGTCCCCTAGCCCCCACTTTTATTTAACATCATACTGGAGATACCAGCTAACAACATAAGGTAAAGGAAAGACAGCAGATGTATTTATCTGGAGAAAGAAGAGGTGAAACTGTCATTATTTGCAGATGAAATGATTTTATATGTGGATAACCCTGAAAGCTCCACAGAAGAATGTTGGAAGAAATGGAGGAATGTGCCAGTGGCAGGATACAAGTCAGCGAAGAAAAGTCTATCGGACTACCATATACATTGGATGAGACCACGGAAGAGGAGATCAAGAAGGTAGTCCCCTTACAATAGCCAAGCACTAATTGAAATAACCATGCATATACCTAAAGGGCTCGCTTTATCTGACGTTAACACCTACTATGCAGCCATAATGGTCAAAAGAATGTGGTACTGGTATCGTGATTGATATTCAAACCAATGGAAATAACTGAAAACCCAGAAATGAAATCATCAGCATAAAGATAACTGATTTTTGCTAAGGGCCCCCAAAATATCAGATGGAAAGCAACTACCCTGTTCGACAAGTGGTGCTGGGAAAAAATGGATAGCTACCTTAAAAAAAGTGAAGCAAGACCCTAACCTCACTCTACGTAGAAGAATAAACTCAAGGGGGATCACAGATCTTGAGGTAACCCCCAATAGTGTTAGGGTTATTAATGAGGGAATTGGAACAAATTTAAGAACTTTGGCGCAGAGAATACATAGGCTATTGGAAATAGGGAAGGACACAAATACACAGGAAGTACAAATTGACAGGAGGGCTATCCTAAAGATAAAACACCTGTGCACACCAAAAAAATTAACAAAGTGAATTATAAGAGAGTCCACAAACTGGGAAAACATCTTCAGCAATGACATATCAGACAAAGGCCTTATTACTATATTCTACAGTACTCTGCTAGCCTACCATAAGAAAGCAAACAAACAAACGAATAGCTCATTGAGGAGGTGGGCAAAGGACCTGAACTGAAGTTTCACAGGGGCAGAAATCTGAATGCCCAATAAACACATGAGAAAATGTTCCCGATCATAAGCCATAAGAAAAATGCAAATTAAAACAACTATGAGATACCACCTAACACCCTCAAAGATAGCTCAATTCAAAAATTCAGAGAGCAACAAGTGTTGGAGGGACTGTGGTGAGATAGGAACTCTCATCCACTGCTGTTGGACCTGTAGGTAAGTGCAAGCAGTCTGAAAACTGAATTGATGATACCTACAAAACCTGAAAATCAAGATACCATATGACCCACCAATGCCCCGACAGGACATATATCCAGAAGAAGTAAGAAACAGAACACAGCCAGACATCTGTGCCCCAATGATCATCACAGTGCGGTTCACAATCTCAAAGTGTTGGAAACAATCTAAATTTTCAGCAATGGATGAATGGATTAAAAAACTCTAGTACATACACACAATGGAGCACCATGCAATGCTAAAACACAGTGGTGAATGCATGAAGCACATCATCACCTGAGAAGAGTTGGAGGAAATTATGCTAAGCAAAGTAAGCCAAGCACAAAAGGACAACTTGAGTATATTGAATTAAGCTTAAAAATCACAAAGTGGGGTGGTTGGGGGGAAAGCACAAGGGGCATAAGGGGAAAGCCACTCAATGCATAAAATTCCCAAGGCGAGGCCCAGGCACTCTGGCAGAGGTCAGACCCAACCCAGGGGTCCATATGGCAGCCAACTAAAAAGAAGGGGAAAGAAAGAAAAAAATGGGGGGGAGGCATGTGGATAGTGGGGAACATGGCATGAAGCTACCCATGGGAAGGGAATTGTTTATGTCACCACAGGAAAGGGAGAGAGCAACCAGACCTCAATCTGGTATGCCAAGCCTTGAGGGCAATATACCATCATAAAGCAGTGAACTAACAAAGAGGTTTGCAGGTCAACCCCAATCCCAGTTCCATGAATCTCCTCTTCAGAAGATTGCACTACATAGGAGAGCCTGGGGAGAGGGACAGGTCTGCCCAGACCACATAGGAGCAAACTAAAAGAGAGAGAACCACATTCTGGCCCCAAGGACGACACCCCTCCTGGGAGCAGCCAAGGCACAGAGAGGACCATAGGACCAGCTCCACCATGAGATATGACATCCCCTCACTAGCCCACAGTCCTGCAGGGGATAGCACTTGAGACAGAATTGTACCTGGTCTGACCACCCCTCTACACACACACACACACACACACACACACACACACACACACACACACACACACACACCGGGGTCAAACATGAAGGAGCACAACAGATCAGTGAGGGGAGCAAAGCAACAAAGTCCCCAAGGAATTCCCCAAATAAATTTCTGACCCAGAGGGCAGTTGCTTGGCACCTCATCCGAATCTATCAGAAAGCATACAGAAGGGTCAGCAGACAGACCTGGCATTATTTATAGTCCCCCCCCCCCTTTTTCTTCCTTATTCTTTCCTTTTTTTCTCAATGTCCATCAATATAAGATTGGCAAGATAAACATCCTGAGGAGAAAACAATGAGACTGATGATCCAGGGTTAAGGGAAGTGGGGGTGGGGGCAGAAATGGGGGGAGCCAACAAGCCCAGGGACAAGTGAACAACAAGAGGTCTAAAATCAATGGTGAGGAGGATGTAGAACCTCACATGGAGTTCATTAAGTGCATTCTAGCTGAGAGGAATTACTGAGTGTTGAATGAAGGTCAAACATGATAGCGGAACAGGAGGAAGGTAAAAGGAAATAGAGGAAAGAACTAGGAGGCAAAAAACATGTATAGAGGTATAAATATAGGCATGTATACATGTAAATATATTAATATATAATGATAGGGACATAGGTCTATGCACATATATTTATATGCTAAGTATCAAAGTAGCTGACAAACATTGGGCCTCTACTCAAGTCCTCCTGCAACAAAAGAATACTTTGATCTAATAACCTGACATTCTGTGATGCCTACCTTCCCTACATGATTGCTGAAGTCAAAATGGGTGCATAAGCAAATGTGATAAGGAAAGCTGATGGTCCCGGCTATTGAAAGATATAGTATCTGATGTCTTAAAGGCTTGAAACTAAACAAGCAGCCATCTAGCAGGGAAGCAACAAAGCCCACAAGGAAGAAGCACACCACCCTGTGTGATCACGAGATGCTGAAGGGATCAGGTATCAGGCACCAGAAGACCCAAAACAAAAAATCATATCAATGCAAATGAGAGGGGTTGGAGTGGAGACCCAAAGCTCCTCTGTAGACAAATTGGACATCCCCTCACAGAAAGGACACAAGGAAGGGACGAGCCAGCCAGGGTACAGTATAGCACTGATGAAGCACACAACATTTCTCTAGTTCTTTAATGCTTCCTCCACTCCCACCTCCCTCTACTATCATAACCTCAGTTCTCTCTTACAAATCCAGCTAGACCAGAGCATGCACACTGGTACAGATAAGAGCTCTGGAAACATGGAATCCAGGATAGAAAAATCCCTCAGGAAAAATAATTGGAGTAGTGAGGGAAGGGAGAAGGTGGGAGGAAATAGGGAGAAAGGGGAAACCAATCACAATGGTCAACATATTAACCCACTCTCCCCATTCACTGAGGGGGACAAACAACAGTTATGTGAATATAGGGAGACAGCAGACAGATTAAGATGTGAAAATAATAATGATGTATAATTTATCAAGGGGTCAAGAGGGCACAAGGGAGTGAAAAAAGAAGAGCTGATGCCATGTGCTCAAGTAGAAACAAAATGTTTTGAAAATAATGACAACATGTGTACAATGTGGTCGATACAAGTTATGTATGGATTTTATAAGATCTGGAAGAGTCTCCAATAAAATGATTTATTAAAGAAAAGAAGAAGAAATATGCAAAGACATAGAATTGGACAATAAAAAAGAAAACATGTTCAGCATACATTAAGCCGAAAGATCTGAAGAAAAAACCCAAGCCTTGAATTGAAATATTGAAAGGTTTATGTGCAAAAGAATGATACATGAAGAATCAAAAGAAACTGGAAGGAATACACAGTCTCTGTACCAAAAATAACTATTGGACATTCAATTTTTTAGAGGCCAATGTATATATAGTTATATGATAAGTATTAAGACAGCAGACAGGTTTTGGACCTCTACTCAAGGCCTCTCTTATATTCACCTTCCCAACATGATCTCTGAATACAAAATAGGTGCATAAATAAATATAGCAAAGAGAGCAGATAGTGCCAGTCTATCAAAAGATATAGCATCTGGGGTCTTAAAGGCTTGAGGTCAAACAAGTAGCCATCTAGTAGAGAAGCAAATAAGCCCACATGGAAGAAACACTCCAGCCTGTGTGATCATGAGATGTTTATGGAATCAGGTATCAAAAAATCCAAAACAAACAACTATAGTGATGTGAACGAGGTGGGTTGGAGTGGAGACTTAAAGCCCATCTGTAGATAATTGGATATCACACACACACACACACACACACACACACACACACACACACACAAAAGTGGTATAAGGAAGGGATGATTCAACCAAAGCGTAATATAGCACGAATGAATGGCACATCATTCTAGTTCCTGAATGATTCCTCTCCCCCCTGCCCCACTACCATAAGCCATTTCTACCTTACAAATCTGGATAGACCAGAGAATACACATTGGTACAGATAAGAGCCCTCAACACATGAATTCAGGAAAGATAAACCCCTCAGTAATAATAGTATGAGTAGTGATATCATAAAGGTAGGGGGAGGGTCAAGTAAGGGGAAAGGTGAGAAAGAGGGAACCCATCACAAGATTGGATATATGGTCCCCCTTCCCCCACAAAGGGGACGAATAACAGCAAAGTGGGTGAAAGGAGACAATGGACAGAGTAAGATATGAAATAATTAACATATAATTGATCAAGGATGCACAAGGGTGGGAGTATGAGGAAAGGAGGGGGGGGAAAGAGGAGCTGATACCAAGGGCTCGAATAGAAAATGCTTTGGAAATAATAATGGGAACATATGTACAGATATGCTTGATACAATTGATGTATGGAATGTTATAAGAGCTGTAAGAGCCCCCAATCTTTATATTTTAAAATTAAAAATATGAAATTTTAAAAGAGGTAGCACAGAACCAAGAACTGATAGTAATAAAGGAAGAGTTCTAAGAAGGAGTCATTAGCAAAGCCAGAACTCTAGAAATTCAAAGAATACCATCTGATTGTTTCAACAAGCACAAGCTCTGATTAAGCACAGAGCACTCATTTCTTATGCCAGATATTTGGAAGATGGCTCTCTGGGCAACTGACTAAAAGAGATCCATATTTGTGCCCATTCCAAATAAAGGTGACTGAACAGAATATAGAAATTACAGAACAATATCTTTAATATCACATGCAAGTAAAATTATCTGATGATAATTCCAAAAGGTTTGTAGCAGAGCATCAAGGAGGAGCTGACCGAAATCCAGGCTCCATTCAGAGGAGGACATGGCATGAGAGTTTTCATGGCTGACATCAGATAGATCTTGGCTGACAGCACAGAATACCAAAATGAGGTTTACTTATGTTGTATTAACTATTAAAAGGCATACAACTCTGTGTATCATAATAAACTCGGGACAAATTGAGAAGGCTGGAAATACCCAGAACACGTCATTGTGCTCATGAAGAACTTATCCATGAACCAAGAGGCAGTTAGTTATTCAACTAGAACCATTGAGTGGTTTAAAATCGGGATCTGTGTGAATCAGGGTTGTATCCTCTCCCCATACTTATTCAATCCATATGCTAAACAAATAATCCAAAAAGTTAAACTTTATGAAGAAGAACATGGCATCACTATTGGAGGAAAGCTTGTTAACTACCTTTAGTATACAGATGACACAACCTTGCTTGCTGAAAATGAGAGGAGCAGAAGCCCTTGCTGATGAAGATCAAGGATTGCAGCCTTCAGTGTGGCTTACAACTCAATGTAAAGAAGACCAAAATTCTCACAACTGTACCAAGAGATGACAGCATGATCAACAGAGAACAGATTGAAGCAGTCAAGGATTTTGTCTTGCTTGGGCTGATCCCCAAGCAATGCCCAGGGAAACTACAGTCAAGAGAGCAGATTATGTATTGTATTGGGCAAAATTGCTGGGAAGACTTCTTGAGGTTGTCAAGAGCAACAGTGTTCCTTTGAGGACTAAAGCCAAGGTATTTTCCACCTCTTCAGATGAATGTGAAATTTGTACCTCGAATACGGAGAACCGAAGAAGAGTCAATGCATTTGGATCATGATGCCGGCGAACAATATTGAAAGTCCCGTGGACAGCCAGAAGAACACAAAAATATGCCTTGCAAGAAGTACTGTCAGAATGCTTCTTAGAAGAGAGCCTGGCAAGAGTTTTCTCATGTTGATGGACATGTCATTAGAAGGGAGCCATTTTGAAGAAGTACAACATACTTGGTAAAACACTAGGGCAGTGGGGAATAGGAAGACTCTCGAGGATATGGATTTACAGTGGCCGCCACAATGTGAAGATGGGGTGGGACCAGACAGTGCTTTGTTCTATCGCACAAAGGGTTGCGTTGACTCAGACATGACTTGATGGCACCTAACAACAACCTTTCATCTTGGGTGCAAATGAAAGTCTACTGTTTCACCTTAATGAATATTCCAAGATTTCATGGAAAGTACTTACAAAAATAGTAAAGTAGTACCATTTTACTGTTTGCAACTACTCTGTGGACATCATTATTTTCTCAGTGCTATATAAGCAAAAAAGCAGAAATTAATTGATTGTTAGAAAATTTAACTTCTACCTATAATATCTAATTTAATATCTTCTGTTCAACGAAGTAAATTCATTTCAAGGGATTATTTAAAATGGATACACCACAACATTCCAGCTTACAAATACAACTGTTACAGATTGGCATTCTATGAAAGGTTTTCAAAGAAAGAAGACTCTGACTCAAAGTACAATGAAATTATTTGTTTTAAGTTTTAATGTTTTCGTTAGGCAGTAATACTAGGAGCTTTCTCTCTTAACAAATTTTCAAAGGAGCAAATTCCAAGTGAAAATTCAAGAATAGCTGTCTAGGTGACATGCCCTAAATGAATACATGCTAAGACATCCACCCCCCTCAAAAAAAGAAGAAGAATATTGTTGCACAATGTCTCTCAATAAAATATATTCTTGACTCTAGAAGTACAGTTTGAGTTTGGAAAATTCTTGATACCATTTTGACCATCTAACCCATGCATTTTACCATCTTTTTAAAGATAGACTTAGACCACACAATACTGAAACATTTGTCCCATATACTTGGCCTCTATATCTGCCAGCAACAAAATAACAGCCGAAAAATGTATCCAGAAATTGATTTATAGTGTCAATAAATTTGCTATCTCCAGGGAAATTCTGACTACATAATCATTATCTAATTAAATTAAAGGGTGAAAGCACAAAGCCTTCCTAATTCAGGTCACTATCCAGCCAGCAATGAGAGAGCAACGGCAGTCTATTAAATAACCTATGAAAAAAATAAAACAACCCTTAAGTCCTTGGTTGCTGTGATTAAGCATCCCTAATCAACTCAACAGCAACAGAAAATCCCTGGGTGCACAGTGGGTCAACCACTGGGCTGCTTAAAGAAAGGTGAGGAGTTCGATTCCCCCAGATGCTTTGCAGG
This sequence comes from Tenrec ecaudatus, assembly GCF_050624435.1. NCBI lineage: Eukaryota > Metazoa > Chordata > Mammalia > Afrosoricida > Tenrecidae > Tenrec > Tenrec ecaudatus. The sequence continues at coordinate 64,958,138 of NC_134532.1, read as the reverse complement.
AGAAAGATGAGGCAGTCTGCTTCCCTAAAGAATTACAGCCGCAGAAACCGAAGGGATCCATTGTGCTCTTTCCTAAGGGTTCACTATGGATTGGCCTTGACAGCAGTGGGTTTGCCTTGGTTTCAAAACCTTCATGTGTTGTTGTCAGCTTAATTTTGTTGTGCTCCTTAACTGTGAAAGAGATTTTATTTTCAAAACAGCCCATCAAAATGTGAATAATTAAATTTTCATATGAAAGACTCATTGAAAAACAGTTTTCGGTGCCTGTCACAGTAGAAAGACATTTCTTCAGATATGGAAATTCTGCAAGTCCAATTTTTAAATATGAATTTGAAAATGTAAAGTCTAAACTTTGACTATGCACATGTGTGCCAGTTAATATGCATTATAGTTTCGGAGCTTGAAGTATATTTAAAAGAAGTATTGTTCATGAGTTTTGTATATCACAAGATCTGGCAAAGATGCAATTATATTGTTCTGATAAAATTATAAACATGAGTTTCATAAGGAAATCCATAAAATTCCAATCATGTATTCACAATGAAGAGACAAAATGTAAAGCGAACGAATGAACTTAAAGGGGGGATTTAAAAGTGTAACCAGTTTAAAATTCAACATTTAGTATGAGCCAAAGTCCTTGGGGATTTTTTATTTTAACACTTTACTACTACATTCTGATGGTGCAAAGCCAAGGAGATTACTGTACTGCTATGAATATGATACAGAGCTTCATTAGCACACTCTTACTTAAGGAAAAAATTTAAATACATACCAGGATGATTAACAGCCTACTTGCTGAAAGCCTACCAAACAAATTTCTCTATGGTGATTAAGTTCTCAAAAATCTCTAAAGCAGAGGAAATCAGAAAATTAAGCACAACTCATAGCTCAGAATCATTTAGAATGTGCCACTTATAGGCCATAAGAATAAAAGAGAGAGGGAAAATAAAATGAATTTACCACTAGCGCTAACATATCCTGGCAAAATAGACCTTCATAGTGGTCATCCCCAACATTTACCTAATATGTTTTTTTCAAGAGAAATTTTCTGAAAAGCATACACTATTCGAACGATGTTTATGGAGTTGAATGGCTTCTAGAAATCCATTCTGTGCAACAAGTATAATAGCTACATGCTTGCTTGTTTATGATTTCAAAGCCCACTGACCAGTTCCAAGTAGAAGGGAAGATGTTTAAAATCATTTTGAAAGGATTTAATACGATTTACTATCTTAGAAGAGAATTACTAATGCCCACTCTCTTCCCCATACATCATTCACTGCGATATACCTCTTTAGAATGGAAAGAGAAATATCTTGACCGGAGTCAAATTCAAAAGAGATCCTCAAGGAACATAATTTTCTCTTCCTTTGCCCTTCCTTGTTGTAGCTGGTACAGCCCAGCCTGTCCAATCTGACTCCAGGGGGACGTGGTCAAAGCTGACAGTTTTGGGAAGCTGGTTGCTAGACCTTACATTTAGAGCGCCTCTCAGTGGGTTTGAGCTACAATCTCTCATGTAGATGCCAATATCTTGACCATGTGCACTCCCCAGGGACTGCTACATTGCACAAAAGTGATTTTCCTCTACAGGTTCTACAGGAACCACCGCCATTAAGGGATTAAAGAGCAAAATCCATTGCTACTTAGCTTTTGACGGTAGGACAAAAATATAAGTGCTTCAGAGGGTTACTAAGGTTACCATCCACAGAGGCAGACTTCCACATCTTTCCCCCCTGCGCCAGATGGTGGGTTTGAACCTACAACTTTCAGGTTAGCAGTGAATCCTGTAGCCACTGGACCACCAGGGCTTCTTGATGGGTGACAAAGGGGAAATTTGCTTGACTGGGCTTCTGCGACAACCACCAGGTGCCACTAGGCCTATCCAAACTCACCATGAAACCATGTGTGTCAGAATTGACCTGTTCTCCACAGGGCTTTCAACAGACAATTTTTCAGTAACTAAATTGGTGGATCTTTCTTCCAAGATTCCTCTGGGTGGACTCAAACCTCCGATTGTCCGGGTTGGCAGCAGAGCACCGTTGACTGAGAGAGTCCTGGCTTCTATGAGAGCAGCTCTATTTTGTCTGCCTTTCCACCACTGCTGTCCAGGTGAAATCTTGTTTGAATGACGAGTCCTAACTGCACGGCACCACAAAGCACCCTCACTGCCATCAAATAAATTCCAACTCATAGCGACCCATACAACAGGGTTTCTGAGACTGGAACTGTTTGCGGGAGTAGAAAGCCCCATCTCTCTCCAGCAGAGCTGGCTGTGGATCAAAGCGCAATGCGTAATCACTGAGCCAAGAGAGTTCCATAACTGCCCTAGAGGGGGGAAAATTGTACTAGAGAGAAAAAAAACAGATAGACTCTGTCATCCTAAATTCTACAATCAGCCCTCTTGCTCCATATGCCTACCAAGCACTTTCACTTACACCTATAGCTTAACTGCCTAAAGCTGTTGAATTAGTGATAAAGTACCAAGAAACCTTTTCTATTCTACTCCTACCCCCACTCTTTTTCTTTAAAATCTTGTCCCATCAAGTTGATTCGGACTCACGGTCCCCCTATATTGCACCACTGCAGGCCGCTGGGAGCTACCTGCGATGCACGGAAGAAGGACCCCAGACGGGAGAGTGAGTCACTAGAGAACAGAGAGGGGCTCAAGAGGCAAAAGCCCCTCCCGAGTTTCTCTGCTTGCCTCCTTGTATTTGCAAGCCGAAGGAGAGGGTTTACAAATGGGCAAGTGCAGGGACAATACGGGGCACAAGGACTTCAGGCGTAAGATGTTTTCGTGATTCATAATTAACAAATACTCTCGCACTAACATTCTTGTATGACTAACGAGCATTCTCACAGGCAAGCACATGTTGACCTGATGGAGTCTTTTTAGTGTCCAGCAAGGGCTCTCCTTGTCACTTGGCACTGTGTCCAGTTCCTGGAACATGCAAACAGTTAGTTCCACACTCAAGGTTTACCCAGAGTTTGTGCAACCAGGCAATCCTCCCAGGGGGGAACAGGACAATGTGTCCATCAACTTTATAATAGAGTAGACCTCCTTTTGTTTAGACCTATATTATTACTGTCTAGACTAGTCCTCAGAATCCTATTAGTCTCCTGCCTCCACATTTTTCAGCTTCCTGGCCGCCATAGTAATATTCCAAAAATATAAATGAGAAGGTGCAGTTCCTACATCAATACTCACTTATATGGCTCCCCTTCACCTATGACAGGATGCGAGAACTTAAGAAGTTTCATTGTCTGCTTTGCTTCCTACCTTTTCAGTCTCATCTCCCTTCTGTCTTCTCTCTTCCATATAGATCCAGGTTTCTAGATACCTGGAAATTTCCATATTTTACCATGCTCTCTCATACTGCCATATTGTTCTCTAGGAATGTAATCATATTTATTCCTTGCTTGCCTAGACAATTTTCTTTTCAACACTGAGCTTAAGGACCATGTTCCTGACACCACTAATGTGTTGGTTGCTTGTACCTCTCTGCACTAAAGACTCTGCAAGCAGGCTTTTATTATATCACTTTCACATTAACGTCATTCTTAGCATGGTAGTCTACCTTCTAGTCTGGACAAACCTCACATCTTTTTTGTATCTCCAGGACATATATGATACTATGCTCGTGGTAAAGGCTTAATTTATATTTGTAGCACACATCAGTGAGTGAAAGGGGGGGGGGGAGAGAGGAGGAGAAGGAAACAGTGATTGGGACAGATTCCCAAGAAGCAAGGTAAGCACAAGTGCAAACATGTAAACTGTCCACAACAAATTAGTAAATAAACACAAGTAAACCATTGCATACCTTGCACACTGGATGATCCAATACTGATATGGATAGGAAGGAAGAAGATAAAGAAAACATTTAAAGAGTATTTATGGCATGTTTGGATGAAGCATAAAATCAAAACTGCCATTAAATCGATTCTGACTGAAAGTGACCCTATTCGGAGTTTTCTAGGCTGTAAATCTTTACAGGAGCAAATAACCTCACCTTTTTCCTATGAAGCATGTGATGGCGAGGGATTATGTCAACCAGGCACTCCTGGGTAAGGGTAGAGGTGGAGCTCAATTTATCAATGCGTTACAGCCTGATGACACCTCCCGGGTGTAATAGACCTTTTTTGTATGAGAAAGAGAGACCAAGCAGAATCAAGTATCTGTGGGCCTTCACCTTCTATTATACCTAGATCTTATGTGTGGTGCCGTGATCTCCTGTTGCAGTGCCCGCTGATCCCAAAAGCTCTCGGCAGACTACCTACCGAAGGTGGATTCTTTTTGCTGACTTTGGACCTCTACAGCCACCAGCCTGTGCCTGCTCCTTCTCTGCTTCATCATCCCGGGTCCGTTTCCTCCATCTCCTGTTGATTCTAGGAGCTGTCAGTGGACAGCCCTGACTTGAGTCAGACTGTGTTTACCCATTTCTACAATGGTGTAATCCATTCCTTGATATGAGTCTCTTCCGTTATACAACACAGACAAGTATCACTGGTTTTCTCTCTAGAGAACTCAACCTAACACAAAGTGGTTGGTGGGTTTGAACCACTGACCTTGCAGTAAGAAGTCCAATACTCACCTAGCAGCAGCACCAAGGCTGCTTTGTTTATAACATAGCATTCTTATAAGGGAGCAATAGGTTGGTTTGTGTATAGACTAAGTTTAAAGGTTTACCCATCAGCAAAAGATGGCTTCTGTCTAAGAAAATGGGATATGCAAAGAATTATTCGGGGGAGGTTATTTTGGCAGTAATGTGCAACCTGTCCTGAAGAGAGGAGCACTGGGAGGAGGTGGTCCAGATACGAGGTGATATAGACTTACGTTATGAAGGTGCAATTAAAAGGAAAAGGGGGGTGTAAAAGGTACTACACAGGAAGACAGGCGAAAGACTTAATTACTGACTAATCCTCACAGAAAGAGAGATAGCAACGAATCAAAATGACTTTAAAATTTTCAAGCTAAGTGAATTGAAAAATGCGGACAGATAAATTGTAGAAGAAAGAGGAACTGTTAAAGAATATAGTGATCTGGACGATGAAGGATAGCCAGGACTTTGTAGCACCATGAATTAAAATAGAAGTCATCAGTATTGTAAATTGACTCTAGTTTATAATTGTACATATTACTGATAATACTCTTATTATTACTCCCACTAAGAAATACAAAGAGCCATAGGGGAGTGGCCAATGCCATGAGAGGTTGTAAGAATTCTAAAGGCATGGATACAGAACAATGTTCACTGGATTGCTCAAAAGGGCACATCAGTAACCTTAGGGGAGGGAATGGGAAGAATAGCCAATTAGATTGGGGAGTTGATGAGAAATTCAAACAGCAATAGGTTTTTGGAAGTGTGGTAGAAATGAATGGAATAGTTAAAGAAAGAAAATCCCAGGATAGTGAGTGATTGGTTAAAGTGAGTATGATCTAAGTAAAGATTATAACTTTTAGGAAGAATCTGAGCAAACAATAACCATCCATGCTGGAAAGGGGAAAATCATTTGCCTCCAATTATCTTTTCACAAATATGAGTGACTTCAAACAGGAGCTATAGGAGTCTCCCATAGCTAAGAAGATGTGTAGAGAAATCTGCCCTGATCCACGGAGACCACCACCCAGCCACTTCTTGTTGGATGCCACTTTCAGATCCATGAGGGCAAATACACCATCATATCACATCACATCACATCACATCACATCACATCACATCACATCACATCACGTCACATCACATCACTGAACAACCCAAACAATGCCGCAAGTCTGCCTCTTTTCAAGACAATATTTTCCTCTCCATTTCCAGGTAAACAGTTGAACATCTATTTTTTTTCAATATAATAGACTCAGGATGATGTTATATGGTGACACAAAATATGCAGAATATATGATACATCAAATAAATTCAGTCCAATGTCACAGCATGTAATCCAATAATCATCAAAATGGCCAGGTGCCTGTCAGCGTATCTGATATGAGGCCTTTTTGAATTTGTCTCCTGAAAGAACTCACACTCTCACATTCAGCAGAAGTCAAAATGAAATCAGAATAATGGGCAATAATCCCCAAAGCATGCAATTTTTGTGACTGGCCCACACTATTTCCTAAATAGAGGGTGCTTGGAGCCGGCCCTTCAGTTCATAATAGTAACCTGCCAAGGCTTCTAAAGCGAGCGGGAGGGAATGGGGGAGTGAACTTGTGATCTGAGGAGGAGATACTGTATGTTTGGAAAATTCCATTTAAATAAGCCAGTTGTAACAAATCCCCTTTCCAGAACTCCATTCTGGGAGACGGCAAGGCAGTAATTAGAATGGGCGGGCTGTGAAAGTCAACTAAACACAGATTGACAGATCAGGCTACCAGAAGAGGCATCCCCTGAACCTCATTATTCCAACAATAATAATGTCTTTATTTACATAGCAGAGTGGATATATTGTATTCAACAAAGCTTTTTAATAAGCAAGAACATGCTGCTAAAAAGAATAGCCCGCTACCCCAAAGAAATGCTCACTTAAAGATACAAAAAACCCAAGGCAATTATTTCTGTAATCCCTTCAGAAAACAGTGAAATGCCTTTTCTTCATGAGCCTCGCAAATCACTACCATAGCAACTTAACTTACCATGGGCAGTCCCATACGGGGCAACGGCTTCTCAGAATGGACCCAGGAGCTCAAGAGTTCAAGTTCTTCCATCAGAACAAGACAGAGGGCCACAAGCCAGAGAAGAGTTTTGTATTAATGTTCAGAAATTTTTAATGAAATCTCATACATCCTGCATCTTGTTATGCTGTTTATATGGGTGCTCTTAAAAATGTGTCTAGCCAGTTCCATATTCCCCACAAGGGTCAGAGAGACTCTCGAATTAGGAACGGTAATTAGCATGTGTGTGGGAATGTGTATGCAGTTCAGAATTAGTTTGTTGTTTTGTGTAGGGGTTTTTTCTGTGTTTTATGGGGGGCGGGGAGGCGCACAGGATTTGTTTGTTTTCTTTTTCTGACTCTGCACCAAGGAAGGAAAATTCGCAAAAGAGATATTTGCTTGCTATGAATTTCCTTGTTGAATAAACTGGTTCTGGCTCTGGAAAAATTCCCTAATAGTCTGCTGCCATTTGTAACACATTCCCTGAATAAATCAATAAGTGTGGAAGCCAAATGAGGGAATGGGCTCCCTGGGAATGGAATGTGTGCCCCTAATGGAATCTCCATATTCTGGTATGTAAAGTCGACAGATTGGACGAGGTGGGTTCAAATCTTGACTCTACCATCGAACATCTATAATCTTGAACAGGTTCCTGCTCTGTGCTCTCTCCCCTCATCTGTAAAGTGGAGGTTTTAATTGTGCCCCCTTCATGGCAAGAATTTATATATGCAAAACAACTTAACCAATTCCATTTTTTACACGGTTCTAAGAAATAAAAATTAAATGTAAATTATCTTATGACAGTATTCGCTTAAAATCACCCTTACCTGATCATTTATTCTAAGAAACGTTGGGCAAACCAAACTTGCAGAAAGAAGCTGAGAGTTATGAGGAGAGAAGGCACAGGAAAGAGAGTCTGAAAGAAAAGAAAATGGTTACCTGCCCCAAACTTTAATTTAGTACTCCCCTGGCTTCCCACAGTTCCAGAGGCCACTTTGTCATAAGCACAGGAGACAGATCCCCCAACAACTGAGAGAAGAGTGATTTTCATTGCAGAAGGAGAAAATCAGTCTGATTAATAATCTCACATTGTCTAAACTCTAGATAGCTTTAAATAAAGTCTGCTTTTATTCCCCAACCCACATAATCATTTTCAGCTTCTCTCCAATAATCTTGACATACTTCATCTGATTTCAGGGTTTTTATAATATCTCTTTAGCATTAGTTAATTTTTTAATTGCTAAGGAAGGTTTTTTGAATCTATTATGGATATTATGATATGGAACTATTAAGCTTGAACATACATGCTGACTTTCAGGTATTTTTGAAATCTGTCATAGTCTTGACTTTTTAAATCCTCAACTACTTTTGTAAGGCTCCTAAAAAGCCACTCATCACAGCCATTTAGAAAGAAATATGACATTAAAAGGAGGTAAATTTTTCAAGAATTAGACTGAGATTTAGTTGTGCCCTCTCATTAAGTCTAAATCTGTCTTCCAACCAGTGTGAAGTAGTTGTGATTTATGTGAGACTGATGGTAAAGGTCTATTCAAACAAAAAACTGAAAAATTGTCTTCGGAGTTAGCATGGCACGCACTAAAGAGCTGATGGCAGAAGTTCACAGAAGGCTACGGGTCTCCCGATGCAACGAGTAAGCCTGAGCAACCGCAGGGTCGAAGACGCCCGCCTCTTCATGCACCAGAGTGCCACCTTCAGAAGATGTGAAACAAGAGGGAAGACTTGGAAACAAGCTATGGGGGCGGGAGGGATGCTACAGCTTGTGCCTGATGAAGACCAGGAGCTGATGACGTCACGGAACAGATCTCCATTTAAAGAAGGAAATGTTCACGGCAGGGAAAAGGAAAACAAAACCAGGTTTTCGATGCTTTAAAACAATACCCAGCAGAGCTGCTTTGTAATACAGCTTGTCGGTAACAGATTGAAGCAGGCTGAAGGGCAAATGATGCGCAGTAAATCCTAACCGGTCCATGAGTTAAAGTTCAAGGAGACCCAAGCGGCAAGGCTTTGGCTACACAGCCCTGTCCAAGACTGGGTTGTAAGCCAAAACCTTGACTTGACTTTGACCTCCACCACAGCTCACTGCACTCCCAGCCACCCAGTTGGGCAGAGTAGCATTTCTCCCTGTGGTTTCTGAGGCTGGGCTCATCTTTCTCCCTCCCAACAATGGGGTTCAAATGGCCGGCCTTGTGGTTAGCAGGAAATGCCAGCAGGGTTCCAACACAGGACCTCGTTTCCTGTACACCAGCTTTATGAGCAACCAGGTCAGAAGCGAGTTCTGAACTCACGACTGTTGTTCGGTACTAGAGTATTCCGCAACCCATTGCGTCAACACGCTCCTGAAGCTACTGTAATTAACAGAGCCACTTTCCAATTAGTAAATCCTATTCGCTCTCCCCCGACCCCCAGTCTTCCCCGTCCCTTGCCTTCTGGAGCATTGCATTATTACTGACCTTGGGTTGTCGCTGGCTACTGTCAACTTGACCCCGTACTCCTGTGACTCTGTGTGTGCAGAGTAGAACTGAGCCAGAGAGTTGATTTGGTTTGGTTTGGTTTGGTTTGGTTTGGTTTGGTTTGGTTTGGTTTGGTTTGGTTTGGTTTGGTTTGGTTTGGTTTGGTTTGGTTTGGTTTGGTTTGGTTTGGTTTGGTTTGGTTTGGTTTGCGTGGGGGGAGAAGGGACTGTAATATTTATAGTCATGGTGACACAGCAATTAAGAAATCCTTGCTTGACCATGAGGTGTCAAAAGGATCAGGTATAAGGCATCATAAAAAATAAATAAATCTTACCATAGTGAATGAAGGGGGAAGTTCAGAGTGGAGACCCAAAGCCCATTTGTCGGCCACTGGAGATCCCCTCACAGAGGGGTCTAGGGGAGGAGATGAGTCAGTCAGGGTGCGACGTAGCACCGATGAAGAATACAGATTTCCTCCAGTTCCTAAATGCTTCCTCCCCCCCATCTACCATGATCCGAATTCTACCTTGCAGGACTGGATAGGGTAGAGGTTGTACACTGGTGCATATAGGAGCTGGAGGCACAGGGAATCCAGGGTGGATGATACCTTCAGGACCAGGGGTGTGAGGGGCGGTACTGGGAGAGTGGAGGGTGTGGGTTGGAAAGGGGGAACCGATTACAAGGATCTACATGTGACCTCCTCCCTGGGGGACGGACAATAAAGAAGGAGGTGAAGAAAGATGCCAGATAGGGCAAGATATGACAAAATAATAATTTATAAATTATCAAGGGCTCATGAGGGAGCGGGGAGAGAGGGGAAAAAAGAGAACCTGATGCAAAGGGCTTAAGTGGAGAGCAAATGCTTTGAAAATGATTAGGGCAGGGAATGTACAGGTGTGCTTTATACAATTGATGTATGTATATGTATGGATTGTAATAAGAGTTGTATGAGCCCCTAATAAAATGTTTAAGAAAAAAAGAAATCCTTGCTAACCAAAAGTTTGTCGGTTTGGGCCCATGCAGCAGCTCCTGTAGAGTCCCTGGAGCCTAAAATCAACAGTCTTGGCAGGCACAGTTACCCCAGTCTACCTTCTGCAGAGCCCCCAGGTGGGTTCCAATGGCCAACCTTTCAGTTAATCATGGAAATCAAATTGTTTGCATCCCCTAAACTCCTGACCATACCCTACTCCTTAATGTTTTCTCTCCCTTCACATTCCAGGGCTGCTCCTGCTACTCCCCTGCCATGCTGATCATTTGCCCCAAGCTCCTAGCTGACTTCTCCCTCCACTCCTGGCAGTTTCCATGTTTGGAGACAGGGGTTCTTCCCCACGGACACCACCTCCTCTTCCTTCATGATGTCAACTATCACGCGCAGGACAATGAGTTTAAAATCTTCCTCTCCAGTATCAATTTCTTCTGAGATGAGTTCCTTTTATCTCACCTCTGTGCTTACAGATTCTTTCATATGCCCTGCTGACAGCTTATGTTACCTCTGCCCCACCCACCTTGCTTAAAACCCTGTTCCTTCTATTATTCTTACCACACTGAAAGATGATCAAAGTAACATGGCAGAGTCTAGAGTATTCTGTGATGCCACTCTTTCTCTCACCCCGAGACCCACGGCGTCACAAAAACTCATGAGTGCGGTCACACACTTTCTTCACACAGCTTGTCTTCCTCCTCCAGCCGTTGCCCCGTGTTGCACTGCTCTGCTGCTCTGTCGGTGGGGTCTCTGCAATAACCTCTGCAGGAGCCCCACTGTCACTGTCATGTAAGAACTGGCCTGCTCACTGCCAGGTTGATGGTTCAAACCAATGGCTGAGCTGTTCTGCGAGACAAAGCAGAGGTTATCTGTTCCTGTAGCGACTTACATGGAAGGCCTTCCTCTTTTTCACTGCCCTCCACTCTCTCAAGTAGGATAAAGCCTGATAACAGGTCCCAAGTATGTTTATGAAGTCTTGCCATCCTTGCTGCTGAGGGGCCTTAGAGACCCCATAGCACCATGAGAATTAACTCAATGGATTTGGTTTGGTTGGATTAATAACCTCTCACGGTTTCTCCAGTCAGAAATTTCTCCCCATCCTGGCAATCATTTGCACCCAAAATTAAACCAAACCTATTGCTGTCCTGTCAGTTCCTGATTCAAGTGGGTGATCCCACATATAACAAAGAACATGATGTGCCATGTGGCATTACCTTAACTGTAATCTCCATAAAAGAATATCATCAAGTCTTTTATCCATGGTGCTTCTGTGTGGGATTGAACCACCAACCTTGTAGTTAGCAGCCCAAAAGGAAAATGGTATACCACTTAGGGACCCTCCTTAGATCCCCCCTGCCAAATACAAAACAAAAACCACATATACTGTCACAGCCCAGTGCAAAAATCTCCATTGCTCCACCTCAATGCTTCCAGGTGAAGTACAAGTTCCTTAAACAGACTCAGGCCTCCATCTAATTCTCCATTCTTAGCCCTTAAAGCTCCCTTCCCAGCATTTGTACACTTGCTGTTAAGGACCACAGAGTCAGTTCCGACTCAGAGCAACCCTCTGTACAACAGAACCAAAGGCTGCCGGGCCCTGGGCCATCCTTGAATTGTTCTGATGTGTGAGTCCAGTGTTGCGGCCCCTGCGCTAATCCATCTCGTAGAAGGCCTCCTTTCTCACTGCCTCTCTACTCCACCAAGCACGACGCCCTCCTCCAGGGACTCCTGATAACATACCCAAAGGGTGTGAGATGAAATTTTGCCTATCTGGTCTCTAAAGAGCATTCTGACTGTACACAACATACCTGTTCGTTCTTCGGGCATGTCAGAGTGCTTTCAATATTCTTGACCAACATCATAGTTCAAGTGCATCGCTGACTAGGCAGGCTTCCCTTTATGCACGTTGGTCACCTGAAACTTTTCATTTGCTTCCACTGACATTCTAAATTTATACCCTCACTGAATGGCCATACTCTCTTTTCTTGTCAACATATTCACTGCCAGAGGTAGTTAGGTTATTGTGCCAACCTGGTCGATAACACAGGTGGGGTTAATTGAAGGGTGGAGGGATAAATGGCTCAGTGAGCCTTGCCTTTCTACTTCTCAGGTCTCTTGCTTTGTGATGGTCAGATGAGGGTACAGGTGCACTAGCAGTTCCCTGCTTCAGCTGGCAAGGCTGACTTCCTGTGAGACATCCCCAAGGAGAAGCCACATGGAGCTACCCCAATGCAGCCCTGGGTGCTGGAGCAGCCGTATGGAGACCCCTGCCAGCGCTGAGATGCTCACACGTTTACTGACTCGGCTGTCCTACTGCAGTCGGCATTATAGTGTGTGTTTTGTGAGATGGAGGAGGACTTTATGGATTGGTGTTGGACATATGGGTTAATGGGTTAATGTTGGACTTGTGGGCTTGGGCAGCACTGGGTTGGGATATTTTCTTGATGTGCACTAACCCTTTATATAAAACTCTCTCTTATACATGAGTTTCTGTAGATTTGTTTCTCTAAAACACCCAGACTAAAACATTATGGTACCGAAAGTGGAGTACTAGAGAAACAAATCATAATATGGAGAGTAGATGTTTGTCTGACCTCTCACTCAAGGTAGTTTTTCTTTGTCCAGCCAGAGGTCAGATAAAGTTACACTATTTACTCGGTTGTTTTCTGGGGGAAATATGGGAAGTATGAAAATAGAAAGTTTGTAAGCCCACTTGCTTTGAACCATTGAAATTTGATCTTTAGATGGGTTTGGGCCATGCCTGCAAAGAAAGATATGCCCCACCCAGTGCTTTGGAGTACTCAGGAACCAGTAGTCTTTGTCAGAAGCTGGAAAAAATCTGGAACCATAAAAAAAAATTCCTCTCTGGGACTGAATGTTAAAGGTTGCCTATGAGCAGGCTGAAATGCTTGCTAGGTGACCACCTGGAGCTACTTGTTGAGTGGAAGGGAGAGAAACGCAGCAATAAAGAGACGGGTTGAGTTTGGCTACTGACACCTGTAGACTTGGTTTACAGGGAAAAAAAGAGAAGTTGAGAACGGGCTGACTGGTCTAAAGTTCATGACCTAGCACAAGGGGGTTAGGCTTGCTGAGTATTGGTGAGAGCCCATGGTCTAAAGGCAAGGCGACCAATGGGCACCCTGTGGAGGCTGAGTGAGGCAGCCCACATTGAGTTGACCAGAACCCAACTAGAAGGAGATTTTTGAGCCTGTGAACTGCTGCATATTGTTGCTGACTTTATGGATGACCTGTCCGGATTTAACTTTGCTTATGGATGCAGACTTCACAAGGTTCCAACTGAATTGAAGACTCTTCATGTCGAAAAACATGATTGTCTTCTCAGAGCACTGGGTTGATGTAAGTGGTTGGTATATAAATTGGATACTCAAAATCAGGATAAAGGCATGAAGTGGTTGGTTTACAAACTTTAATAGGTGGGGGAACATATTCACAGGGTTATAGGATTAAGGTGTAGGTGTTGCTTAATTTCAATGAAGCTAAAGAATTGTGTACAGGTGCCAGGTTGGCAAGGGGTGGATTGAGGTAATTATTGTGCCAACCTCACCGATAAACCCATGTAAGGTTAACTGAAGGGCAGAAGGATAAATGGCTTGGTGAGCCTCACCTTTCTAGTTCTTGGGTCTCTTGCTTTGTGATGGTCAGACCAAGGTGCAGCTGCCTTAGCAGTTCCCTGCTTCAGTTTGCAAGGCTCACTTCCTGCAAGACATCCCTGAGGAGAAGTTATATGGATATACCCCTATGCAGCCCTGGGTGCTGGAGCAGCCGTGTGGAGACCCCTGCCAGCACTGAGATACTTACACATTCACTGACTCGGCATCATTGCGTCTGTTTTGTGAGATGGAGGAGGACTTTATGGATTGGTGTTGGACATGTGGGCTAATGTTGGACTTGTGGGCTTGGGCAGCACTGGGTTGGGTTGTTTTCTTGATACACACTTGCCCTCTATATAAAACTCTTGTACAGGAGTTTCTGTAGATTTGTTTCTCTAAAATACCCAGATGAACACACTGCCTTCAGCACAATGTATCTAATTCTTCACTTCATTGAAATCTCAAAAATACCTTCCTCCTTTGTTTGCAGTCTGAGTTCCCTTTTGAATTAATGGTCCATCCCTTGATGATTTCAATTATTGCTGTTTTATTCTTCTAATTCATCAGACACAACCCAACTCTGGATCAATTGAGATATATAAATTCTTTATTCCATCAGAAAAAAAATGAGAAAAAAAAACTTCTCAAAGATTTACAATCTCAGAAGCCCACAGAGACAATTCTACACTGTCATATAGGGCCCTGTATTAGTCTGGGTACTTTAGAGAAACAAATCCACAAACTCATATATAAGAGTTTTATATAGAGGTGAAGTGCACATCCAGACAACATCCCAACCCAGTGCTGCCCAAGCCACAAGTCCAACATTAACCCATATGGCCGACACCAATCCACAAAGTCCTCCTCCATCTCACAAAACAGAGGCAGTGATGCTGACTGCAGGAGGAAAGCTGAATCAGTGAACATGTGAGCATCTCAATGCTGGCAGAGGTCTCCACATGGCTGCTCCAGCACCCAGGGCTGCATCGAGGAAGGTCCATGCCTCTCCTCAGGGATGGCTCGTAGGAAGTGAGCCTTGCCTGTTGAAGCAGGGAACCCACTCAAGCAGCTGCACCCTGGTCTGACCATCACAAAATAAAAGACCCGAGAACTCGAAAGGTACGGCTCATCAAGCCATTTAGCTCTCTGCCCTTCCATTAACCCCACATGTGTTTATCAGCCAGGTTGGCACAATGAACTAACTAACTCAGGCCCCTATAAGTCAGAATCTATGCCTTAAGAAAGGAGTCCTGATGGTGTAGTGGATTATATGAGTTACTAACCACAAGGTCAGCAGTTTGATTCCACTACTCAATCCTCAGGAAAAAGTTGAGGCTTTCTGGTTTACAGTCTCTTACACACAAAGGGGCAGTTCTGTTCTGCCCTAAAGGGTCATTATAAATTGGGATTGACTCAATGGCTATGAAATGCCCTGACCAGTTCTTCTCTAAAAGATAAGCTCATTTAATGCTAAGACAATAGTTTTATATAAAACATTAAGTGGATGGTACTCAGAATATTCTCTGATGCTACCACAGGGATTAGGTTTTTCTGCCAGGCACTTCTCACAAATTGTTCCTTGGTCAATGATAACTTCGAGGCCTGAATGTGAAATGCAAGAAAGTTGGAGCCGGACTTGTGACTCTCTTTCCAGTCACTCTATGTCTAAGTCTCAGCGTATTCAATCCTCTTCAGGTGAGTTTCTGATTAGCTCATCTACAGAAAGAGAGAGAAAGGTAATTCAGTAATAGGGTTAAAGTTGAATCCTTGTTGTCATTGTTCTTTGTAAAGGACTTTTTTTCTAGAATAAAATAACAAATATTAGCTTTTAAAGGAAAGGCGAGCCTTTTCCTCCCTCTCTCATTGCCATAGAGTCCTGGCCACTCTTTAGGACAGAGTTTGAGTTTCCTAGACTGTGACTCTTTACAGGAGTAGAAAATCTCATCTTCCTCCCACAGAGCAGCTGGTGGTTTCAAACTGCTGACCTTGAAGTTAACAGCTCAAGGCATAACCCACTACTCCTTCAGGACTCCTTAAGGAGAGTCATACTTTTTCTTATTTGGAGTAGAACTTTATTTTTGTTACAGGGTAGACCAAGCTGGGTTCCAACTGGAAATCCTAAACAGAAGCCTGACAGGGTGGTTAGTGACCAACTTGGGTCAAAAGGCAGAGAAGATGCTCCCTGTTGAGAGAAGGGGTTCAGATTGGAGCCTTCTAAGGTTTTCATTTTTTCTTTTTTTTTTTCTTCTTTTACATTTTATTAGGGACTCCAACAACTCTTACCACAATCCATACATATACATACATCAATTGTATAAAGCACATCCATACATTCCCTGCCCCAATCATTCTCAAGGCATTTGCTCTCCACTTAAGCCCCTTGCATCAGGTCCTCTTTTTTTTCCCCCCCTCCCTCCCCTTTCCCCCCTCCCTCATATGCCCTTGGTAATTTATACCTCGTTATTTTGTCATATCTTGCCCTATTCGGGGTCTCCCTTCCCCCCTTCTCTGCTGTCCCTCTCCCAGGGAAGAGGTCACATGTGGCTCCTTGTAATCAGTTCCCCCTTTCCAACCCACTCACCCTCCACTCTCCCAGCATCGTCCCTCACGCCCTTGGTCCTGAAGGTATCATCCACCCTGGATTCCCTGTACCTCCAACCCTCATATGTACCAGTGTACAGCCTCTGTCCTATCCAGCCCTGCAAGGTAGAATTCGGATCATGGTAGTTGGGGGGAGGAAGCATCCAGGATCTGGGGGAAAGCTGTGTTCTTCATCGATACTACCTCACACCCTAATTAACCCATCTCCTCTCCTAAGACCCTCTATGAGGGGATCTCCATTGGCCGACACTTGGGCCTTGGGTCTCCACTCTGCACTTCCCCCTTCATTTAATATAATATATATATACACATACATATATACATATACACATATATACACATACATACACACACTTATATCTTTTTTTTTTTTGCATGATGCCTTATATCTGGTCCCTTGGGCACCTCGTGATCGCACTGGCCGGTGTGCTTCTTCCATGTGGGCTTATTTGTTTCTGAGCGAGATGGCCGCTTGTTCACCTTCAAGCCTTTAAGACCCCAGACACTATCTCTTTTGATAGCCGGGCACCATCAGCTTTCTTCACCACATTTGCTTGTGCACCCATTTGTCTTCAGCAAGCCTATCATGGAGGTGTGCAGTCAATGATATGATTTTTTGTTCTTTGATGCCTGGTAACTGATCCCTTTGGGACCACTCGATCACACAGGCTGGTGTGTTCTTCCATGTGGACTTTGTTGCTTCTGAGCTAGATGGCCGCTTGTTTATCTTCAAGCCTTTAAGACCCCAGTCACTATCTCTTTTGATAGCCGGGCACCATCAGCTTTCTTCACCACATTTACTTGTTCACCCACTTTGGCTCCAGCCGTTGTGTCGGGAGAGTGAGCATCATAGAGTTCCAATTTAATAAAAGAAGGTATTCATGCATAGAGGGAGTGTTTGAGTAGAGGCCCAAGGTCCTTCCGCCACCTTAATACTTGACCTATAAATATCGACACAAAGATCTATTTCCCCAACCTCCTATATATATTTGCATGTACATGTCTTTGTCTAGACCTCCATGAATGCCCTTTGACTCCTAGCTCTTTCCTCCATCTCCCTTGACCTTCCTCCTGCCCTACTACCATGCTTCACCGCCACCTGGGCTAGAGTATACCTCTTCTCTAAGCAACCTTACCCTTGATCATTTCCCATCAGGCCTGCCACTCCCCCTTCTCTACCCTTTGGGGTCCCATGTTTTTCCCTTGTCCCTGGGTTTGTTAACACCACTTCCTTACCCCCCCCTACCCCCCACCCCAAGTCCCCCCGGAACTGTCGGTCCCGTTGTTTTTCATCCAGATAGTTCATCCAGCCTGTCCTATTCAGACAGACCTGTGGAGTCACTAATATGCACGAAAACTAGACAGAGGAACACAAAGCAACAGTATACAACCAGACAACAAAACAACCAAAACAAACCACTGAAAAAGAACAGAACAAAACAGTTCACAAGAGAAAAGCTTGTAGTTAGTTCAGGGATCTTTGCTGGCCCTTAGGAGCGTTTTCCAGTCCAGTCTGTTGGGGCACCACGCCCTGGCCCCAAAGTCCACTTTCAGCATTCCCTGGGGACCTTGCCACTCCATTCCCTTGCTGTTCCGCTGCACTCCCCCAGTGCTTTGCCTCGGTGTGGTGGGATCAGGTCAGGTGCAATTCCCACACTGTGTCTCCGGTGCTGTCCCCTGTATCGCCCTTAGTCACTGAGGGGCATCATGTCTCATAGTAGGGCCAGCCATGTTGTTCTCTCTGTGGACTGGCTGCTCTACTCAGGAACATCATCATCACGGCCTGGTGGGCCAGGCTGTGCTCCACTCTCTCCTCCTGCCCCTTCATCTGCTCCCGTGTGCTCTGATCAAATATGTCCATCTCCCATAGCTGCAGGGTCAATGTCGTCCTTTGGAACAAGTTCTTTTCGGGGGAGGGGCAGGAATCCACTTAATTTATGGTGCTGGGGCCAGCCTCCCAGACCTCTCCACCGGTTCCGTCCTCCACGCCGGGATATTGCATTCACACCTTGCGACACTGGGTTGAAGTCTGGTCCCACTTTCCCTGTGGAGATATAAACCATACCCTCCCCTTGGGTGGATTAATGCCCCATTTCTGTCATGTTGATTGTACTTACCTCAGGGGACTCATGTTGTACCTGTCCCTTTGGGTCTGGCTTACCTCGCTTAACATAATTCCTTCCAGCTCTTCCCATGAAATAACGTGTTTCATGTGCTCATCGGTGCTTTTTAGTGCTGCATAATACTCCATTGTGTGTATGTGCCAAAGTTTGCTAATCCACTCGTCTATCGATGGAAACTTAGGCTGTTTCCAAGTCTTTGCTATTGTGAATTGTGCCGCAATAAACATTGGAGCGCATATGACTGGTCGTGTTTTATTTGCTGCTTCAACCGGGTATATGCCCAGTAGAGGGATGGCTGGGTCGTAAGGTAGATCAATTTCCATTTTCTTTAGGTATCGCCAGATTGCTTTCCACAGTGTCTGTTCAAATCTGCACGACCACCAGCAGTGGAGGAGGGTTCCTATTTCACCACAGCCCCTCCAACACTTGTTGCTCTCTGATTTACTGATCTGAGCTAGCCTCAGGGGTGTTAGGTGGTATCTCATGGTTGTTTTGATTTGCATTTCTCTTATGGCAAGGGACTTCGAGCACTTTCTCATATATTTATTGGCCATATTGATCTCCTCTCTAGTGAAAGTTCTTCTCATTTCTTTTGCCCACTTCCTTAGGGGGTTAACTGTTTTCCTCTTTTTGCAGGTCATGATGGTGTTGTAGATTTTAGTAATGAGCCCTTTGTCTGACGTGTCATTACTAAAAATCTTCTCCCAGTCTGTGGGTTGCCTTGTCACCCTCTTGGCAAAGTCTTTCGAGGTGCACAGGTGTTTTATTCTTATTAGATCCCATTTGTCGATTTCCAGATCACCTGTGTGTGTCCCCTTCCCTGTTGCAGTGAGCCTATGTGCTCCCTGGGCCAGTGCTCTGAGATTAGTCCCGATTCCCTCCTTAATGGTCCTGATGGTTTGGGGTTTGACTTCTAGATCTGTGATCCACCTTGAGTGTATTCTTGTGCATGGGGTGAGGTAGACGTCTTGTTTCAACTTTCTACATGTGGATATCCATTGTTTCCAGCACCACTTATTAAAGAGGGCATCTGCTTCCCACTTGACGTTTTTGGGACCCTTGTCGAAGATCAGTTGTCTATATGCTGATGATTTTACTCCTGGGCTTTCTATTCTTTTCCACTGGTCTGAGTGTCTATCATTGTGCCAGTACCATGCTGTTTTGACCACTGTAGCTGTGTAGTAGGCATTAAAATCAGGTAGGGCGAGTCCTCCAATTGTGTCCTTCTTCTTGAGGAGTTCTCTGCTAATTCTGGGTTTCTTCCCTCTCCATATGAAGTTGGTGGTCAGTTTTTCCAATTCTTTGAAGAAGGTTGATGGTAATTGGATTGGTATAGCATTGAACTTGTAGAGTGCTTTAGGAAGAACTGTCATCTTTACTATGTTCAGCCTACCTAACCATGAGCAGGGGAGCTTCATCCATTTGTGAAGGTCACTTTTGGTTTCCTGTAATAGGGTTTTATAATTATGCTTATATAGGTCTTTAGTATTTTTTGTTAAGTATATTCCTAGGTATTTCAGTTTGTTCTTGGCTACTGTGAAGGGTACTTCCCTCTTAATCGCCTCTTCCATGGCCCTGTCCGATGTGTATAGAAACCCTACCGACTTCTGTTTATTGATCTTGTATCCTGCTACTCTTCCGTATTCCTCTATTGCTGTAAGTATTCCAACTGTGGAGTTTTGGGGGTCTTCAATGTATAGGATCATGTCATCTGCAAATAACGATAGTTTCACCTCCTCCTCTCCCAACTGGATCCCTTTGATGTCCTTCCGCTGTCTTATGTTGTTAGCCAGAACCTCCAAAACGATATTGAATAGAAGAGGGGACAGGGGGCATCCTTGTCTTGTACCCTTTTTCAGTGGTATTGTTCTTGTCTTTTCTCCATTGACTATGATGTTGGCTGTTGGTCTTTCATAGATAGCTTGTATGAGCTTGAGGAACTTACCTTCCAATCCTATCTTCATGAGTGTTTTGATTAGGAATGGATGCTGGATGTTGTCAAATGCTTTTTCTGCATCTATGGATATTATCATATGGTTTTTATCCTTTTTCTTCTCGATGTGGTGTATGATATTGATGGATTTTCGGATGTTAAACCATCCCTGAATCGCTGGGATGAATCCTACTTGGTCGTGGTGAATGATATGTTTGATGTTCCTTTGTATTCTATTGGCCAATATTTTGTTAAGGATTTTTGCATCTATGTTCATTAGAGATATTGGTCTATAATTCTCTACACTTGTGGGGTCTTTTCCCTGTTTGGGTATCAAAGTAATGCTGGCTTCGTAAAATGAGTTTGGGAGCTTGCCGTTCTTTTCTATGTTATGGAATACTTTGTGGAGGATCGGTGTCAGCTCTTCCCTGAATGTTTGGTAAAATTCTGCTGTGTAGCCATCTGGCCCTGGGGCCTTTTTCCTTGGTAGGTTTTTGATGACACTCTCTATTTCTTCCTTCGCTATGGGTTTGTTGAGGTTCTTGATCTCTGTCTCAGATAATCTAGGGATAGATTGTTTTTCTAAATATTTATCCATGTCTTCCAGGTTTCTGAATTCATTAGAATACAAACCTTCATAGTACTTTGTGATTATCCTTTTTATCTCATTGGGGTCTGTTGTTATTGCCCCCGATTCATCCCTCATCCTGGCTATTGATGATTGTTCCTTTCTATCTTTGGTAAGCTTTGCCAGGGGAGTGTCAATTTTATTAATTCATTCATAAAACCAGCTTCTAGTTGCGTTAATCCTTTGCATTGTTCTTTTGTCTTCCCACTGGTTTAACTCCGCCCTGATTTTTATTATTTCTTTTCTCTTGCTGTTGGAGGGGTAGTTCTGTTGACTCTGTTCTAGTTGTTGGAGGTTTTGTGTTAACATATCTGTCATACGCCTTTCTTCTTTTTTCATGTATGCATTCAGTGATATCAAGCTACCTCTGATAACTGCCTTTGCAGTGTCCCATAAGTTTTGATATGTTGTATGCTCATTCTCATTAGTTTCTAGAAACTTCCTGATATCCTCTCTGATCTGGACCTTAACCCATTCATGTCGCAGGAGATCGTTGTTTATTCTCCAATTGGTGGCCCTTGCTTTTCTGGGTGCCCTCCTATTAATCTCCAGCTTTATGGCATGGTGGTCTGAGAAAGACGTCTGGATAATATCTATGTGTTTGAATTTACTCAGGCTGGCCTTGTGCCCCAGCATGTGATCTATTCTTGAGAAAGATCCGTGTGGATTGGAGAAGAATGTGAAACCTTTTGCTTTTGGATGAAAGGCTCTATAGATGTCTATCAGGCCCTGTTGCCTAATTACATTGTTTAGCTCTCTGGCCTCTTTGCTGAGCTTCTTTCCCTGTGACCTGTCTTTCTCTGATAGTGGAGTGTTGAAGTCCCCCACTATTATTGTTGTTTCCGTGATTTCTTCTGTCATTTTTTTAATAGTTTGTTTGACGAAATTTGCCGCACCATTATTAGGTGCGTAAATATTCAGTATGCTTATTGCTTCCTGGTTTACTGAGCCTTTGAGCATTATGTAATGTCCCTCTTTGTCTCTTTTTATGTTTTGGATCTTGAGATCCATTTTGTCGGAGATTAAGATAGCCACTCCTGCCTTCTTGGAGTTACCATTTGCTTGGTAAACTTTCTGCCAGCCCTTTATTCTCAGCATATGCTTGTCTGCTTGCTTAAGGTGTGTCTCTTGCAGGCAGCAGATTGATGGGTTATGTTTTCTAATCCAATCCTCCAGCCTCTTTCTTTTAACATATGAATTGAGCCCATTTGTATTCAAAGTGATTATTACAATCTCTGGCTTCATGGTTGCCATATTCTGTTTTGTGTTTTGGGTCTTTGCCTATCTTCCTTCATATCAGTGTACTGCGTTTGAGTGGAGGGTTTCTATCCTGTCCTCTTTTCCATCTGAGACCGTGTTGTCCTGGTACGTGTTGCTGGCATGTTGGCTTCTAGATGGAGATGGGCTATATGGTGGTCTCCTGGTGGTTCTAGTTGGAGCTTGATCTTCTGGCCATAGTGAGTCAGCCAGTATGTTCTGCAGGGTCTGGTGACTTGCAGTATATTTTTTGAGTTCTTCCTTGTCCTGGAAGACCCTTATCTTACCCTCTATCTTAATGGATAACTTGGCAGGGTATAGGATTCTGGGGGAGGCATTTTTATCTTTCAGTTTTTGGAAGATGTTGCTCCATTCTCTCCTCCTCTTCATGGTTTCTGCTGATAAGTCTGAGCATAACCTTACCTGCGCTCCTTTGTATGTGACTGTCTTCCTTTCTCTTTATGCTCGTAGAATTTTCTCTTTTTCCTCTAAGTTGGATAATTTTACAATTATATGCCTTGGAGTGTTCTTCTTGGTGTTTAGCTTAGCCGGCGTCCTCTCTGCTTCCTGTATGAGAGTCGGATTCTCCTTTGTTAGGTTGGGGAAATTTTCTTCCAGGAATTCCTTTGCTATCTTGGCGGTCGATTTGTGTGTTATGTTGTGTTCCGGTAGACCGATTATTCGAATATTATTCCTCTTCATAGCATCTGTCATTGATCTCAGGCTGTCTTCTGTTTCTTTAATTTTCCTATCTGATTGTTTTTCTCGCTTGCTTCGTTTGGTTTGAGCGTCCTCGAGTTCACTGATACGGTTCTCAGCCTCCTCAAGCCTAGATATAGCTTCTGTGACCTTTTGTGTGGCCTCTGCTACCTCCTCTGTTAGTTTCTGCAGTTCCTTTTGGTGGATAGTATTCATCCCCTCTATTGTGGACTTCATCCCCTTTATTGTGCCTTTCATCCCTTCTATCGTTGCATCCTTATTTTGATTTGCTTCTCTTAGCTCCTGTATTACTGCAAGCAGAGTTCTGAAGATTTCCTTTTGTGGCTGATCTATATCTGTTTCTTCTATGAGTGACGTTAGGTCTGTTAAAGTGCCTCGTTTTTCTGATTTTTTTGTTGGGAGTGATGTGGTCTGTTGATTTTTCCTTGATCCTTTAATAGGCCCCATGCTTCTGGGAGACAGGAGTAACCTTATTGTGTGGAGGCTCAGGCCACTGTGCCGTCTCCTGGGTTGGCTGGGGCGGGCTGCGGCAGGCTTAGGGCTGGCACTGGGGACCCAACAGGGCCCCAGGTGGTGAGAGCTGGCTGGAGCTCACTGACGGCTCCTCAGGGACTGCAAAGCGGAGACCCAGGCTCCACTGCAGGTGGAGTGTTTGATCTGCCCGGGCTGTGAGCGGGCGCTGGGAGGCCCGTTGGATAGCAGCGCAGGCAGCTGCGGGACACTGCAGGGAACAATGGTGTTCGCTCTCCGCCCTTTTGGCACGAAACCGCAGGGGGTAATGGCGCCGGCAAAGGAGGCTTGGCGCGAAACCGTAGAGGGCAATGGCGCCCTTCCTCTGCTCAGGCTCAGAGTCGCGGCCGCCGGGGTCCCCGCAGCACCCTGGGGAGGGCACCTACTCTTGTGCCTTGCGCAGGGGGGGGGCCCTTGGTGGGCAGACTCAGCAGCGCGGGGCGCGGCGCTCCGCGGAAGCTCAGGGTCCGGGACAGGCGCGGGTTGGGCTATGGCTCCTGTTGGCGGGAAGTGCTCAGCGCAGGGTCCCCGCCAGGAGTGGAGCTGGCACTAGGCTGCCAGGGGCTGGCGGGGGCGGGCGGGGGTGGGAGGCCAGCACACGGAGGGCAGGTGGAGAGGTCCGCAGCAGCGGTGCGGGTGGATGGTCCCCCGTGGGGGTCGCCAGACAATCCGCGGGTCCGCTCCCCTGAGCTTGGATGAATGGAGGGAGGGACGTGGGCCCGAGGGCAGATCGCTGCCCTGCGGGGAGAGGGGAACTGCAGGAGAGGAAAGCTTCTCTCCCAGTGGAGATCCGCGAGTGGGGAGTGGGGAGTGGGCCGCTGGAGTAGGCAGGGCAGGCAAGCGGCTCTGGGCTGGCGTCGGGTTTGGGGATGGAGCCTAAGCCGGTCGCCAGTGAGCTCACGGCAGCTTAGTGGCCAGAGATGTCCCACTAGTCCGGTCCTCTTTCACCTAGACCCCTGCTCCGGACAAATACGTGGGGTAGGACTGGGGTGCTGTCCCAGGGGGATATTTCACTCACCAGACTCTTACTATTCAGCTACCTGGTCGCCAATCCCGCTTTGTTTGGAGGAGCTCTCAGAGTATGCGGGTGTCCCTGTCGGCCATCTTCCCCCTCTCTGGTTTTCATTTTTTCAAGGTGAAGCAAAAGTCAAAGTTCACACATTTGTGATTCTGTTCAAAACCAAACCAGAATAGGCCAAGGAGTAAACACAAGGAATAGTGACGAGGACAGGCACCCGAGGCACAATGCTTGAGGAGCAAAGTACAGGGAAGAACAGAGACAGAAAATAAGTGTCAGGAGGGCAGCACCCCAACCGAACTTCAGATAGCTGAGATTCAGGTATCAGAATGAGGTGGTGAAAACATCTAAGCCTTCTTTATGTGGACATTCTCAAAATGTCAAGTGAGTCCCCAGAAACTTTGTAAAGATTACGTCTTATATTCACTATACTGGGCAGTCGCTAAGCACCTCTGATTCACAGCGATCTTCAGGATTGACCTCAGCAGTTCGCTGCCATCAATGTTCCTATAGATTACCATAGGGCCATTTCTTTACCGCCTTTGAGACATCAAAGGGTTCCCTTCACCAGCAAATGGTACATGAATCCAAAAACACCCTTACTAGAAGAGTCATAATCTTCTCATCTCCCTCCAACATTGTTATCTTTGTTAGCAGATATAAAAAAGTATCCCGGTTCTCAAGCATGGTCATGTAGTACCTTTTTGAAGTTGAGGATGGCACAATTATGTCTTCCTTTAGTCCAGTATATCCATATTAAGACCTAGCCTTCTAAAGAAAGTTGAGTAGACAGGGAAGAATGCCAGCATAGCAGGGGACCGCAAGCTTGTTAGATGGGGAGAGAAAAAGGAAGACATTTTTTGACTCATTCTCCTGGCAACATTAATTTTGATTCTGGGAATCTTTTGGCAGGAAATTGGGAAGAAAAATGACAAGAATTCATGTATTTTTTTGTAAGTGGGGAAAAGAAGATGTGCTGTTCTATCATTTCGTGAACTAGGAAAATGGGAGGAAAAGAAGAAAAAAGAATATTTACTACAGAGCCAATATTTGCCAGTTATTTACATATTCATTTTTCTCTCCCTTAAAATGAACAAGGAAGGAAATGATGCCATCTTCATTTTTGAAATATAGAAAAATAAGGTTCAGCAAAGTGAAGGATTTTTTCCTAAGGGCACTCAGTAAATGAAAGAGCTGAGAGTTACACTCAGCTTGCCTCACAAATGGAACTGGAAATGCGAAAGACCGTCCCAGTTAGCATAGCCAGTCAAGAGGAGGACAGCCAGGCCACCTGACCCCTAGCTGTATATGTGTCTTTCTACTCGAGCACTAGAATTTCCATTTTTTAAAATGAAGATCGCTGACATTGTGAATTAAATTCTCCCTTTCATTCCATGTGGTGAATATGTGATGTTTTTGTATGCCCAGCCTTATTATCTCAACCTGCAGCTCCTGTGTCACGTTGGCCCCCAATTTGACATGGTACTTGGCGACTCAAGACCACCCTTCACCAGTATCCTTCTTCCCTTGTTTCCAAATGCACTTGTCATCCTCTTACTCTCCTCGGGGCAAGCTCTTCTAGGAAAATGATGATCGTTATTTTAAGTAATAAATTAATTAATAAAAATCTAATGCTTTCCTGGTAACATTTACATATTAATAGCTGTCTATAATGTAATAATCCAAAGGATTCAACCATAGGGGATTTCAGTCCTGATCAGAGAGGATTGGGGTTATTTATCAGGAGCATTAGAGTTGAGCTAATGATTCCCCTCCTCACCAAACTGACACTAAAATTAAAATAATTATCCATCAGCACATGTTTCCTGAGCAACTACAATGTGTTAGCACTATACTAGCGTTCAGAAGAGCTGAAAAGTGTAAATGAAAAATATTTTATTTTAATTATTTTAATAAATCATTTTATTGGGGGCTCTTACAGCTCTTATAAAAATCCATACAGCAATTGTATAAGTACATTTGTATATATGTTGCCATCATTTCCAAAACATTTTCTTTCTACTTGAACCGTTGATATCAGCTCCGCTTTTTCCCCCTCCCACCCTCATGAACTCTTGATAATTTTTAAATTATTTTTATTTCCATATTTTACACCATCCACGGTCTCCCTTCACCCACATTTCTGTTGTTCAACCCCCACCTGAGGGTGGGGGTTGGGCTATATATCGATCATTATGATTTGTTTTCCCTTTCTCCCCCTTTGCCCCCACCTTCCCCTATTCTCATGGTATCACTACTCTCATTATTGGTCCTGGGGGTGGTTACCTGCCCTGAAGTCTGTGTCCAGAGCTTTTATTTGTACTAGTGTACATTCTCCAGTCTAACTGAATTTGTAAGGTAGAACTGGGGTCATGATGGGTGGGGGTAGGAAGCATTAAAGAACTGGAGGAAAGTTGTGTGTTACATGGGTGCTATACTGCACCCTGGCTGACTCGTCTCTTCCTGTGACCCTTCTTTGGAGGATGCCCAATTGTTTATAGATGGGCTTTGGATCTCCATTCCAATCACCCTCATTTGAATTGAATTGGTTGGTTGTTTTGGGTTTTCTTATACTTGATACCTGATCCCATCAATACCTCTTGGTCACATTGGATGATGTGCTTTTTCCACATGGGCTCTTTTGCTTCCCTGATAAGTGGCCGCTTGTTTAACTTCAAGCCTTTAAGAACCCAGATGCTATATCTTGCATAGCCTGGCACCATCGCTTTCTTCATTCACTACATTAGCTTATGGACCCATTTTGGCTTCAGCGATCATGTCAGAAAGACGAGCACCACCAAATGCCTGGTTATGAGAACAGTCTTCTTTCATTGAGGGAGGACTTGAGTAGAGGCCCAATGTCCATCTGCTACCTAATACTTAACCTATAAATATATGTACATAGACCTATATCCCTATCATTATATATTAACAATTATACCTCTGTAAATGTCTTCTACCTCCCAGTTCTTTCCTGTGTTTCCTTTTATTTTCCTCCTGTCCCACTATCATGTTCAACCTTCATTCAGTTCTCTGTACTTCCTCTCAGCTACATTGCACTTGAACAAACCCCACAAGGCATTCTATGCTCTCCTCACCACCACTTTTAGAGCTCTTGTTCACTTGTTCCCTGGGTTTGTTGCCCCCCTCCCCTACTGTTTCTCCACTTCTTCCTGTCCCCTGTCCCCCTGAAACTGTCAGTCCATTGTTTTCTCCTTGGGATTGTTTATTCTGCCAATCTATATAGATAGACATGAAAAAAGAAAGACAAAAATAATAATAATAATAATAATAACCTATGAATAGCTCCAGGTCTGTGTGCTGACCCTTATGAATGTTTTCCAGTGAGGTCTGCTGCAGTGCCAAGCCTTGCCCACCAAGTCAAAAGTCTATTTTGAGAATTCCTCCGGGACTTTGGTGCTTTGCTCCCCTTGCTTCTCTGTTGCGCTCCCTTTGTGTTACACCTTGGTATGTGTGTGTGTGGGGGGGGGAGTCAAACCAGGCACAATTCCCACATGGTGTCTCAGGTTCTTCCCCT
The DNA here is from genome assembly GCF_050624435.1 of Tenrec ecaudatus. Taxonomy (NCBI): domain Eukaryota; kingdom Metazoa; phylum Chordata; class Mammalia; order Afrosoricida; family Tenrecidae; genus Tenrec; species Tenrec ecaudatus. The sequence goes on along the minus strand of NC_134532.1, from coordinate 64,930,103 downwards.
TGTAGCACTGTGGGTCAGCAAGGGCACTTCATGTCTCATGATGAGGTTGACCCAAAGGTCCTCTCTCTGCATTGGCTGCTCTGAGCAGGAACGTCACCTCAAAGTTTGGTGGACCAGGATGCTGTTCTCTCTCTCTCTCTCTCTCTCTCTCTCTCTCTCTCTCTCTCTCTCTCTCTCTCTTTCCTTCTTAGTTTGCACCTGTGTGGTCTGGGCAGACCTGCCCCTCTCCCTCAACTGTATCTTCAGTGTTATACTCTGTAATGCTTTCTTTTGGGGAGGGAGGTCAATGTAGCTGGGATGGGAGGTGACCCACAGACCTCTCTGTTAGTTCACTGCTCCATGCCTGTATGTTGCCCTCATGGATTGGTGCACCAAATTGAGGTCCCTCTCTCCCTTTCCTGTGGAGACATAAGCATGGTGGATTAGTGTCCTGGTCCCCCCAATGCCTTCATCTTTCCCTTTTGTTGGAAAAATATTTTAAATGTTATTCCTTATATTAAGTTGTGCCTATAATAATTTTTACTAAATTAGATTTAAAAAAATGTCTTATTAAAGAATCCAGTAACCTTCTAGATAACCATTCCCAGGTGTAGTTCCGAAAGTACCTCGCATTTCTTCCTTTTCCCAGAAAAACCTGACTTCCCTTTGCATGCCAGAAAGTGAACATTCTGGTGAATTAAACACCATTCTCCAAATGACCTTGACCCAACCCAGCTGTCCTTTATCCATGTAATCAGCCGGATTAAAAAAAAATCCCATCAGTTGTAACTCAACCATCTCACAAAATTACCTATCTTCCTTTTTGCACTGTTGCTATAAAGTTCATACTTTTATTATCTCTTTACTTGACTCTGTTGTATTCTCCTGCTCTGCAGTCTCTTCTCTATTCAAACCATTCTCTACATAGTGTGGTTTCCTTTAATTTCCCACAAACAGGCTTCTATTCATGTTAATTTCCTGATCAAGAACTTCAATGGTTGTCCATGTCTGGTAGATGTCAAAATTCCTTAGTCTGGTGTACAAGTCCTTCACCAAATGGCCCAATGTGGTTGTTCCTTGCAAATCCTTTCTTTTTCCTCTTCCTTCATGCATCAAAATTTCAAACACCAATCTCTCCTCCATCATAAAATGTTCAAAAGTTATCTATCTCTAAATTCTTAGAGGACTTTATCTGATTACCTAAAAATTACATTAATCAATTTATATTTGTGTCATGGAGATTTGTGTACATGCCTCATCCTTCCTGCTGGTTTGGAGTCACTGAAATGTAAAACTGAGACGATGTGGGTGAAACCAAAGTGCTTTGGCGGTGGAGAGAACATCAGTGTTCCTTTCCATCTGGGAAACAGGAACCCTCAATGGGTGAAACCTACACACTGGCTCTGTGGTCTGAAGATCTGGTGATCTACTTCGGTACAGACTAGAGCCAAGAAAATCCTCTGGGGAAGTTCTTCTCCATCAGATGGGGCTGCTAGGAGTCAGAAGTGCCTCAATGGCCCTTGAGCACCACCTTTGAACGGATCCTTGAAGGAGGAAGAAAGATTGAACGTGTAAAGTAAGAGCAGGGCATGAGTAAGGCGGAAAGGGTTCCCTGGCTTAGCTACAGCTCAGAATATCTGAAAATTAGCTTTTAGCTTTTCTGCATTTTGGTTTGTAAGTTAGACTGTCATCAGAAGCATTGTCTTAAAGCATAACTGTTTCTGTTTTTTGTTTGGTTCGGTTTTTAAATCATTTTATTGGGGGCTCGTACAACTCTTATCACAATCCATCCATCCATCCATTGTGTCAAGCACATTTGTACACTTGTTGCCATCATCATTCTCAAAATTTTCTACTTAAGCTCTTGGTAGATCAGCTCCTCTTTTTATCCCCTCCTCCCCCCACCATCCCTCTCTCATGAATTCTTGATTATTTATAAACTATTATTATATTTTCATGTCTTACACTGTCCGATGTCTCCCTTCACCCATTTTTCTGTTGTCTTTCCCCCAGGGAGGGGGTTATATGTAGATCATTGTGGTTGGTTCTCCCTTTCCCCCACACCACCTTCCTCTTACCCTCCTGGTATTGCTACTCTCACTATTGGTCCTGAGGGATTTATCTGTCCTGGATTCCCTGTGTTTCCAGCTCTTATCTGTACCAATGTACACCCTCTGGTCTAGCTGGATTTGTAAGGTAGAATTAGGATCATGATAGTGGGAGGAGGAAGCATTAGAGAACTAGAAGAAAGTTGCATGTTTCATCGGTGCTATACTGTACCCCGACAGGCTCATCTCCTCCCTGCAACCCTTCTGTAAGGGGATGTCCAATTGCCCATAGATGGGCTTTGCGTCTGCACTCCACACTCCTTGTTCTCAATGATATGATTTTTTTGTTCTTTGATGCCTGATACCTGATACCTGATCCGATAGACAACTCATGATCACACAGGCTGGCGTGCTTCTTCCATATGTGATTTGTTGCTTCTCAGTTAGATGACTGCTTGTTTATCTTCAAGCTTTTAAGACCCCAGACACTGTATCTTTTGATACATGGGCACCATCAGCTTTCTTTACCACATTTGCTTATGCACCTGCTTGGTCTTCAGCGATCATGTCAGGCAGGTGAGCATCATGGAATGCCAGTTTAATAGAACAAAGGGTTCTCTCATTGAGGGAGTATTTGAGTAGAGGCCCAATGTCCATCTTCTACCTTAATACTAGACCTATAATATATATACATAGAGCTATTTCCCCATCGTCACATATAAATATATTTACATATGTACATGCCTATATTTAAACCTCTATATATGCCCTTTGCCTCCTACTTCTTTCCCTACCAGGCCTTCTACACCCTTCTTGCCATTGATTTTGGATAACGTGTCGTTCCCTTGTCACTAGGTTTGTTAATACCCACTTTCCCCTGCCTCTCCCTCTGCCCTGTACCCCAGGAACCGTCGGTCCCATTGTTTTCTCCTCCAGATTGTTTATCCCGTCAATCTTATCTAGATAGATCTACAGAGAAAATAATGTGCACAAAAAACAAGACAGAGTAAAACAAAGCTACAAAAGAAAACAAAACAACAACAAAAATTGACAAAAAAAAAAAAAAAAAGGAAAGCCTTTAAATAGTTCAAGGTCTGTTTGTTGACTTTTAGGAGTGTTTTCTGGTTGAGTTTGGTGGGGTGCAAGTCCTGGCCCCAGAGTCTATATTTGGTATTCCCTGGGGACTTCCTTGCTCTCCTCCCCTTGCTGTTCTGTTGCACGCCCTTAGTGTTTCGCCTCTGTGTGGTGGGGACAGATTGGGCACAATTCCCACACTCTGTCTCCAGTGTTTTCCCTTGTAACACTGTGGGTCAGTGAGGGGCATTGTGTCTTGTGGTGGGGCCAACCCTATGGTCCTCTCTGTGTTTTCACTGCTCTGAGTGGTAATATAGTCCTCAGGGCTTGGTGAGCCAGGTTGTACTCCACTCTCTGTTCCTCCCCCTTCATTTGCTCCTGTGTGCTCTGATCAGACATGTCCCTCTCCCTGAGCTGTAGCTTCAGTGTTGTCTTCTGAAGTGAATTATTCGGCGGAGAGGGGGTCTGTCCACGTAATTGGAATTGAGACTGGTCCCTCAGACTTCTCCATTGGTTCTCCGCTTCATGCTGGTATGTTACATTCACAACTTGGAGCACAGGGTTGAACCTGGTCCCTTTCCCCTGTGGAGATATAAATAATACCCTCCCCTTTGACGGGTTAATGTCCTGTTCACACACTATCCATGTCATGTTTTGTCCCCCCCTCCCCCATCCTTTTTAGTTATCCACCATATGTATCCCTGGATTTGGTCTGGCCCCTGCCATACTACCTGGACCTCATCCCAGGAATGTTTGGATTCAGTAGCTTTTCCCCTATGCCCCTTTTTCATTTTTAAGCTGACTTCAGCAGAGGCATGTTGTGCTTTTCCTTTTGTACTTGGTTTAATTCGCTTAGAATGATTTCCCCAGTTCTACCCATGCGGCAATGCGCTATATGCATTCATCACTGCATTTTAGGGATGCGTAGTACTCCATTGTATGAATGTACCACAGTTTTCTAATCCATTCATCTGTCGATGGAAATTTGGGTTCTTTCCAATTATTTGCAATTTTGACTTATGCCACGATGAATATTGGAGCACACATGTCTGGCCATAGTTTGCTTCTTGCCTCTTCTGGGTTTAGGCCCATTGGGGAATTGCTGGGTCATATAATAATTCAAATCAGTTTTAGATATAATCAAATCTATTTCCATAGTGGCTGTACATACCTACAGGACCACCAGCAGTGGATGAGAATTCCTGTCTCCCCACAGCCCCTCCAACACTTGTTGCTTTCTGATTTTTTTAATTGGGCTACCTTTGAGGGTGTCAGGTGGTATTTCAATATTGTTTTAATTTGCATTTCTCTTATGGTTAATGACTGAGAACATTTTCTTATATGTTTATTAGCCATTCAGATTTCTTCCCTTGTGACACTTCTGTTCAGGTTTTTTGTCCACCTCCTCAGTGGGAAAGTACTTTTTAATTTTTGGACACTAGCAGAGTATTGTAGATTTTAGTAATAAGGCCTTTGTCTGATGTGTCATTGCTGAAGATGATTTCCCAGTCTGTGGGCTCTCATTCTATTGGCGAATTCTTTTGAGGTACACAACTCTTTTATTTTCAGTATATCCCACTGGTCAATTTGTGCCTCGTCTATATTTCTGTCCTTCCCTATTTCTGATTTCCTATGTATTCCCTGTGCCAAAGTTCTCATGTGTCCCAATTTCTTCATTGATGGCCCTAATAGTTTGGGGTTTTATCTCGAGGTCTGTGATCCATCTTGAGTATTTTCTTATGCTTGGAATGAGGTAAGGGTCTTGCTTCAATTTTCTACAGGTAGATATCCATTTTTTCCAGCACCACATATTGAAGAGGGCATCTGTGTCCCATTTGATATTTTCTGGGCCCTTATCAAATATTAGTTGCCTATATGCTGATGATTTTATTTCAAGGTTTTCAGTTATTTTTCATTGGTCTGAGTATCTGCCATTATACCAATATCATGTGGTTTTGACCACTGTGGCTGTATAGTATGTGCTAAAGTTAGGTAAAGCAAGTCCTCCCACTGTGTCCTCCTTCTTGAGTAGTTCTCTGCTAATTCTGGGCTTGTTCCCTTTCCATATGAGGTTGGTAATCAGTTTTTCCATTTCTGTGAAGAAAGATTGGGGTAATCGTATTGGGATTGCATTGAACTATATAGTGCCTTGGGAAGAACTAACATCTTTACTGTATTGAGCCTTCTGATACACAAGCATGGGATATCCTTCCATATCTTGATGCCATTCTTGTAATAGTATTCTGTAATTTTCTTCATACAAATTTTTTGTTCTTTTCATCAGGTATATCTCTAGAAATTTCAATTTGTGCTTGGCTATTGTGAAGGGTACCACCTCTTTGATCTCCTCTTCTGTGGTCTTATCCGATATGTATAACAATCTGTTGAACTTATGTTTGTTGATCTTGTATCCTGCTACTCTGCCAAATTTCTCTATTGCTTCCAGTACTTCACTTGTGGAACTTTTGGGATTTTCTATATATAAAATCATATCATCTGCAAATAACAATAGTTTCACCTCTTCCTTCCCCAGACAAATACTTCTGATGTCTTTTCTTTGCCTTATGCTGTTAGCTAAAACCTCCAGCACAATATTAAATAAGAGTGGAGACAAGGGGCATCCTTATCTGGTCCCCTTTTTCAGTGGGATTGTGTTAGTCTTTTCTCCATTGACTACCATGTTGGCTGTTGGTTTTCATATATAGCTTGTATTGTCTTGAGGAATTTTCCTTCCATTCCTACCTTCTCAAGTGTCTTAAACAGGAATTGGTATTGGATGTCATTGAATTCTTTTTCTGCATCTATCGATATTATCATGTGGTTCTTATAGTTTTTCATATCAATGGGACGAATAATACTAATGGACTTTCTCCATTTCCTCAAAGTTGGATAGTTTAACTATAATGTGCCTTGGTAACTTCTTAGGAATTAATCTAGCTGGTGTTCTTTCAACCTCCTGAATGGTTGCCTGGTTGTCATTCATTAAGCTGTGGAAGTTTTCCTCCAAGAATACTCTCACTATTTTTGTAGATTACTTCTTTGTTGTGTCTTCCTTCGGTTATCCAATTATTCTGATGTTGTATCTCTTCATAGCATCAGATAGCTCTTGGGTTTTCTTCAGTTACTCTGATGATCTTATTATAATTTTGTTCACGTTTGTTAAAGTCTGCTCTTGACTGTCCTCTAGATTACTGGTGCGGTTCTCTGCCTCCTCTGGTCAGCTGTAGAATTTTGTGAGTCTGCTACTGGTTTTTGTTATCTTGACCCTAAGCTTGTGTATTTCCATTTGTTGGATGGTCTTTATTTCCTCTATCATTTCATCCTTTTTCTGTATTGCTTCCCTAGTAGCCTGTATGACTCCAAGCAGCATTCTGACAATTTCTTTCTGTGGCAGATAAATGTCTGCTTCTTCTATGTGCATCATTAGGTTCAGGACATCTTCTGACATTACCTTTTTTTATCTTGGATTTTTGTTAAGGTCGTTGGGCTGATTTCTGTTTGTATTGTGCTGTTTTAGAGGAGCCAGTTGCCATTTTCCTGAGAGTCAAACAGTACTGGGAGACTCATAGGAATGCTTTTTCGAACTGCCTGCAGCTAATTGCCCTATGAAATTTGCCTACTGCCTTATCTTCCTGTGGCTTCACTATTTCCTGAGTCAATCGGTATTCTGTTATTTGGAAAGCATGTTGGATGACCCGCGATGATGGTGCCTCACTGGGTGATCTCACAAGAAGTCATGATGGTGTGGCCCACAGCAGCTTGGGCACCACAGAGGATATGCAGGGGTACCTGCTGCTATGGAAGTGCCACAGAAGGCAGATGGGTGTGTCCACTTAGGTATAGAGCACCGCAAATTGTGGGCAATCTTGCCCTGGCCAGCTAGATCGCTGCAGAGATTGGACAGAGGTTCACACAGCAGCATAGAGCTTTGGAAAGTGCTGGCTGAGCTGCCTTAGTTCATGTGAGACCCTACAGCAGGTGGGAGGAAGTTCCCTCAGTCACGTGGGACCACGGAAGACAGGAAGGAGCTCCCCCAGCCACACAAGCAGGATTTCCCCCAGAAGAAGGTGGGAGGAATTTGCCCCAGAGGAAGGTGAGCAGGCTTTCCCCAGCTTCGGGTTATGCTGCAGAGAGTGGTGCTCTCCCACATGGGTGGTGGGCAGGTATAAATGCCCTAGGCTAAGAGGAGTGGCCTGGAGGTTGGCAGTGGCGTATGAGATAAAAGGGAAGAGAAAACTGAACCTGCTGAGGTTGTGGTGGTAAAGAGAGGAGAGAAAAACAAAAGTAACAATAAAGCTGAACCCTGATCTCTGACTATGAGGCTGTAAGGGTTTAAACTCTGCCCCGAAGCTGTGGCAAGCTATGGCTGTGTTGAGATAAAGCCCTTGGGCTGGCTCCAAATTATCCCAGCCCTGGCCATGATGGTGGCAGGGCTAAGGTCAAACCCTAGCCGGCCTCCACTGTGGTAAGCCAAGAGGCCCAGCTCCTCAAAACCTAGTGGATCTGTGCCTACTGATTTTTATGATGTTCCTCCTGCCACAGGGCAGTGTGGAATTTCCCTCTTAGTAACTCTCCAGTGCTGATTTCTGCGGAATCCCTCTGATACGTGTTACCCAGTCACCATCTTCAAGCATACTATATATACTTGTGTAACACCTGAGTTTTTCAGCACATTTTTAATGCCGTTTTTGTGGTAAAATTAGGTGCCTAGGCTGACATTTGGGTCAGCTTATATTTGAGAATATACGGTAACTGATTTAACTCATGTTGCTCCTAAACACATGGATGAGCATTCCAGAAGAAGTACACATCAGATAATGGTATATAGGATAAATTATGCTTCTCAACCTTTTCAAGGTTGATCAGGGGAAAGGAAGGAAGGCGGCAAGAACAGCCAGCACCCCCTGGCCACGTGCCTTAGTGACCTGATACCCGAATAAGTGCTGCAGACTCCAAGAGAAAGCACTGAACAATGAATTCCTCAATATAAAAAATTCAAAAATACTAAGCTGACTTTCATCTATACCCCATACTAAACCTATACGGTAGAGTATGAATTCAATTCACATGTGGCCACATTTTTTCTCCTGGATTTGTCTTTGGTTCTACTATGACTACAAGAATTTTATATGAAATATTATATAAGTATCTACCATATTTCAAAAATATTTATGCTACCTCTATTAGATTTGTTTTCCTTCTTTTATTTTGAAGAAATCACATGAATGCTTCCTCCTAGTCACTGAGAGCATCAGTCTCCACAACCTTGAGATCAGAAGAACGAGAAAATGCTCTCAAAGGGATCACATTTAGAAGGTGCTAGATGGAGGGGAACAAAGAACCTGTGCAGGAAAATTCAAAATCATAAAAGTAACAAGGCCTAAGGGTTGCCTAGACATTAGTAGAACCCCCGAGTCTATGTCCCTTAGTCACCCTTTAGGTCTGGCCTGAACTGACCCCACTATTAAAATATTCAACTATGTGTAACCAAAAGATTAGCACTGACCCATGGACAAGTGGCAGAGGTTAGGGAAGAAGGAGGACCGGCAACAGGAAATGCAGGGAGGAAATGGGATGAGTGTTTGAGGGAAATGCAGTGGGTGAGTAGAAACAAACTGTGTATGAATTGCTGAATGCAAAACTGATGATCTGTTCTGAAAACCTTGACTCAATTAGCAATAGAGGGATTTTAAAATTCCATGGAGGAAATGAATTCATATCCTCACTTAACAAGTATTCATAGAATATTTTCTATCTGCCCGACACTCTTCGAGGTATTGAGAATCAGCAATTTCAAGGAGACAAAATCCATGTCCTCATAGGGCTTACATCCTCATGGAGAGAGAGAATCAATGTATGAGATCTGGGTTCAATTACTAGTCAATGCACCTATTCACAGCGACCACTTATCAGTAGTGGCTTATATATTGCTATGAATAGCATGGGTTTCTATCGAGTTTCCAGACTAAGATGGTCTAGGAATAAAGGTCTTGGAATCTACTTCCTATGGATCATAATAGTCTAATCCACTGTAATATAGATGATTTGGGATTTTTCTCCTTGGGAAAACAAAATAATGAATTAACAAATACCTTATTTTATTATATTAACTAATACTATTCTACTGTATTCTGCTAAACAAACAATACATCATAAATTTAAATATCCAATCTCATCCCTGTTATAAGCATTTAGTTCTTATTAGGTATTTTTAAATTAGAAAAGATTGAATTATTAAATTCCATTACCATGTGTTAAAGATAAGCTGTCTAAATACCATTAAAATATGTGTGCTTGAATGCTCTTTCCTTTCTAAAAGTTGAGGGGGGGGGAGGATGAAAAACTTTACTTCACTAAAAATATCCGTGCCAAATTGCAAATATGTACAGGAAAATTGTCGCTTAATAATAGCCAGGAAAGCTCTTGCAAAATACCTGCAACCAATATAACAATAATTATTATTTGCTTGAAAGCTCTGAGCTTAGCATGACTTCTAGATTTTTGTGAGCTTTGGGCGATCACATTTGATTCTGTCTCATTTCACAGTAAAGCAATGTCACATATAATGATGTTATCAACCTCAGAAAAACATATAACTGTGGTAACAGAGTATCTTAATCCTGCTAAATCGGTGGTTTGTCACTAATTTGCTATAGCACTAATTTTATCAAGGTACAAACACCATGTATAGCAGTCCACCTGCGCTTGCTAGGATTCAATCCTGAACCTTTTCTTCATCAACACTGCCACCTTCTGTTGGCTGTAGGCTTTACATTTATTTCTGTCTTCAAGGTTCTTGAGATTGCTTAGGATTCATAAATAAACTTCAAATTGGAAGGCACCATATAGAATTAAATGCCCAAATTTGCATAGACTAGGAAACTGAGGTCCAAAGGAATTAAGTCATCTGCCTGGAAGGCAAAAGCTATTCAGACCCGATTTTAATTCAATGTTGAGTCTCCCTGGTTTGCATAAACAATCCCAAACCAAACCAGCTACTTCCCATAGGATTTTCACTCCTGACATTCCCAAGGGCTGCAGAATAGAACCCCATAGGGCTTCCAAGGCAGTGGCATTTCAGAAACGGATCAACAGGCTGCCTTTGATGGGGCCTTTGATGTATTCAAATCATTAATCTTTTTAACTAAGAAATCAAGCATTTGTACCACCCAAGGACTCCATCCCATCTTGCCCATGCCATTGAGAAGATTCCAACTCATAGCAATGCTGTAGGACAGAGTCCTACTTACCTGTAGGGTTTCCAAGGATGCAAATCTTTATACAAGTCAACTGCCTCATCTTTTTCCTGTGGAACAGCTGTTGGATTTGAACTGCCAACCTTCAGTAAGCTGCCTAAAGCTCAAACCACTACACGACCAGGGATCCATAGTCACACCTGTTATTAAATCAGATCTCTAAGCACACAACTTTTGACTAATTTTATTTGGTACTTTTTATTCACATTACACAAAGTTTGCATGGGGAACAAACATTGTAGTATCAATTTTAAAGTACTTATATTTGTCCAGAATGTGCCCTGAAAAAAATATTGTAATCTAGACAAGCAGGAAAGAACTACATTCTTTGCTCTTTCTTCCTCATTTTTCTTCCCCTTCATAATAAAAATTTCTGTCAACTCAGGTACAGGAATATTCTAGATATAAAGGGCAAGCATTATACAATGTTTGTAATTATTCTCAACCATATGTATTATTTTAAAATAATGTCGTCAAACTTTGTGTCTAGTAAATCAGGGATTTTTAAAGTGGGCAAATTTAAATTTTATAAATTTGAACTTAACTCTTCTTTTATTAAGTTTTAAACAAACTTGAATGTCTCATTTACATAGGTGAAGTATAAATAGGATCAGCATGTGTAGTAGAAACCCTACTTATCTTTATCCTTTTGGCAATATATGTGTGTGTGTTAATATTTCATCTAAACTGTTTTTAGTTTATGCTTATGAAGGGTCTCGATCTATAATTTTCCTTTATTATAATGTTACCGAGTGAATATTGTAATGTTGGCATCATAAAGTGAACTTGGAAGTTTGGCTCTCTCTTCCTTTTCCTGGAAGAGCTTTTAAGGCTGTGGACATTCCCTTTTTTAAATGTTTTCATATATTCATCAGTGAAATCATCGAGGGATCAAGTTCCTTTGTACTGAGATTTCGGCTTAATTGCTAGCTGTAGAACTGTTCCAGTTTTCTAATTGTTTTGGTTCATTTGGGTAATTAGTATCTTTTGAAGATAAGTCCATTAATCTAAGTAGCTACTTTGTCTATTGACAAAAAGTGGTTCATAATATACATTTATTTTAAAAGTCTGTAGGGCCTATATTGATATCTCCTTTTTAAAAATAAAAAAAAACTTTATTTAGGGCTCTTACAGTTCTTGTAATAATCCATACATCACTTGTATCAAGCACATTTGTACATGTGTTGGCATCATTAATTTTTAGACATTTATTTTCTATTGAGCCCTTGATGTTAGCTCCTTTTGTGGCCCCTTGGTAAATTATAAATTAATATTATTTTCATATCTGATCTTGATTTGTTTCTTCTCTCTACTTGATCAGTCTGGTAATTGGTTTATAAATTGTATTGATGTTCACAAAGAAATAGTTTGGGGTTTTATTAATTTTAACTAATCTGCATCTGATTTTTATTTTGTTCATTTTAAATGTTTAGGCAGTTTTTACTTAATTAATTTCTACTTTCTTTTATTTCTTCCTATTTATTTGGGGGTATTCATCTTCTAGAGTCTTAAGATGTAAGCTAAAAGAAAAGCCTTATTAAAAAAAAAGATATAAGCTCGGATTTTGATGGAAGCTAAAGTTTAACTACTCTTCCTCTATTAGAAAGTACTTCTCTTGTCCTATAGACTCCCTGGGCTTCTAACTGCAAGGTCAGTACTTTGAAACCACTGACCACTCCACAAGAAAGAGCTTCCTACTGTTGCAAATAGCATCCGTGGCAGAAACTCACAGAGACCGTTCTACCCTGTCTGTTCAGTTGCTATGAGTCAGCCTCAACCCAGTGGCTGGGAGTGAGTCTTGTTCTATTCCATGAGCATTTCCAGATTACAAACATGTCTCTGGGCACTGAGTGTGCTTCATCCCACAAAGATGTCAATGTTGCCTTCCCATCAGCATTCATATATATAAATATGTCCTAATTCCCTTGTGATATTTTTCTCAGATACATGAATATTTTCCTAGAATATGTTGTCCAAATATTTCTGTATTCTCAATATATGTTTTTTGTTATTGATGTCCCACTTGATTTAGTCATGGTTATAAGAAAAACTCTGCATAATCTCAATTCTTGCTACTTACACTTGACTTGTTTACTGTAAGTTAACATTCACTAACTACTGTTGTCAATAATAAGAGAAAGATGAGGCTACTGTAAAAAGTTAGTCTTTCAGAGTGTATTGTAAAGTGGATTATTGCAGATGTAGTTAAGTTAAAATGTACCACCTTATTCAATTTCTCTTTTGATGCATTTTAAATTTGCTCCAGGTTTTAATAGTTTCTGTTTTCTTCTTGATTGAGGTGTTTCTCTGTTTTTGTTGGTGTTTTGCCATTGTTGCTGGCTTTTTGCTTTTTATTTTTAATGTTGTATGTTTCCCTGTATATGAAATCTAGGAAAGGTAAATCTATAGAGAGAGTAATAACTGGATTAATAGTTTCCTAGGTAGGGGAAGTGGGGGTGGGAAATGAGGAGCTAACAACAATGGACACAAGAAAGAAGAAAATATTCTAAAATTGATTGTGGTAGTGATTAGACAACTCTTTAATTTATGCTTGGAATGTTGATTCCCATCATATGTTAATTGTATGTCAATAAAACAGTTTTATCAAACTTAAGATCTCAGAAAACCCCAGAGGTAGTTGTACTCTGTCTTTTTGGGTTTGTAAGAGTTAGAATCAACTGGGTGGCAGTGAATTCGATGGCAGTGAATTGGCTATGATCCCATCATAGGTGTGGAGCAAGTTGCTAGCTGCTGAAAAAGCAATGGAGAGTGTAGAGCTCGTCACCGTTCATTATGAGATTCAGATAATTCAACACTATTTTGTGCCTTTCTACACTGTTAGTGGTCACAGTACATTTTGAAATCTATTTAGAAATATACTTGGTCTTCTTGATACTTATTTTCATAATCTGGAAGGCTGATTAACACAAATATCCTTAATAGAGTTAAAGAAGTATTCTGTTTCAAGGGTTAGAAAGTTTGGAGGATGGTTAGAAAGGAATCACTTTTAATCACCACTGCTTAAATATGGAGGATGGTTAGAAAGGAATCACTATTAATCACCACTACTTAAGCAGAGGGCTACTGACCAATAGTCACAGATTTGCATGCTAAAAAGTCTTTGCTGAATTGAGGTGTAAGAATGGTCCAGACACACTTCCTGTGCCATCATACTTATTAATACGACTGTGTTCCTCCTAAGGATAAGTTCATCGTTGCTTAACAGGTCAAACATTTCGCTGAGAAACTTTGACACCAAACATACAGAATGATACATGTAGTACATAGTGTGGCCACTGAATGCAAATCACCAGGAATTATGGTAGGCTCTTTCCACCAGCTTAAAAGGGGGGAAAGGGAGAGGTACCTAAAATTCTAAGATTTCTTAGTTTAAAAAAAAAAAAAGATTAAAGGTAAACAAGTGGCCTTCTAGCTCAGAAGCAACAAAGCCCACATGCAAGAAGCATATCAGCCTGCGTGATCACAGGGTGCCAAAGGGATTAGTTATCAGATATCAAAGAACAAAAATCATATCATTGTGTGTTCACCTCCTTGATATGATCGCTGAAGACAAATGGGTGCATAAGCAAATATGGTGAAGAAAGCTGATGGTGCCCGGTATCAAAAGATATAGCGTCTGAGGTCTTAAAGGCTTGAACATAAACAAGTGACCATCTAGCTCAGAAGCAACAAAGTCCACATGGAAGAACCACACCAGCCTGTATGACCATGAGGTGTCAAAGGGATCAGGTATCAGGCATCATCAAAACAAAAAAATCACATCATTGTGAATAAGGGGAGGAGTGCAGAGTGGAGACCCAATGCCCATTTGTAGGCCACTGGATATCCCCTTACAGTAGGGTCTGGGGAAGGAGACGAGCTAGTCAGGATGCGATGTAGCAGTGATTAAACACAATTTTCCTCTAGTTCCTAAATGCTTCCACCACCACCACCTCCCACTATCATGATCCCAATTCTACCTTACAAACCTGGCTAGACCAGAGGCTGTACATGGGTACAGATAGGAACTGGAAACACAGGGAATCCAGGGCAGATGATCCCTTCAGGACCAGTGGTGTGAGTGGCGATACTGGGAGGGTGGAAGGAGGGTGGATTGGAAAGGGGGGACCAATTACAAGGATCTACATATAACCTCCTCCCTGTGGGATGGACAACATAAAATTGGGTGAAGGGAGACATTGGACAGGGCAAGATATGACGAAAAAATAATCTATAAATTATCGAGGGTTCATGAGGGAGGTGGGAGTGAGGAGGAGGGGGGATGAGGAGTTGATGCCAGGGGCTTAGGTGGAGAGAAAATGTTTGAGAATGACGAGGGCAATGAATGTACAAATGTGCTTTACACAACTGATGTATGTATGGATTGTCATAGAGTTGTATGCGCCCCTAATAAAATGATTTTTTTAAAGATTGAATTTTGTAGAGAACATGTGTGTTCTGACTAATAAAAATAGTTACACAGCGAGAAACTAAACTTGCTATCTAATGACATAGAGAAATTGCCACCCTGGAAACTATCAGAATACTATAAAATAAACTGAATACCAAACTCTACTGAAGAATGCCATTGTTTTCTGGGTGTTGAGCGGCAGGGTCATGTGTTTCTAGGGTACTGCCATACATAGCCGTGAGGATTACATTATGCATCAAGAAAGACACCAATTCATAATCCAGCCAGTAATCTATTATGTAACTTAGCATGATTTTTTTCACTTCTTCCTCTTTCTAGAAGTTTAACTTTTTTATAAAATATTGCAGCTATCTGAGAAAGTCAGTGAACTTTATGGGAAAATATTGAGTGAAGGAAGCCGAGAGCCAAATTTATGAGGTAAATCAAGATTTTGAGCACATAGAAGGTATAAAATGGAGAAAAAGTAGAGAGAGATGATCAAGGGCAGCATACACAGTCAGTCAAGTGAAGAAAATGAAGCAGACATATTGAAATGTAACTGAATCACACGGCTCTGAAGTCCTTGACTGAAAGTAGAGTCCTGTGGCTGAAATTCAAGAGTTGAATTAGACTCTAAGCTGACATTTAGTTCTAGTTTCTTTCTGAGTCTCGGGTCTTGAGTCCTGTGACCTACCCCTTCCCCCATCCACCCAATTACTTCAGATAAATTGACTGCATTATAACTATTTCCCATCGAATCACTGTAGTGCAAATAAGTGTCTACTGCCTCCATGATCTTAATTATCTGGAATAAACTGAAGGTAACTTGTTTATTTGTCTTTGATCTTTCATAAGACTTTAGTATAAACTATTCATAAAGGTTTTTAAGTTTCTAAATAAATTATAGTTTGGGGGATACAATTTTAGCGGCGTGTAACTTTTCTATGATGCAACCCACAGGTGAAGAGTAGATTGAATTGTAGACATGAAGTTAAGAATCAAGGATCAACTCTATATGTACACTATATCCAGCTCCCCAAAAGAAAGAACTCTGGGTACAATTTTATAGTCCTGACATTGAGTAGATTCAGACTTACAGAGACCCTACGGGATAGGTAGAACTCCTCCAGTGGGTTTGTGAGGTTAGACCTCTTGATGGGAGGAGAAAGCCTCGTCTTTCTCCTGAAGAGGGGCTAGTGGTATTGAACTGCTGACTGTGTGGTTGGCAGCCCCGCACATCACTCAATATGCCACCAGGGTTGCTTTATATAACTATCAAAAATGCCCTTGATCTTAGCATCACAGGAAAAATAAAACACATGCCAATTTTTTCATACATGTCTTTGTTAAGTCCACAAATTCTTATTTTTAATACATAAAATAAAAGTGGACAAATTTGTTGCAATCCAATGCAGCTACAGCAGCAAGATGAGACTGTTTTAATTAAATAAGGTCAACTTAAATCAAAAACACCAGCAGAAATGGAAAAAGAGAGAAAATAAGGGCAAGAGGAGATTCTAGAGATTAGAATCATGACCCCAAATTCGCAGACAAATCTACCTTCCACTCCACCAGCAACACAGGCCCCCGGCCGGGAAAGCATGTAGCTAGACCTAGAGAATGACAGTTTGAAGAAAGAAGATTAATTTGCCCTTCATCTCTTCAAAAAGATTTCTTTTTGAGTGAAGCAGTCAGTGTTTACTTTCATCCTTAGCTCAATGTTACCGCTGATTGTCTATAGGAAGAAATAAAGAGGCCATGCAGAGCCAAGGTTGAAAATAGAACAGTCACGCAGGGAAGCCTGTTTCATTTTGGTTACATTATGTGCATGTACATATCATATGTCTAAGACTTCTTGATCCTTATAATATTCTCCTCTAGTTTCACTACAAAGGGAGGTCGCTGTGTGACTTTGTGTTTGGGGGGCGGATTTCCTCAAAGGATTATATTTTCCCCCCAAGGTCTGGAATGCTTTGTATTCTATCAGACAATTTCAAAATAAAATAAGATAAGCTAAATAAAACAACAATGCTAGAAGGGATGGTACAACAAGTAAAAGCAGTGCAGGTTTATATGTATCTGGTTGTGAGTGATTAATTCAGATTCTGACTATCTCAAGGTCTTTGCTGCTGTCCCTTCACACTGAGCCCAAGGTCAACCTGTGGGATGATGTCAATGACAGATCATGTACACCACCATCATCCATCACCATCATTACTGCCAGATCTCAGAAGGCAGTGGTCATGCAAGCCACACTATCAATGAATGCTAAGGATGGTGACATAGGACTAACATTGGAATTAAATAGGTTGCAATAGAGTCTCTAGGTGACACAAACAGTGCTGAATCGCTAACTGAAATGTCGGCCGTTCAAAACTTCCGAGGAGGTGCCTCGGAAAAAAACTTGGTGACCTGCTTATGGAAGGTACAGCTCCTTAAAAAGATACAGGAGTGGTTGCGTTCTGCAGGATGTGCAGTTGCCATGAGTCAGATTCCACTCAAAGGCAACCAGTGATGTGGTTTGGTTAAGCCTTGATGGGCTGTAACCACCAACCAATCTATAGTTATTAAAGAATATTCTCGATGAACTAGCAAATTCACTTTTGAAAGGTGTAAGTTGGGGACTTTGTGTAGATCTACATAAATACTTGAGAGGGACTTCTAGATTCTCCCTGAAAATATGCACAGAGTTTTGTTTGAAATTCGGGGGGAGGGGGGAAGGGAGGGGAACCTCCCTTCCACCCCCCACCCCACCACTCCCTCAGCTTTTCATTACTTAAGAGAAACATTGCATTAAAGCATTTGTTTTGAAAAGTCAAAGACGTTACCACAGTTACGCAAACATTGTTTTTATGCATCGCCTAGAGTTAAGAAAAGTGCCAAATGTTTGTGTCGTTTTCAATGCTGAACGTTTTTGTTTAAAAACTTCTTCTAAAGCGCAAAGGACAAGGTAAGTAAAAATCTTAAGGGCAACAGAGAGAGAAAGAATTCACTTTTGGGGAGCCTATTAAATTAAAGTGATTTTTAGCACACGCTGCATTCTCCTTGCTTCAAAGAGAAACAGCAATTCAGAGAGCAGCCCCTTCCTAGTCCTCTGAGAGGCATAAAGAACAACGACTGGAATGACTTTGTGAGGGAAAGGAACTGACAGCCAGCAGGGAGACTGGAAACAGCTGGGAAGAAAGGGCTTAGCAGGGAAAAGATACATCCTCAATAAAGGGACGAAGAATGTGGTTTGAAAATGGAGAAACAAACATAAGAAGGCGTGAGTGGGAGAGAAATCCGAAAACTACAGAAATTTTACATTCAAGCAAAATATAGTGGACACGATAATGGCCAAATGTCTATACAAATAAGTTTGTATTATACAACTCTACCTTATTAATATAAGTACCTATTAAAATAAGAACTATTTCTAATTCTAGAATCATGGTATTTAATCATCACATTTTCTAAGTTGAACAATTATCCTTAGTGACTGAAAACTGAAAATTGCATTTCTTTGAGGAAATATAATTAAATGAGAAACAAAGCCTACATTTCTTTAAGAGTCTCCTTAATTTCTTTTTTTTCCA
The DNA here is from genome assembly GCF_050624435.1 of Tenrec ecaudatus. Classification (NCBI taxonomy): domain Eukaryota; kingdom Metazoa; phylum Chordata; class Mammalia; order Afrosoricida; family Tenrecidae; genus Tenrec; species Tenrec ecaudatus. The sequence goes on along the minus strand of NC_134532.1, from coordinate 64,911,760 downwards.
TTGCATTCATTTTTAAAACACTCTTATGAGAGTTAACCATTTCGTTTTCTGAGTTTCCTTATTAAGTTTGTTTCTTTAATATTTGTAATACAAGTATTAAAATTTTAAAGGCCAGTGCACAAAATGTGAAGGTTGTTTGGCTCCCCCTCTAAAATAATTTGGGTTTTTATGACATTTCAAATTGAGAACAGCAAATATCAGCACAAGTCTAGCCAAATACTATCATACCAAATCTGTTATAGATATTAATAAGAATCCTCAAAGTCAGCCCAATAGTGCAATTAATCTTGTATATTACACACTAATGACATGGACTTATCCAGATAGAATACTCAGATAATAAAGGACTACATCTGCGAGAAGAGATGATGGAGAAATGCAATATCAACAGCTAAAGCCAGACAGGCACCAATTGGGATAAACCACCAATTGCTCAGGTTAAAGCTGAATAAAGTTCAGGATAAAGCTGAAGAAAATTAAAATAGGTCCACAAAAATCAAAATATTACTTTGGGTATATCCCACTTGAATTTTGAGAATATCTCAGGAACAGATTTGAAGCCTGGAATACTAATGTCGGAAGACCTGAGGAGCAGCATAAACAAAGAATGCAAAAGGTCATGAGAAACACAGGACAGAAAGAAAAGATCAAAGTGGGTGTTGGAAGAGACTCTGAAACTTGCTCTTAATCAAAGAGTAGCTAAGGCAAATGGAAGAAATAGTGATGTCAAAGAGCGAAATAGAACAGTTCAAAGGGCAGCTAGAGAAGACCAAGTAAAGTTTTTATAATGAAACGTACAAAAAGCTAAAGTTAGAAAATTTAAAAGGAAGAGAATTTTCAGCATATCTTAAACAGAAAGAACACAAGAAAAAATTTAAACCTTGAGTTGCAATATTGAACGATTCTATGGGCAAAATATTAAGCAGTGCCAGGGCATTAACAGAAGATGAAAAGAGTGCCCAGAATCACTGTACCAAAAAGAAATAGTTGGCATTCAGCCAGCTCAGGAGGTACCACATGATCAAGAACTGATGGAGGGAGAAATCCATTCTGCACAGAAGGCATCCACCCGAACAAGACTCCGGAGCTGATGGAGTACCAAATGCAGTGATTCAATAAGATGACGAAGCCTTGCAAGCACTCGCTCATCGAGTGCAAGAAACTTAGAAGACAGCTACCTTTCTCTCATGCAATCTCTCACTTTGTTTCTGTCACCAAGATATAGTTTCCCATGATGCATTTTTCCTCTTTGTTTCCAACTTTTACATTCCAATCGCCAATAATTACTGCTCTATCTTGAATGCATGTTTGGTCACATTGGTAAAATTCTTCAATTCCTTCATCGTTAGCTGCAGTGGTTGGTGTGTAAATTTGAACAATAATTGTATTGCAGGATTTCCTTGTATGAGGATAGGTATTGTCCTATCGCAGGAAGCATTGCATTTCAAGACAGATCCTGCAATGTCCTTTCTGATGCTGAATGCAACGTGACTCTTCTTGTGTGTGTCATTCCCAGGGTAGTAAACCATATGACTGCCTGATTCAAAGTGGCCAATGCCAATAAATTTCCTTTCACTAATGCCCGGGACATTGATCTTTATGTATTCCATTTTACTTTGACAACTTTCAATTTTCCTAGATTCATACTTTGTTCATTCCACATTCCGATTATTAATAATAGAGGCTTGAAGCGGTTCTCACTTTGAGGCACGCCCCATCAGCAAGTGAATGTCCTGATGGCTGTGACCCGAAAGCTTTCCCCATCGATGTAATTATGGCCGACTCTGCTTTGGGGAGACTCCCCTTCCTCAGTCGTATTTGGAGTGCCTTCTGACCTGAGGGGCTCCGTTCCTGGCACTGCCTAGCAATGTTCTGCTGCTATTCATGAGGGTTTGGGTTTGTGACAGTGTTTGTGTATAAAGCTTTCTTTGGCTAATCCCTCCAGAATGGACAGCCGAGTCCATCTTTATCATCTTTTCTGTGTTTAGATCAGTGGTTCTCAACCTGTGGGGGCCAACCCTTTTGGGGGCTGAAGGACCCTTTCACAGGGGTCAACCGATTCATAATATCAAAATGACAGTTATGAAGTAGCAACGAAAATAATTTTCTGGTTGAGGGGGGGAATTACCACAACATGAGGAACTGTATGAAAGGGTCGCAGCATCAGGAAGGTCGAGAACCACTGGTCTAGATGCTCTGCTGAAATCTGTTTACTTTGGATGACCCTGCGAGTATTTAAAATACCGATAACGTAGCTCAAACACAAGCTACCACACTATGAAAAATTGACTGGCAAACTGATAGGTAGATAGGTAGATGTAGAAGATAGATAGATTAGCTAGAGAAATGTATGTAACAAAATTGCTCATCCAGTTGTAGAAGTAAATCTAATCCAGTTTCCAACCTATGGGTTAGATGTGACACTGGAGGCTTCTCCTGCCCATCAAGGCTTCAGTTGCTGGTAAACCCAGGATCAGCAGAAACACCACTAAACCCAATGATGAAGAAACTGAAGAGTTATACTAATTGTTCCAGTCTGAAATTTGTTAAACATTCAATCAATATATATGGATAATTACTGGTGATTGGTATGTAAAAATTGGAGATAAAGAAGAAAGTTCAGAGTTGGAAAAAATAGGTTTGGTGGTAGAAACGATGCTGGAGATTTTATGAGAGAAACTTTTTAAACCAACAATTTTTCATTGTAAGTAACCCTTTTTAACAACATAAACAGCAATTATACATGTAGACTTTACCAGATGAAATACCTAAAAATCAACTGACTACATCTGTGTGAAGAAACTGGAGACAATGTAGACATTCAACATAATATCATCAACCAAAACAAGGTCAAGGGAAAACCTACTCTGATACAATTGATAGATGGATTGTTATAAGAGCTGTATGAGCCCCAATAAAATGATCTTGAAGAAAAAATAAAAGAAAGCATGGAATTTATATTAAAAAAAAGGAAAACCTACTCAAATGTAAGTTTCAGCTGATGACGGAAAAAAAAACATGTCCCTGATAGCTAAAATGCAACCTTGAATCTATTCCACCTGAATTTAGAGATGTCTCAGAAACAGAATTTATGCATCAAACTGATGACAGAAGACCAGACAAGTTGAGAGATGATGTAAAGAAGATTATATATAAAGAAAGCAAAAAAAATCATCAAAAGTGAACATTGGACATGAGTCTGGAAACTTGCTATGGAAAGTAAAGTAGCTAAAGCAAAAGAAAGAAATGATGAAGTTGTTAGGCAGCTTAGCTTAGGGAACTGGGAAGTCCATTGACGCATGCCCAGGAGAGCCAGCAAAGGACAAGGCTGGATTTTCCCGCCGGTGGGCGCGGATGGGCGTTACACCTGGAGCAGCCCACCTGGGCCAGGTGACTGCAATTCAGCCAATGAGATCGACCTGGGGTCGTTCACCACGCCTACCCCAGGAACCCTTAAGAAGGCAGGAACTGAGAGGGAGAGGGACTTGCTTGGGCTTCTCTGGTGGTCTTCGTGGGAGGAGAGAGATCCTTGCATGACCCTGAGCAGTCTCTGCCAGGCCGCATGGTCAGAGGAATCCTATGGGTGCCGCGTAAAACCTGATGCTTCTTTGAACTCTCTTTAAATTCACTTGGATCACGAGCCCGGCTTCGGCGTGAAATCTTTCTCACGCGGAGCCAAGGACTGAGGCTGAAATCTAGTCCCAGAGAGAGAGACCTTACAAAGTTAAAGCGCTAAATAAAAATGTCAAAGGACAGGTTGGGAAGACAAGGTAAAGTTATATAAGTAAATGTGTAAAGATAGAATTAGAAAACCAAAAGGGAACGATGAGCTCAGAGTATCTCAAAATGAAGGACTGATTGGAAAAAAAAAATCAAATCTTGAGATGAAATATTGAAAGATTCTAAAGCCAAACGATTAAATGATGCAGGAAGCACTTAAGAAGGTGAAGGAATACACAGTCACCGTACTAAAAAGAACTGACTGATGTTCAGCCATTTAAAGAGGTAGTATATTAACAACCACATGAAAAAAAATGCTCACGATCACTAGCCCTGTGGGAGATGTAGATCAAGACACCAATAAGATATCATTTTGCATTGACAATAATGCCAATTTTTTAAAAGACATAAGACAGCAAATCCTCGAGAGTGAGCAGAGAAACTGGGACACGCATACACTGCTGGTGAGTTTGTAAGCATGTAAAATCATGGTGGAAATTGATGTGTTACTACCTAAAACTGCTAAGAATGAACATCACCGGCAATCCATCCAACCTCTGCTAGACACATACCCTAAGGAAGTCAGAGACATACACAAACAGGCACATATACTCCCATGTTCATTACATCACTGGGCACAGTAGCAAAGCATTGGAAACAGTACAAAAGCCCATGAGTAGAGAGATAAAGACATTTTGGTGCACACATGGAACCCTATGCATCACTAAAGTCATTGATGAAACCACACAGCACCCCACAACATGAACAGACCCAGGAAACATTAGGCTGAGCCAAGTTAGTCACTCCCCAAAAAGCACACATTGCAAGAGACCACCGATATAGATGAACATCACGATAAAGACAGGTGTGGTTCTTAGGTCAGCAGTCATTCAATCCAGCCTCCCAGGCAATGCCAGGTATGCCTGTCTGATGCTTGTAACTCCTTTGTCACTCGCTTATTTGCAGGTCATACAGTCTGCTTCTCCAAAGGAGGCTTCGCCACAGTTGAAGTCAGTTTCTCATTTTCCAGGTTATGGGAGACGACCAAATAGTCCCTGCCATGTGGCATTGTCCTATGGTAACCCTAATTTGGTGTACACGCTTATTGTTGGTGTTCAGTGTGTTTTGACGGAGACACGTGACCAAGAGGAGTAGGGGACATGTCTGTCTGTAGGTGATTTCACATCTGCTGGTGGGTAGAACGGGGATGAGGCTTGCTTTTGGAGAAAATGTGTGGCCATGCTTATAGGAACCACCAAGTGGAGAGTCCACCCAATATAATATTGCTAATCATGCAGTTTAAGTTTCCTTTCAGTCCTTAGTAATCTAGCCCTCTTACTTTAAATTACCTATATTTTAGATTTTTTTAAAGTTGTACAGCATTCTCCAAAGGTCACATCAGGATGACTGGATTTGGAAAACCCAGCAAAGGAACCAGATTTTACCTTTAAGACACCTGTTGTAGAGTAAAGGAATTGATATACTTCTTTGGATTTAAAGCTTAAATACTTTAGTGTGAAAAGAAGATGACTGCTAACCAAGGTCATGGACTTTGAAGCAAACCTATTGCTTTTGAAGTTGGCCCAAAACAGGCAACTTAGACTATCATATATTTGCCAATTTCATATGCACTTAAGTTTTTGTGACATTTAGTTCTGCAGACATACTTCTGCCGTCGTAAATAAGTGTTATTGAAATGGGTGCCTTGTTTCTAACCCTCATGGTATCCTTAAACAGGATGCAATCGCTTAAGTGTTAAAAATAATATTCGTGGATGTCAGTCTAAAGTTCTTTCCTCTACATGAATATTTCCATTATCTCAATAGTATTGTAAATCCATTGCTTAGATGAATGATACCATTCTTCATCTTACATACTTTAGACATGTTGTCAGGAGGGACCAGGCCCTCAAGAAAGACATCATGCTCGGTAAAATGGAATGGCATCCAAAAAGAGGAAGGCCCTCAATGAGATGGATTGGCACAGTGGCTGTAATGATGAGCTCAGGCATAGAAAAATGTGAGGCTGGCACACGACTGGGCAATGTTTCGTTCTGTTGTTCACAGGGTCATTATGAGTTAGAATAGACTCAATGGCACCTACCAACAACAGCAACAACATTACTAGGAATACCAAAGGTCCCATGATGGTTACTTATATTCTCTCTCTCAAAAGACTGATAATGTTGCCACTGACGTGCACCAAGGATATACACAAATATTAGATATACAAATGGACTTTGAGCTTGTACTTAATCATAAACCCTAATTTAAGAACAATTCGTTCTTGTTATGTGGCTCTGCTCAATACTTGCCCTCATGAAGTGATCACTGAAGATGTGGAGATTATATCAAAGTACGGTGAAGAAATCACACGGTGCCTGGCTATCAGAAAGAAGAGAATCATCTGCAGGTCTTAAATGCTTGTCTGAAAACCAGCAGCCATCAGAGAGAAATGTCAGCTAGGTCCCCATGGAAGAAGTACACCAGCCTGTGTCATCGAAGGATTGTAAGTATTAAAACCCATGATCAGAGGGAAGAAGTATACTTGAGCTTAAATTCTGAGCACCCAGTATTCAGAAGGATATGGGCGACAGTGAAGTCCAAAATCTAGCTGCAGAGCCTTCACATGAATAAAGCCTCCTCTAACTCCCCTCTGAATATCGACCAGGAATATGAACAATCTCAGAGGGCAATGAACAAGGCACTACCTCCACCCTCCTGATAAGCCCAGGGAGGAGCAGTCTTTCTTGGGAGCTTGCCTGGGTATGTCCTTCATGGACATCACCCTAAAGGAGTCACATCGACATGAGTCATGCCCTGACTGCCTTAAGGAGGCCCCTGGCCCAACCTTGTTAGCTCTTTTGTCTACCCCAATGTACTTATCCCAATCATAACTCAATTCCCACTCTGGAAAACCCACCTGTAACTATCATGTTTTAATTTGCTGGATACAACATATGTGTGACAATTTTCCTTGTTCTCCCATGCCCTTTATAAAATTCTGTATATTAGAAAAACTTTGGACATCATTATGACCCTGTGTCCATGGTCTCCCCCTTCTGGATAATATAGCTTAAATATATAATAAAGAGTCTCTTTAAAATGAAAATAAATGCAAAAAATAAATTTTAAAAGTAGCATATTATCATGAAGCAATAATATTAAAGAAAGAAGCGCAAGCTGCATTAGCAAACAATGAAGATCCGGAAACTTCTAGAACGCCAATGGAAATGCTTCCCAAAATGTACACAATACTGAAAGCACTGACTGTGTCAAGTCAAGAAATGTGTAAGACCACTACCTGGATAACCAAATGGAAAAAAACCATATTCATGAGCATTCCCCAAAAGATGAATGTGCAAATTATAGGACAATGTCATTAATATAATTTGCAAGTTAAATTTTGCTGAATTAATTTTTTAAAACTGCAGCAGTACATTGACAGGGAACTTCCAGTAATTTAAGCTGTACTCAAAAATGGACATGAAATGAGACATATTATTTCTGACATCAGATGGATCTTAAACAAAAGAAAAGAATTCCAGAAAAAAATTTTTACTTGTGTTTTATTTACTGTTTAAAGACATTCAACAGGGTGGATGACAACAAAGTATGAATAGCATTGTAAAGACAGAGAGCAGAACCTGTACATGGAATAAGACACGGTCCTTAACAAGGGAGAAGTGAATGTGATTTCAAATGAGGAAAGGTTTGCATCAAGGTTGTGTACTTTCTTCACAGTCATTCAATCTGTATGGGGAACAAATAATATTAGAAACTGAACTATATGAAGAAGGATCAAAAGAAAGATTATTAACAACATGTGAGATGCAGATGACAAAGCCTTGCTTGCTAAAAGCAAGAAGGAATTGAACCACCATACTTGCTGATGAAGATCAAGTCCTTCAACCTTCAGTCTGACTTACGACTTCAGTGTAAAGAAAACCAAAGCCTTCACAACTGGACCATTCAACAACATCATAATAGGAAAAAGCTTGAGTTTGTTACGAATTTCATTTTGTTTGGTTTTACACCAAGACTCATGAAAAGAGTAGCCAAGAAACAAAATGACAGATTGCATTTGGCAACTCTACTGCACAAGACTTCTTTCAAGGGTTGAAGAGCAGATAACTTTGAAGACTATGGTCGTATACTGAAAAATATCTTGAGTAACAGTGGAACATTATCAGAGAAAGTGTCAGAAGACGAGCTTCTCAGGTGTGAAGTCACTCAAAATATAACTGAGGAAGAAGTGCCTTCTCAAAGTAGAGGCGATCACAATGATGTGGATTGAGTAAAGCCTTTGAGACCTCTGTTTGTTAGTAGGGCACAATTAAAATAAAAAGAAATAGCTGCCAAACTTTATCATTGGGTCTTAAAATGTACAAAGTATGAATCTGGGAAAATTGTATGTCATCAAAATTGAAATGAATAAAGATTGATTTCCTAGGCATTAATGAGCTAAAATAGACTGATATTGGCCATTTTTAATCAGAAAATCATATGGTGCATTATGCTAGGAATGACAGAGTCAAGAGAGATGGCTTCGTTTCATGTGTGAGAGGAATTATCTATGTGCACATAAGGAAATCCAGTCACTGCACTATTCTTCAAATGTGTGCACCAACCACTAACGCTGGTGCAGAAGACATTAAAGAGTTTTGCCAACATCTTCAGTCTGAAATTGACCAAACATGCAATCAAAGTATTCTGATACTTATTAGTGTTTGCAATGCAGAAATTGAAAACAAAGAGGAAGAAACAGTAATTGGAAAATACGAGTATGGCCTTGATGGAGATCACGTGACAGAATTTTGCAAGACTAATGACTTCTTCATCACAAAAGGACACTCACCATAATTTACCAAAAAACTCTGAAAAATGGGCAAAGGATATAAAGAGGCAAGTCAACTAAGAAAAAAAAACATGAAAGGCTAATGAAGAAATGAAAAGCTGTTCATTCTAGCCAATGATCTGGAAAATGCAAATTGAAACTATAATGATACAGTTTCACATGCAGCCAAACCAAATGAGGTGATTCTGACTGATAGCAACCTTATACGATGGAGTAGGGCTGCCCCGTGGGCTTTCCAAGGCTATAATCTTTATGGAAGTGCCCTGTCACGTCTTCCTCCTGCAGTTGGTGCCAGGAAAAACATCTAACCTATTCGTCAGCAGTGCTTAAGTGACACCTCGGTCACACAGTGAGTGCTCAAGCACTGCACCCTTACATCTCTTTCACATGTGTAATACTTTTACGAATTTGAAGCCTGACCGTCCTCAATGTTGACAAGTAAATGAAGCAAATAAGAACTAGCATAAACCCTTGATGGAATTAAAAATTGGTACAACCTTGGAGAAAATTGTGGCAATATATAATAAAATTGAAGATACAGATACATTTCTACTCTTAGGAATATAGGAAGGGGTACCCCCACCCCACCCACCAAAAAAGCTGGAATTGTGCTGGGCAGAGTGGAGCTTTTGTAGTACACATTTTCCCCACTAGGTGAGCATCAAGCAACTCACTGAGTTAGTGTACTGTTCTCTAAAGAAACTCTTACAATAACCTGGAGACTATTGCTTTTGATAGCAAAATATTGAAAACAATAGGACCCTATCAACAAAATAGCATACAAGCAAATTTTATGCGGTTTAAGTACAGAATGTTATTTTGTTACACTACTGTATGTTTTGCCATATATTTGCAATATTTCCAGATTTTAAAAGTATATATACCAAACGTTTGGGGTAGGAAAGAACAAATAATAATTGTATGAACAAGAAGAACTACTTCTGAGTACTTCAAATCCATGAGCTATGCTTGCAAAGCACTAGAAGGAATCAGAAATCATTACACTATAAATTTACCAACACCTAGGAGCTATCAGAATACATCTGTAAGGAAAATATTTTTTATCAGACTAACCTAATTTTGGAACATGACAGGATAATAGACCTGGCTGACCAAGAGAAAAAGATCAATGTAATGTCCCAACTTTAGAAAAAAATTCTTAGCCTGTGCCATATGATATTCTCATCAAAATGTAAAAGGAGGGGTGAGAAAAGGGATTAGGGTAGCACAGTCTAGACCTAGACTCTAGGCTATAAAATAAAATTATACAATTCACAAGAAAATTGATAACTTTTCCTCTCCAAGGCCGCCTTTCAAACTTTGAGAGCAGCCTAGGAGTAATAGCAGGTTCACATGTCACCTAGCCTCAAAGGGAAAATAAAGACTAGATGCCTTATATATGTAGTTGACACTGGAATAAGTTTGTGTGAGAAGTTGTAGAATCTCTTTTTAAAAAAATAGACACACACACGTGTATATATACTCTATTCTTCCATAGATAAATCTCTCAAAATTTCTCTCAATTTTTAAATAAGAACCTTCCTAGAAGGACTTCCATGAAGTTACTAAAAGGTATTTGGTAAAATATTTTAGGAGAAAAATATCTTCATAAATTAAGTACTTGGCAAATAAATTTTCTCAAAATAAGTTTTTCGTTGTGCAATGGAGGTGTTTTACCTTAAATTACACACCCACACGCTAAAGGAAAGCTCAGCATTCATGCTTTAAAAACAGCTAATGATTCACAGAAAAATATATAATTTCAGAAACCATCTGCCCACGAGTCATCTTTTCTTTGTTATTTATTTCTGTTTTCCTAACTGCCTCATTAATATTTGCATGAAAACAGGACCTCACTTTCATGAAAGCCCAGATATTCAATCGATATTTATTGTGCTTCACAATTGCTGAAATTACACTGAACAAAAAAAGAAGCTGTGGTGTTCTAAGGACTTGCATACTGAACACGTGAGCATTCCCAGAATAAATAATTGTATGCGTCCAACACAGTGTTTCCTGGTGTTTCTTTAGTCTCCACTGTCTGTTACCCGGTGTATAGTGGTTATGCCTTGGGTTGCTAACTTGAAGATCGGCAGTTTAAAACCACCAGCCAATCTACAGGCAGAAGATGTGGCTCTCTACAACTGTAAAGACTTGCGTGCTGAGAAACCCACAAGGACAGTACTACTTTGTCCTATGAGGCATTAGGAGTTCAAGTTTACTCCATGGTGGGGACAAAAATCCATTTACTTGAAGAATAGTTGATGGGGCTGTGGAGTGGGAGGGCGAGGAGAATTGAAGAGCAAATAATGAATATAGGCGGTGGGAGGGAGCACTAGAATTGATTGTGATGATGTATGTACTACTCTTCTTAGTGGCTTACCTGTGGAAGTGTATGCAAGGTGAATCTTATATCAATAGAACTATTTTTAAAAATGTGTTTGAGGCAAAATTTGCCACTGCTTGTGCTTGCAAGAAAAAACAGAAATCACAGAAACCCAGTGCGTACCTGCAATGTGCATGAAGAGCGTGAAGCAGTGCAAGAAAAAAAGAAACAGAAACATGGAGGGACTTCAGCAAAAGGTTAGAAAAATAAAGAAGATTTGGCAGAGAAAATTTTAAAATGTGTCTTTGTAAAAGATTAAAATTGTCCAACACCAGAGGAGAGTCAGCTTCCAATCTTAGTTAAATGAATAGACAAGCCTGAAGAAATGAGCCTCAGTTTATAGGAGCAGCTAATGCAGAGAAACTTGAATAGACACCTAACTAGGAAGCCAGTGTTGAATAGGAAAAAGGGGGTAGGGGGTGTTTCTTAATGAAACTTGAATACTTTCCAATATCTCTAATATTGGAAGGTCAACAAATGTTTAATATGGAGAAATTGAGCTTGATGGATGGACAAGTAAAATTTATTTTATTTCTAGATCTGGAATATTCTTGGACATACAAATGCATATTAAATTCCAATCAAGATTTGTAAAAGGCTATAACCTGACACATGATTATCTTTTAAGCTGATTCTTAGATACGCCACAGTATAAGTACTTTAAAATGTATAAGTACATTTAAAACACTTTTTAATGTGTTCAGGCATTTGGACTCACAAACGTTTCAAAATTGTGTCGAGCGGGTGCCAAGTATGTTTAGTTTGGAAGAACTACAATGAAGCACATTTCCCTATTTCCAACCCCTTGACAAAACAACTTCATGGGAATAAAGATTTCCAAAAAGAAGAGCGCAGTGTGGGAAGGGTGCCAAAAAGACCCTTCCCATCCTAGACACCATGCTACTGACTAGCTGTCGGAAGGAAGGATTGGCACTGGTTGACACAATCAAGACGTTTCTTAACTCTAATGAAGGGGAAAGTTTTGTGAAACTATTGTGTTCACAAAACTCTGTACTCTGCTTTATTTCATATTAAAGCCTGTTCAGTGGCCCAGATAACATCTCACTTCTTTAGCACTTCTTTCACTCTGGCAAACATTTTCTGGAAAAAGTTTCTCTTCTGCTCTCTTATGGTGGGTTGCTTTGGGATGGTCCAGTTAAGAAAATGGCTCCACATTCGGGAACTGGTCTTAACGGCATCATATGTGGACAGTATTGTATGGATAGTCCTCATAAATATGTGCCTTTTTAAACACCTCTGTTTTTCCTTCGCTCTTTTCTTCTTTATTTCCTTGTTCCTTCCTTTTAAGCCAAACTTCTTCTAAGGCTTCAGGATTGCCAAGTCAGAAAGGGAAAAATAGAAGCTGGTCTGTATCTTTAATCTTCTCATACTGTTTTCCGGACATTAAAAAATAGGATGTACACTCGTTGTTACGTTAACACTTGGGTTTTCTTTGCATTTCCTCTATTAGTGATGCATAATTAAGTACGTATTCCCCTTTTGACTCACTATCCTATATTATTTCTAGTCACCGTAATAGGGCTGGAGGAAAGCACTGTTTTGGTTGACTGGAAGGACACATGTTCAAGGCCTATGATTAGCTCCCCTCCCGATGGACGCGGAGCGGTTCTCCTCGCAGTGACGCTCTCCGGTCTCACAAGCTTTCACATGCCATTGCCCGGAGCAATTGCAGACTGCTCTTCCGTTTATGGCACATTGATTGTCTCATTTAGTAGGGTGGTTCCGCTTTGCCTATAGAAAGAATTACTCTGCATTAATCTTTGTCCTTAAATTCCAGGAAGAACCCTTAAGTAGGCCATTTTAATGGTGATTTGGAATGTGAATTACACACGATTGCAACAAATGAAACTCTAGATGGAATTTGTAAAAACTGTATACTGTACATAATTTTGACCCATTAGGTTGCCCAAGTAGTCTCCCTGGATTATTCATCAAAAAAACAACAAAATTCTTACAAAGCAAAGCCTCACTATTGTGGGGTTGTTATGTGTCCTGGAATCAGTTCCAACCCACAGTGCCTGGTGCCTCAGAAACACTGCTGGGTCTTGTGCCAGCCCCACGGTGATTGTCAGGGTTGAGCCCATGGTGGCAACCATCGTGGCAATCCGGCGGGTCTTCCTCTTCGTCCACTGACCCTCTTCGTTGTCGTGTATGATGTCCTTCTCCAGAGACTGGTCCATCCTGGTCATATGTGAAAAGTCCATGAGACAAAGACGAGCCATTCTAACTTCCAAGGAGCATTCTGGCTCTGCTTCTTCCAAGATAGTTTGTTCTCTCGGCAGGCATAGTGTATTCAGTATTTCTCACCAACACTATAATTCAAGTACATCAATGCCGCCTTGACCTTCTTTATTCATCATCCAGCTTTCCGGTGTATATGAGGCCATTGAAAAGGACCGTGTCTTGGGTCAGGCACACCTAAATATTCACAGTAATCATTGTGCTTTAAAACATTTTAAAGACATCTTTTGCAGCAGATTTTCCCACTGCAATATATCCTTTGTTTCTTGACTGCTGCTTCCATGGAAGTTGGTTGCAGATCCAAGTAAACTGAAATTCTGAACAACTTCAAGAGTCTCTTTGTTTGTAAAGGTGCTGATTATTGGTCCATTTGTAAGGATTTCTGTTTTCTCTATGTTGAAGTGTCATACATACGGTTGTAGTCTTTGATTCCATCAGTACATGCTTCAAGGCCTTTTAGCAAGCAAAGTTGTGTTACCTGTGTATTCTTGATTCAGACGATGTTTTGCTACTCTCGATTGTGGATTATTTTTAGCAAATATTTACATATGGTATTAATGATATTTCCCAATAATTTCTTCATTTTTGATCACTTTTCTTTGGAAGAGGTATAAATATGGACTGACTGCTTCACATCAGTTGTCCAAGAGGCTGTCTTGAAATCTTGGGGTGTATGTAGGGGAGGGAATGCTTCAGGTGCTGCTTCTACTTGTTGAACCATCTCAACTGGTATTGTGCCAATTCCTGGAAAATTAATTTCACCAATGCTGCAAGTGTACCTTAGACTTCTTTCTTCAATACTGACGGCTCTTGAAGTGAATGAATGACAATCAAATCTTATTGGTACTATGACTCTGTGTATTTCTTCTGTCTTCCTTGGCTGCTTCTTGTGTCACTCAATCTTTTGCTCATAAAATCCTTCAATATTTCATCCTGAGGTTTGATATATTTTCTTCAGTTCTTCATCAGCAGAAATGTTGCCCCAGTTCTTTCCTTTGATGTTCTAACTCCAAGTCTTTGTATATTTCATAAAAGTACAATATTTTACTTTATCTTCTCAAGGTGTCCTTCCTAATATTCTGTTTAATTCTTTTATTTCATCATTTCTTCTGTTCACTTTACCTGATGTAAATTCAAGAACAAATTTTCAGTCTCTAGATATCATGTTGATCTTTTCTTTCTATTTTTAAAGAATTTTATTTCTTCATATATGACATCCTTGATGTCAGCCCACCACTCATATGGTCCTTTTCCTGGTCAATGAATCAAAATTATTCTTGATATGATCTCTAAATTTATATGAGATATACTCAAAGTCATATTTTGGCTCTCAAGGACTTGCTTTCATTTTTTCATCTTCAATTTGAACTTGCATATGAGCAATTGCTGACCTGTTCCACAATTAGACCCTGGCCTTTTTCTGACTGATGATATTGAGATTCTCTGGCTTCTCTTTCCACAAATGTAGTCCATTTGATTCCTGAGCAGTCAATCGGGCAAAAGTCATGTGTATAGTCACAGTTGTTGCAAAAGGTATTTACAATAAATAAATTTGGGATCTTGCAAAAGTCTATTATGTAATCTCTGGCAATAGCCAATAATAGCAATGTATCTTGATAGCTTATTTGATTAATTTAAGGTCACAGATGTTGGTAAAACCTTGAATTTCCTCATCGTCAACATTTTACATCAGTGTCTAAATTTGAATTCCAGTCCCATTAACTGGTCTTCTTTATAAGCATGTGAGTATTACCCCGTCATTGACACATTGTGCTTCAGCATAGACCTTGAACTTGAACTGCTCTTTTTGACAAGAAACTGTGATGCCATTCTTGTCCAGCTCATAATGCATTACCAATTTGTTTCAACTTCTTAATGCCTAGGATATCAATGTTGATGTATTCCATTTCATATTTTTTGCTACTTCTAGTTTCCTAGGTTCATGCTTTCTACGATCCATGTTATGATTGATACTAGATGGTTGCAGCTATTGCGTATTATTTTGAGCCATGCTACATCCGGGAAATAAGGGGTCGCCAAAGCTCTGCTCCATCTACACCATTAGATTGACTCTGTTGAGGAAGCTGCTCTTTCCTGGTTGTATGTTGAGTGTCTTCAGAGGAGTTTATCTCTGTTGCTCCCTCATCACTACCTATCACTGTTCCTCCTAAGATTTCCACTGGCCAATTTGTTTTCAGAAGTAGATTTCCAGGTCCTTTTTCCTAACCGTAGTCTGGAAGATCCACTGGAACCTGTCCACAGCGGGTGATGCTGCTGGCAATTGAAGCAACAATGACATCGTCTTGAGCATCAGAGTGATCTGCAGGCCATTACGGTACAGTAAAGTGAGAGATGCGTGGTGGGGAACCACACTAGCAGGCACAATTTCAGTGTACAACCAGTGGTAGAAACACTCCTCGTCACTGCTGATCTACTTAAGAAGGTAGCTGCTAAGCACAAGGTCATCAGTTCAAGCTCCCTTGGAAGGAAGGGTAGTACTGCACCTGTGGGTTTGCAGCAGGAGGTTTCAAACTGATGACCTTGCAGTTAGCAGCCCTCTGTGCTGCCAGGGCTCCCACGATGCAGATAGAGTGAGGTTCAAGTTCAACATCTTATCCTTTGTGTTCCCTTTCGACTCATTCTTAATTTGCTTTAGTTTTTATTACTTTCTGCTTTCTTTTGGACTGAGATTTGTCTGTGTTTTATTTGGTCATTGTTGTTGGGAGAGGGAGCTGTGTGGTTTTGCTCTATATGAAATTCAGGATAGGTCACTCTATCGAGATAGTAACTAGATGAGTAGTTTCTCAGGGTTTGGGCAGGTGCTCTGGTAGTGAAGCGACTGCGCATTGGGCTGCCATCTGCATGGTCGGCGGTTCCAAAAGAAAGACTGGGCTTTCTACTCCTGTGAGCGTTCACCGTCTCAGAAACCTACAGATGCTCACGAAAAGGCAGCCTTGACTCGAGGACAGTGAGCTTGGTTTTAGAGGGTTTGGGCCAGTAAGGTTGGGGGAAATGGACAGTTAATAATACTGAATATAAAAAGACAGGAGATGTTCTAAAATTGATTGTGGTGATAATTGTACAACTTTTAAACACATATTCAAGCCATTGAACTCTATGGTACATGCATTATATGTCAATAAAGTATTACAGTGTTTACAAGCTAATTTTTAAAATAACATTTTAATGGAATAGTTTAAAGAACAACAATTAGTCCAAGAATATCCATAATGGGCCACATATCAAATTTTCAAACAAAGATGCAGCCCCACTGCTAATGAGCTGATACCTACTCACAGAGACCTCAAAGGGCAGGGTAAACTTACCTGAAGAGCTTCCGAATCGTACAGAAGCAGGATGCCACCGCAGTGGGTGGAGTTGAGTCGCCATCTTTCAGGTGAGCAGCCAGGTGCTTTAACCTCTGTGCTACTTACCAGGATTCACCTCAGATAAAGACAGGATTAGTGTTACGTTCCCTTTGATCCCAAATTGACTTGGTATCACACTAGGGGCTACAATTTTTTTTTTTAAAGCCTACAGCACCCGGTATTCCCAGGTGGTCTCCCATCCAAGTACTAACCAGGCCCAACCCTGCTTAGCTTCTGAGATCAGATGAGCTCCAGTGCGTTCAGGGTGCTATGGCCGTAGACAAAAGATTTTCATTACTACAAAAGGACACCAGAATCTCTGTAATATCTCATTATTTTTCTTCCTCGGAATGTTCTTCCATAGAAAGTACTAGCAGAACCTTGGGCCAATGTGTGCGCCAAGTTTACCTCAGTGGTCACTATCTCTTTCTTTTTTTCCCACCCGCCCCCAAACACCCCCTGATTTCCCAAGCCTTCCCACTTGGGACACCTTAGCTATACCTACCCATCCCAAATAACCCACGCTGCCCCTGTATTAGCCCTCAAGGAAATGAAAGTTTCTTATTGTAAGGCCTAATGCTATTGAGAAAGAATAAAAAAGAGCAATTAGTCTTATAGTTCCAATCAAGTCATGCAATTTCAGGATTGGAATATTATAGAGATCCACCAAAATCAATTCTTTTATTTTATTAATCAAGTAACAGAGGCCCAAAGAAACGATGAGTTACACTATAGGCACAGCCAAGATTATAAGCCGCCGCTTTCACTCCAGCCTCATTACAAAACGTTGGCAGACCTGCCCCTTGCCTCCATATTTTGACATTTATAGAAAAATAGAAAAAGATTCAAAAACCATGGACACATGGAAGCACTCACTTTCGTTTTGCATAACCACCACCATCAATGACTTTGAATACTTACTTTGCTAGCAAGTTGAAACAGTGGACTAGGAAGTGAACTTCGACTCCTCCGTGAGCGGCTGCAGGAGTTCTGGAAGACAAGGAAGGGGCAAAGCCAACCGGGAAAGCAAGCAGTGCGTAGGCGCAGCTCAGTAGGAGGGGAACGAGTCAATGTATAAGTGGACTACGAATTTTGATGTTAGAACGGTTTTTCAAATATTTCAGTAAACAGAATCTCTTTAAGATTTGATCCAGAAATACAGATAGATTTTCTGACAAGTGTATCTTTCCTACCAAAAGAGAACCATAAGTTTAGAGTTCTTTGCCTTTAATAAATTCTGGTTGGTCCCTTGGGTAAAATATAAAGCAAGTTCACACATGGCAAAATCCAATTTAAAAAAGCAAACACCAATAGCTTGGAAAATGTGTGTGAACGCAAAAGACAACTTGGAAGAAAAACTGAATATCCACAAACTTATGCTATATAAAATATATTGAGCGCGGCTTACAGATGAGGGGGTAGGTGTTAAAGAATAGGTGTCATTTTTCTCTTTCTTGGGTTCTTTTTGAAGCAGTGAGTCCTTTGAATTCAGGAATTGTATTTTACTCTGCACACTGACTGTAATGTTGGTGATTTTCTTACCTTCCTTTGGTGACGGCCTGTTTTTTACAACTTGTCTCAGGGTGTAAAGCTGTCCGTTTCTTTAAGAGCCAGAAGTTTGTGACCCATTTCTTTAAAATCTTGAAAGCATCAGGAGGTAAGTACCATAATTTTTCTATTATTTTTCCAAATCAGATGTCTGAATTTAATTATATCATAATAAAACTTGCTGGCATAATCTCAAATGACATATAAGGGTTAAGTAAAAAGGTGTTGTTCAAAATTATTGAAGCCAAAAAAAATTATTGAAGCCTTCGTTAAAGAAAAATATCAGAATGTAAGGCTATTGTTTTTCAATCTTTCCCCCATCCAGGTCTATCCATTCTGCAGACATTTCCCATTTTTCTAACCTGTTTTTAAGGAACTCTGTGCTCTTTGATCACACCCCATCAAAACGACAGTGAGAGCATCCAAGGGGAGCTCAAATGTGTTCGTTTTCAATGGGATTTTAGTTTGGGGAAGGAAAAGGTGTTTAAAAGGACAGGATCAGGACTGTGAGATGGATGTGATAAGGTTCCCAATGAAATTCTCATCAGACAGCCTTCCTGCTCTGGAAGAATTAGCAGGTGAGTTGTGATGGGAAAATATTTCCTTGGCACAACTTTCCTGGCTTTTTCCTCAGTGATGCAGTTATTGATATTCTTAAATTCACAGTAAGCTTCCGGGATGGTTCTGGGTATTTTGAGAAAATCTATCAACATGACACCTTTGGAATCCAGAAAAGAGCTACCATGACTTTATGAGCTGACCTTTCTGCCTTGCTTATCTTGGAAGTGTTCTCACCCTTCCTCAACACACTTGATGCACCTTATAATTTCTTCATTCCTGTAAGCTTTTTGCAAAGCTTCAATGATTAAGAAGATGTTCAGCTGAGTTTTGTCGGAAAGTTTATATTTTCCCTGACCTGCAAATCGTGGGTTTGTTTTCCCCATTGCAGAAAAAAATATTCTTTCATGTGTTTTTTTTTTAAGGCATCCTAAAAAAGAAAACCAATGCACTGTGAGATCTCTCGTCTGCAGTCGTCCGCTAATTGGAAACACAGATTTGAACGCATGTTATTTGGAATACAGTCTGCATCTTGAAGTGAAACCCCACTCACAGTACTGTTTTACTTATAAACTTAACACAATGTAGGGAGAAATCTAGACAAACAGGGGAAGCAGACACTGAAATCGACCCTCTACAAATGGCCAAAACATCCTTTTCCCATGCTGTTGGAAATTTTTTGCTCCATTTTCTAAATTCACAGAAATCCTCCTATTCATTTGTCATTCAACCAATATATTTCACAGCAACTGTCTAGTGGCACACTTAGTTGTGCATTTTATCCAGCATCACTTCAGAGCCGCTACTTCACTGCAACCTAACAAGTCCCGTGGCACTAATTTTACCTATGATTCCTCAAGTTCAAGTCCGACATTATTAGTGCTTATTCATGGCCAGTGTCCATAATCTTACCAGAAGGGAAACGCTGCCATAGGAACGCCCCATAATGGAACTCGTGGTTAATTGGCAGCTCAGGAAATGAAGGGAACGGGCAGAGTACAGCACATACCAGTTTCAAAACGCTTCAGTAATCTTGGAATCTCGTTTATCACTTAACTTGACTTTCAAATATTTGACTTTGCACTTGGTAGGTAGGCATTCCTAATCAGTATTATTGATGAACACTAGGCGGGTTTACTGAGGTGGAACTAAATATATTGTATCTTCACTCAGAACATGAAATGTCTGTGATCTTTATGCAAACCTGCTTCACATGTAGCTACTTGTTTAAAGCAAAAATAAATGACCCGCTGCTTTTTCCTCACTATCAGTGGTCTCCAAACCATTCTCTAACTGGACAAAATGGTGAGGTCAGTGAACTAAAGCACGGGATAAAAGTTAAAAAAAAAATTCAAATGTGGTTGATATGCTAGATAATTCTTATTTAAACTATTCTGAAAGTTTTATGTTTTGATAGAGAAATTAAAGGTTGGCATACCTCACTGGTATTTATTAATACCATTTTTGCATAGTTGTATAAAAAGAAGGTATAACAAATTAAATATGCAAATAATTAGATGTAAAGGTTTTTGGTGTTCATGCTTTGAATGAAATATTTTGTTAATATAGTGATATTCTGACCATGAAGAAGAAATACTGGTTGCACTGGAAGTAAAAGTAATTATGGCATTGTAACTGTTTTTGAGTTTATTAAAGCCAACAATAGACATAAAGATATTTATCCTAGATTTTTAAACGTATTATTTATATTTACTTTCAAAAAGAAGTTAAGAAACTTAGCCATGAGATAGATAACAGATATCACAAAACTGATTAAAATCGTTGTTATTGTGGTTTCCTACTCGAAGCACTGCTGTACACAACAGAACAAAGCGCCGGCTCGTCCGGTGCCATCCTCACTGTTGTAGTCTTTGAACCTCTAGGTGTAGGCACTGTGTCAAGCCATCTCCTTGACAGTCCTCCTCTTTGTCTCTGACCAACCTTACCCAGGATGATGTCCTTCCCCCATCGGAGTAACATGTCCAAATTACTTGAAATGAAGCCTCGCCAGCCTCACTTTTAAGGAGAGTTCTGGCTGTACTTCCTTCTAAGACAGACTTGTGTGCTCTTTTGACAATCCATGCTATTTTCTATATTCTTTGCCAACATCATAATTCAAATGCTTGAACTCTCTCTTGGTCAGCCTTATTCATTGCCCACTTTCACAGGCATACAAGGACACTGAAAAAAGCCATGGCTTGAGTTAGGCATAAGTTAATCTTCTAAGGGATAGCTTTGTTCTTATGTTTTTAAAGAAGTCTTATGCAGTAGATTTGCCCAGGGCACTAAGTCTTTTGATCTCTTAATTGCTGCTTCTGTGAACAACTTGACAACTTCTACCTTTCTTCTGTTTAACATGATGTTTTCTGTTGGCTTGTAATTCATACTGAAGGCTACAGTCCTTGATCTTCATCAGTAAGTGCTTCAAGTCCTCCTTGATGTCAACAGCAAGGATGTGTGATCTGCATGTCACAGGTTGTTAATTGCCTTCTTCCAATCCTGATGTTGCGGTGTTCCTCACAGAGTTAAACTTCTCAGATTAAATGGTTATCAATCAGACTGAATAAACGTGGTGAAAAGATACAACCCTTTTGTACACCTTTCCAGATTTCAAACTACACAATATCCCTTGTACTGTTCATATGACTTCCTCTTGGCTCATGTGCAGTTTCCACATGAACACAATAAAATGTTCTGGATTCCCATTCTTCTCAGGGCTATCTATAATTTCTTATGGTCCACACAATTGAATGTCTTGGCATAGTCAATAAAACACAAGTAAACATCTTTCTGGTATTCTTGGCATTCACCAAAGATTTATTTAACATCAGTGATGATATATTTTGACCAAACATCTGCCAATGCTCCCTGTCAATGCAGTGCTCCAACTGATGTTGAATGAACTTCAGGAAAATTTTACTTGCTTGTGAGATTAATTATACTCTTCTATAATGTATGCATTCTATTGAGTCATCTTTCATTGGAATGGGTACAAATATGGTTCTCTTGTTGGCCAACTGGCTGTCTTTCCAATTTTCTGGCCAAGACAAGTAGGTGTTACCGATACTTTATCAACTTATTAAAACATTTCAATTGGTATTCCATCACTTCCTGGAGCCTCATTCTTCACTAATGCTTTCAGTGAAGCTTGAAATTCTTTCTTCAGTAACACTGGTTCTTTTTCATACACTACCTCTTGAAATGGTTGAATGGTAACTAGTTCTTTTTGGTACAGTGACTGCATTCTTTCCATCCTCTCTTGATTCATCATACAATTTTTCATTTACTGGTGCATCATTCAATGTTTTACACAGAGAATCCTCAAATATTTCAATCTGGGGCTTGAGTTTTTTCTTTAGTTCCTTCAGCTTGAGATAATGTCCAGCTTATTCTTCTTGTTTGGGTTTCTAACTCCAGATGTTTGCACATCCTTAAAATGCTTTACTTTGTCTTCACAAGCTGTCCTTTGAAACTCTCCATGCAGCTCTTTGACTTCATCATTAGCTCCATTTGCCTTAGCTACTCTATATTCAAGAACAAGTTTCAGAGTCTCTTCTGAGAACTCTATCATCTTTTCTTTTTAATGACTTTTTACTTTGTTCATGCATGATATTCTTGATGTCACCCCACAGCTCATCCTTAGTGTTCAATCCGTCAAATCTCAGAATAAGATATGACATACTCAAGGTCATATTTTGGCTCTCTTGGATGTGTTTTATTTTTGTTCAACATCAACCTGAACTTACCTATGCGCAACTGATAGTCTGCCCCACAGGTGGTCCCTATCCTCAACTTGGCTGCTAATATTGATCTTTCCCATAGTCTTTCCCCACAGATGTAGTCAATTTGTTTCCTGCGCATCTGGCCTAGAGAAGTCCATGTACACAGTCACCATTTATGTTGTTCAAAAAAGGTATTTGCTAAAGTCTGGGCTTACAAAATTCTATCATGCAATCTCTAACTTCTTTTCTTTCACCAAGCTATATTTTCCAGCTACTGTTTCTTCCTCTTTATTTCCAACTTTTGCATTCCCATTGCTAAAAATTATTAATGCATCCTTATAGCATATTTGATATATTTCAGACTGAAGAAGTTGATATGATTCTTTCATTTCTTCATCACTAGCTTTAGTGGCTGGTTCACAGATGTGAATAATAGTTTTACTAACTGGACTTCCTTACAGGCATATGCAAGTATTACCCTATCACAGATAACATTGTGCATCAAGACAGATTTTGAAATGTCCTTTTTGATGATGAACATGATGACATGCCTCTTGAATTTGTTTTTCTGGCATAGTAAAATGTATGATTAGCTGATTTCAAATGGCCAACACCAGTTCATTTCAGCTCACGAATGCCTAGGATATCGATCTGAAATTTTCTACTTAATTTTTGGTGGTTGTACGTTTCAGCTGTTTCTTCTCTTTGTAAATCATGCCCCATCAACTAAAGAAGGCCCCTAAAGCTTTACTCCATCCCCACCATTATAGAGGCAGCTCTTCCCCAGTTGCGTTTCGAGACTCTGCCAACCTGAGGCGTTCATCTGGGATTGCATCTGGCAATGTTTTACTGCCTTTCTTACCCCTCGGAAGGTGACAGCCCATTCCTTCATAGTCTGTCTCTAATCGTGAAATTCTGTTGAAACCTGGTCACTTTGGTTACCTTGCTGGTAGCATAGCTTCCATCATGACAACAAAAGCAAGTCAACAGAGTAGGACAAACTGACAGATATGTTGTGGATTAAGTGGTAGGAATTGTTATATTAAGAGTTAAATACACTCTTAGGTGGCAAGATAGTTAAAGTTTATTGTGCCAACCTGGCTGAAAAAACACACGTGGGATAATTGAAGGGCAGAGAGATAAATGGCTCAGTGAACCTCGTCTTTCTGGTTCTCTGGTCTCTTGTTCTCCGATGGTCAGACCAGCATGTGGCTGCCTGAGCCAGTTCTCTGCCTTAGCTCGCAAGACTCACTTCCCGAGAGACATCCCTGAGAAGAAGCCACATGGACGTGCCCTGATGCAGCCCTGGGTGCTAGAGAAGCCTCATAGAGACCCCTGCCAGTGCTGAGATGCTTACACTGCCAATCAATTAAAAGACCTTCTACCCACTGGCCTGCGATCCTCCTGCATTTGGCATCATTGTGTGAGTTTTGTGAGTTTGAGGAGGACTTTGTAGATCAGTGTTAGACATATGGACTAAGTCAGACTTAGGGGCTTGGACTGGACGGGGTTGGGATGCTTTCTGAATGTACACTTATCCTTTATATAAAACTCTCTTATGCATATATGAGCTTCTGAGAACTTGTTTCCCTAGTTTACCCAGACCAACACAGGTGGTTTATCTATAAGAGTGTACTTCTTGGTCACAGGTGAACACTTATCATAGGATTGGGTGGAGATGGAAATTTTGGGCATCAGAGATGCTTCATACTAGAAACTGACTCACTGTGGGGGAAGGCCAGTCCTCCACAACTAATCTCAGGTTTGATAGGCACAATTATACAGTTAAAATATATAGAGATTATAATAAAGTCATAGAGAAAAGGAGAGATAAAGGAAAAATTTAAATAATGGAGTCAGACACATTTCATGATAGCATGTTCGGTGGTCCACACAGAGATGGGAGATGAGAGGACAGGAGAGTGGGGGAGGGGGGGAGGACAAGGGGAGTGGGGATGGGGAAGTGAGAATGGGGGGAGAGAGCCAGGGGGAGAGAGGATCTGGAAGAGAGGGACAGGGAACCAAGGGAGAGAGGATGGGGAAGAGAGGGACAGGGAACCAGGGGAGAGAGGATGGGGGAGAGAGCCAAGGCGAGAACTCTTTATTGCTAACGAAGGCTTATATATCTTTGGAGGGCATGCTAGCCCCCTAATTACAGGTAGAGACATGTCACAGGAGAGGTTGTACTATAGGTAATACAGTAATGAGAAGGTGACGATCTAGGGGTCTACATGCAATAGGAAGGGGAGGATATGGGGGCACACATGTGACAAGATGGTTGGATCTAAGATTCAGGGAGGCAGCCTAACTTTGGATATCACTGATCAGGTTTGACCTGTTCTCTGCTCTCCATGGAAACCATTTTCAGTAGGGTGTGTGAGCCCCACCTACAGTGGGCCAGATGCCTTCAGGGAGAATATCTCTAAGCATCTGACCTCCCACTATGTGCTGGCAAACAGCCTCTAATGTTTGGCATATCTTTGGGGGAGACAAAGCTGGGGGCAGTCTTTTGTATCCCACAACTTGCCCAATCAGATCACTCTCGGGATTCTATAAAAAGGTCATACATAGAGTTTCAGTAGTTGAGAATATGATCAAAACCTGAGACAAAAAATAAAACCCAAACTATAGGACAGCAAAGTCCATCATTAGCAACCAAGAACCTTCATGTAGTATCAAGTGCAATGACTCCAGCCAATTCGTTCCAGAATTCAACCCACAGAGTAGTATGATCTTAGCACATTTTTCTCATATATCTTGAGAAGTGGATTATTTCCTCACTGATTTATTCTTCCTCATTGTCACCTGTTTCTAATTTTTGCCCTATTTCTCTGGAGATTTCCATTTAATGAGCCACTTTCCAAGACTTATCTCCAAGCCTTCCTACTCATTGTCTTTATTCCCCTAACTAAAAAGTGCTCTTGGAGATCAGACTAGCATCTAACCAAAGGTCTTTGTGGATAATATATATTTACTGAAAATGTGCTTACTGAAAATATACAAAGAAGAACATATATTTACTTAGGATAACAGAGGGTAATTATACTTGGAAAACAAATCTAAACTGAATGTCGGTTTTCCTAGCAATCCATTGACCCTCCTTTGCCACACAAGTAATTCTGTTGTCCATTTCCCTAAGGAAGCCAGATTCAAAGGTATATGGGTGCACTTCAGATGAAGTTAGTGAAAGAAGTAAGGCAGCTAAAGGAGTCATTTGTACTTTAAAAAAAAAAGTTCAACTGTCTACAGATGGGTTGTAGGTCTCCACTCCGACCCCTCTCATTCACATCAACATGATTGTTTGTTCTGGGCCTCTGATGCCTGATATCTGATCCTGTCAACACCTTTTGATCACACAGGCTGGTGTGCTTCTTCCATGTGGACTCTGTTGCTTCCCTCCTAGATGGCTGTTTGTTTAACTTCAAGCCTTTAAGACCCCAGACCCTATATCTTCTAATAGCTGGGCACCATCTGCTTCCTTTATCACATTTGATTGTGCACCCATTTTGACATCAGTGATTTTATTGAGAAGGTAAGCATCACAGAATACCAGGTTATTAGAACAAAGTTTTCTTACATTGAGGGACGACTTGAGTAAGGCTTAAATGTCCGTCTGCTACCTTAATACTTAACATATAAATATATGTATATAGATCTAGATCCCTATCATTATATGTTAATATATTTACATATATATAGCTATATTAATGCCTCTATAAATGTCTTTTGCCTCCTAGTTCTTTCCTCTATTTCTTTTTATTTTCCTCCTGTTCCACAATCAGGTTCAACCTTCACTCAGCTCTCAGTAATTCCTCTCAGCTACATTGCACTTGAATGAAACCCACCAGGCATTCTATGCCCTCCTCACCATGATTTTAGATCTCTTGTTGTTCCCTTGTCCCTGAGTTTGTTGGCTCCTGTAGGAGGCGGTTGGCTGCTCCAGGTGTTTCTTGGTAAGTGACTATTCAGCCCCTGTGCCTCTGCTGGCCTTGCAGCTAAATGCATTAAGCGATAACTCAGTTCCTTGAGATTCTATTGAACCTTGCGTGTCCTTGTGCTTATTTTAGGATGTAGAGTTCTTATTATTCAAGTGTTTAGACAGTGTGCCTAGTTAAGAAATATGTTTTCATTAATAAGATGTTCAGAATGTTTTTTGAAGCAAGTGCTTTGGTCTTTGTTTTGTAACCATTCCCTTGTAAGAAGATTATAAAAACCAAGCTTTGAATATACTCACTCAGTGCTTCCGTCCAGCAGACTGTTGCCCTCCCAATCTCAGACTTTTCACATGTCTTTTTTCCTTTCATCTGCACTCCTCAGTTCAGATGCAGCTTGGTGCGGGGTAGCTGGTCTATCTCCCGCAGACTCCCCCTATCTTTCCCCCACTTCTGCCTCTCCCCTCTTCCACCAGAATCATTGGTCCCATTGTTTTCTCCTTGGGATTGTTTATCTTGCCTATCTTATTTAGATATACATGAAAAAAAAGGAAGAAGAAGAAAGAGCCAAGGGGAAAAGGAAAGACAGAGAGAGACTATAAACACCTCCAGGTCTGTCTGCTGACCCTTGCTATGCTTCCTGATCAAGTCTGATGAGATACCAAGCCCTGCCCTTGGAGACTGGAGTCTATTTGGGGATTCCTGGGAAGTTCATTGTTTTGCTCCCTTGCTGCTCTGTTGCAGTGTGTGTGTGTGTGTGTGTGTGTGTGTCGGGGGTTGGGTGGCTGTCAAACAGGGCAAAATTCCAACACTGTGTCTCCAGTGGGTCAGTGAGGGGATTTCGTGCCTAGTGGTTGGGCTAGCCCTCTGCCTTGGCTGCTCTGAGCAGGAGTGTCATCCTTGGGGCTTGGTGGACCAGGATGCAGTTCTCTCTCTCTCTCTCTATCTCTCTCTCTCTCTCTCTCTCTCTCTCTCTCTCTCTCTCTCTCTCTCCCTCCCTCCCTCCCTCCTAGTTTGCTCTGATGTGGTCTGGACAGATCCACCACTCTCCCCAAGCTGTATCTTCAGTGCTGTCCCCTGTAGTATATTCTTCTGGGGAGAGGATGAGCATAGCTGGGACTGGGGCCAGCCCCACAGACCTCCCTGCTAGTTTGTACTTCATGCCAGTCACAACAAAGGGATGAAACAGCCAGGGAACAGTATAACACCCATGAAACACAAAACATTCCTCTATTTCTTTAATGCTCACCCCCAGCCACCCCACTATCATGACCCCAGTTCTACATTACAAATGTGGCTAGACTCAAGCATTTACATTGGTACACATGGAATCCAGGACAGATAAACCTCTCAGGAACAATAATTGGAGTAGTGGTACCATGAGGGCAGGGGGAAGGTGGGGGGGAAAAGGGGGAGAAATCAGATCACAATGATCAATGTGTAACACCCCCCCAAGGGGGGTGAACAACAGAAACAGTGTAAGATATGAAAATAATAATTTATAACTTATCAAGAGTTCATGAGCATGGGAGAGTGGGGGACGGATGTGGGAAAGAGGAGCTGATACCAAGGCCTCTTTCTTTCTACCAAGGGCTCAAGTAGAAAGAACATGTTTTGAAAATGATGATGGCAACAAATGTACAAATGTGCTTGACACATGATGCCCCCTACTGACTCACAGGGCTACAAGGGACAGCACTGGAGATGCAGTGAGGGAATTGTGCCTTGTCTGACACCCCTCCCCCCCACCCCCAGGGTGTAGCATGAAGGGAGTGCAACAGAGCACGAGTGAAGCAAAGCAACAAAGTCCCCAAGGAATTCTGAAATAGACTTTGGACTGGGGTTAGGGTGGGGCAGGGGGTGGTGGCAGGGCTTGGCACCGAATCAGATCCAACTGGAAAACATTCGTTCGGGTCAGCAGACGGACCTGGAAACATTCACAAGCTGTTGTTTGTTTTGTTTTCGTTTTTCTTATCTCTTTTCGTGTTTATGTATATGAGTTAGGCAGGATAAACTATTCTGAGGAGAAAACAACAGTACAGGCAGCTCTGGGGGGACAGAAGACAGGAGGAGGTGTGAGAAGGGATGGGGCCAATAAACCCAGGGACCAGGGAACAACAAGAGATCTAAAATCGATGGCAAGGAGGGCATCGAATGCCTGGTGGGGCTTGATCAAGTGCAATGTAACTGCGAGGTTGCACAGAGAGCCGAATGAAGGTCAAGCATGATAAGTGGGACAGGAGGAAAGTAAAGGGAAATAGAGGGGAAAAGTAGGAGGCAAAAGACATTTATAGAGGTATAAATATAGGTATGTACATATGTAATTATATTAATATATACAAATAGGGATATAGGTCTATGTATATATATTTATATGTTAAGTATCAAGGTGGCAGATAGACATTGGGTAAGGTGACTAGACGTCCCGCTTTTGGCGGGACAGTCCCAATTTTTAACAATTTGTCCCGTGTCCCATGACATTTTTTAAAAGTCCTGATTTTTGGAAAGAATGCATGACAAGCTAGGGAACGGTGGGAGAATGGAAAGGAAATATATGGTTTATAGCTGCCGTGTGACTACTTCGCCAGGATATGAGTTTTGTATTATTTTTGTTAATTTTATAATGTTAAACTTTAATAATAACAAATAATTGTAGAGAACTGATTATCGAGAACTGTTTATCAAAGTTCACATTGTTGTTCAGGTGTTAGAATTTGACCAGCATTGTTTGGACTTAATTAACAATGGCATTTTTTGGCATTGGCAACGACGAAAACATTTTGTAACTGTCTCTCAGATGATACACATCGTACTGCGTGCTATTGCCAGTTAAACAAGTGATGTCAACAAATCAGCTATTCAGATGATTTAGGTAAGTAATTTAATACATAAATTTTCTTGAATTTAGCAGACAGTACTCATGTTATTTATATCTTATAGTGGTGGCAAAAAGTCTAGTGCAGGCCTTGAAAGTGATGCTTATGACTTACATTACAGCAAATTCAGAGAAAAAATAATACAAGTTAGTATTGTTATTATTTAGAAAGGAATATAGGATTAAAATTTAAATAAATTTTTAATATAGTTACTTTATAACAATCAAATTAATTTATAAACTAACAATAAAATATGTTCATGTAATTATGTACCTACTTGCTGTGTTTTTAAGCAATATGTATATAAGTATTTATAATATAATTTTAATTCTTTTTTTTAGATTTTTAACATAATGACTAAGAAAAGAGGATGCAAATTCAACGATGGATCTAAGAAGTGAATTTCCTTTTATTAAAAAAACCAAAAGAGATTACATGGTAAAATGTGAGAAATGTAATGGTGACTTTTCTATTTCACACGGCGGGAAGGATGATGTTTTATGTAAAAGATATTTAAATACTGCTGCATCTTCCTCCAAAATACAGGAATTTTTTCGGAAACCAACTTATGAAGACGAAGAACAGAAATTGGCATTAGCAGAAGGACTTATGTCTTTTCATGCTATTAGTCACAATCATTCCTTCAGCTCTATGGACTGTACATCACAAGTTGTCAAAAAGTTAATCAACAAAAACTTTGCCTGTGCTAGAACAAAATCCGAGGCAATTGTGTGTAATGTGCTTTCCCCATATGCATTTTCAGAATTAAAAATCTAGAAAATAATTGATTTTATATCCATATATTCTGATGCATCTGATCATAAGGATATAAAGTTATTTCCAACCATTATTAGATTTTTTGATTCAGAAACTAGAATGAAAATTAGAATTTTAGATTTCGTTTCTGTGCCTGGCGAAACTCTGAAATAATTTTCAGTTCCATTACTAATATTTTGGGGGGAAAATTAAAACATAAAATGATTGCATATTGTGCAGACAACACGAATGCAAATTTTGCAGGAAAAGCAAGAGGAGGTACAAATAATATTTTTATAAATTAAACAAAAACCTTAATCAAAATATTATTGGTGTTGGTTGTGTGTGCACATAATACATAACGCCATTCAAACAGCTGCTGATTTGTTGCCCGTAGATGTGGAAAAGATTGTTATTAAAATATATTCCTATTTCTGTATATTCACTATGCGCGTTGAAATGCTTAAAGAATGTTGTGAAACTGCGGAAGTCGAATATCAGAAAATACTTGGATACAGTAAAACGCGCTGGTTAGCTCTTTTGCCAGCTGTCAAAAGAATTTTGAAAATATATGACCCTTTGAAATCCTACTTTCTATCACAGGATAAATGTCCTAGAATTTTAGAAGAGTTTTTGGAAAAAATCTTCAAAAATTTGGCTAGAGTTTGTACATAATCAAGCAGCTCTTTTTCAAAATGCTATAAAACTTATTGAAGGTGACAAAATGTCAGTAATCAAAGTAGCAAATGAAGTTAATAATTTAAACTTTCAGTGTCAAGAGCGGTTAGAAAATAATTTTCTTCCGTTAACTATCCATAATAGTATAAGCCAGCTAGAAAAACAAGGTGCAATAAATTGTGCAGAGATCATGAATCGCGTTAACAAGTTCCATAGTAACTGCATGGATTATTTAGAAGAGTGGACAGTACATTACAATGATATTGAACATTTTCATTGGGTTACATTAAAACAATAACTTAATTGGAATGATGTGCAAAAATCATTCGGTCATATGACTCAAAATTTCCCATATAGTAATATTTCTGAAAATGATCTTTTTAATGAAGTATCATTATTAAAAATATATATTGATAAGGAAAAGATTAAATCTTGGGCATCAGCAAAAATCGCAATAGAGAACAAATGGTTAGAAATATTTCATCATTTTGAAACAAACCATGTTCCATACAATAATGCACTAAAAATTATAGAATGAGTGCTGTCCTTACCAGGTACTAATGCTGCGACTGAACGTGTTTTTTCTACGGTAAATAAAGTGTGGACATCAGAAAAATCACAATTAAGTGTTGAGACCTTGAAAGCCATTTTATGTGTGAAATATAATTTAGCAAATTCTTGTGAAAAATTTCATGACTTTTTAAACAACGACAGCAATCTACTAAAAAATTCATTCAAATGAGAAATATGCGAAAGAATAAAGTAATACTATACATAATTTTAATGTATTATATTTGTAAATTGTACTTATGTTGAAATTTAAAAATATATTACAATACTATTTTTGAGTTCAATGAAAATTGTTGTTACTCCATAGAGACCAAATTTTTTTAAACATTGTATTAGGGGCTCATGCAACTCTTATCACAACCCATACATATACATACATCAATTGTATAAAGCACATCTGTACATTCTTTGCCCTAATCATTTTCAAAGCATTTGCTCTCCACTTAAGCCCTTTGCATCAGGTCCTCTTTTTTTTTTCTCTTCTCTCCTTCCCCGCTCTCCCTTCCCTCATGAGCCCTTGATAATTTATAGATTATTATTTTGTCATATCTTGCCCCATCCAGGGTCTCCCCTCACCTCCTCCTCTGCTGTCCGTCCTCCAGGGAGGAGGTCACATGTAGATCCTTGTAATTGGTTCCCCCTTTCCAACCAAATTTTTAATCAAGAACTCCCCCCTCACCCCGGTCAATGGTGTCCCGCTTTACCAATGTTAAAATCTGGTCACCTTAACATTGGGCCTCTACTCAAGTCCCCCCTCAATACAAGAATACTTTGTTCTAATAACCTGGCATTCCATGATGCTCACCTTCCCAACACGATTGCTGAAGGGGGAGAAGGGGGAACAGATCACAATGATTGAAGTATAACTCTACCTCCCCCCACCCAGGGGGACAAACCACAAACACATGGGTGAAGGGAGACAGCCGATGGTGTAAGATTCAAAAATAAAAATAATTTATAAATTATCAAGGGTTGACAAGGGTAGGGAAAGGAGGGGGGAAAGAGGAGCTGATACCAAGGGCTCAAGTAGAAAGGAAATGTTTTGGAAGTGATGATGGCAACACATGTACAAATGTGTTTGACACAATGGATGAATGGATTGTGATAAGAGCTGTAAGAGCCCCCAATAAAATGATTTATAAAATAAATAAATGAGAAAATTTAAAAATAATATTTCTTGAAACCCATGGCTTTTACAGGCTTGTGCTTTCCAACTGTTATTTTATTCTTAAAACTATTGTACAAAAAAGTTTATTCGTGAATGATGCGAAAGGTAACGGATTTAGTCCTCATGGTCCACTATGTAGGGAGTGAGGAGCATAAAGACAAGCGAGGAAGTATTTTAACTTCATGAAAGAGGCAGCGCAAGTCCAGACCCAGTCTCTGTTGCCAAGTCAGATGCCAGCTCAGTTATGCCACATCTTCTGCTCTCTCTCGAGAAGACAGAAATCCAGGTGTGTGTGTGTGTGTGTGTGTGTGTCTGTGTGTGTGTGTGTGTGTGTGTGTGAGTGTGCACGTGTCTGTGTGTAAATTTCCCACTCCTCGGTGTTCTGGTTACTGAATTAAGTTTTAAAGTACTATTGAGCCAAAGAAAACACGAATGCAGGACTAAATCTTGCTAGCAGCAAGTCCTATCTCCGTCTCATAGTCTAGGGCCTGATTCTCCTTCATAGAGGTGTCAACATAAAAGTATAAACATTTTACTTTCAATATTAAAATAATATGATTTGAACTATCTTAAGACAGAAAAAATTGCTAAATGCACGTGTGATGGCTAAGGTTTGGGTCAACTCTCCTGGCCCGAGATTTGGCTGTTAGGACCTAGTAATTTCCCAGATGTAACCTAGCATAATATGATCATTTCCACAATAGCATCTACCATGAGCAGACAGATGTCAGGTGACCCCTTTACTCAGGTCACAGCCCTAAGGCAATCAGTTAATTGAAAGGCAATTTTCCTGGTGGTGTGACACATTTCCAATATAAGTGGATGCTGTAGGGAGAGTTTGCTTATTTTACTGGGCTTGGATCGTGCATCTGACTGACTGACCTCCATTTCTTTGGATTTGAGCAAATAACCTGCCATCTGACCTGTCAAGTTTTAATCCATTCCCCTCAGCAGCCACTAACCTGGTATCTTCCTTGGGTTCCTTAAGCTTGGGTTCATTAAGCTTCCAGCCTACTATCTGGGCCCACAAACTTGAAACCTACCATGACCTTGAATTTCCCACTTCTATGTACGCTTTTCCACTTTCTAGATGTAGAGGAGGTAGAGGTAGAGGTATAGAAAGGAGAAAGAGAGAATATACTGGTTTGCTTCTCTATACAACCTGCCTAAGACAGCCTATATTCAGTCATGGATATATGCCACACTATTTTATTTTACATGATTTTATTCTCTTAAGGGCCATGTAGAATTCATTCGGTAGTGCAGAGGGTTGCTATGGGTTGGAGCTGACTCGATTGCACCTAACAACAGCAACAGCAAGGAGACATGCCAAAAAACAAACCAAGTTCACTGCCATCGAGTCCAGCCAACTCACAGTGACCCTATACAGGGCTTCTGAGACTGTGTTTCTTTATGAGAACAGACAGCCTCGTGGTTCTCGTGCAAAATGGCTGGTGGGTTTGAGCAATTGACCTTGCAATTAGAAACACAACCCTTAATTAACTGCACCCCCCAGAACTTCTTAAGAAGATGTAGATATCTCTTTCTCAATGTGTAAAGAAAGACTCTGATCATGCCAACTGGTCCATGACCATCTTGAAATAAGCAAGGGATTATGTTCAGAGAAGACTGGCAAAGTGGCTACAACAATGGTTCAAACAACAATTGTGAATATGACACAAGACCATGCAGTGTTTCATTTCTACATAGGATTAAAATTAGTTGGAACCAACTTGATGCACCCAACAACGACAATAATATGAAGAACTAACCACTGTAGAGACTAATACACAGGAAACATCCCCTGTGTAAACATACCCATGCAATCAAAACTCTTTAGATAGGACCACAAAGGAGTCCACAATCAAATTAAATATATACATGTTACAAACAGCATAAGATATAGAACTTAAAATATTTCTGCAGTTTGTAGTTTCTGGATGATGTGGGATGAGCTCCTCTCGGTAATATTCATAAGATTTTATTTGATTACAGGGAAGCAAAGACCAAAATGCAGAACAATTTGTCAGAGGGACATCTAATTCAATCAACCTTCCTCAGGAACCTGTATTAAACACAGCAGTGTATAAGAAATCAAAGGCTACCAATTCACTTGAAGTCATCGTTCTGACTATACTCTGTTTGCTGCAGCAACCGTGTTTGAGAGTTTTAACAGAATTTTGTCAATTGCGGAACGTCCCTGGAAGCAGTCTGCACTACTCCATATTCTACCTTGACTCTTCGGCAGGTTATCAACTTGGATGAAGACACATCAAGTACCTCAAACAATTACAGAAAATAAAATTTTGGAGGAAGTTTACTAAATCAAAACATTTTACAACTTTCAACTAATCGATCAAAATAACATAATAAAATGTAGCAGAAATCGATGTGAAGGATCAAAGAGAAAGCAGTTTTGAAGGTTAGAGGTGGAGGACTATAAAAATGAAGCAATTGTAGGGGTGGGACGCTATGAAGGGTTTTTGTTATTTTTGTGATTGTTAAATGATTTGCAATCTTGATACGAGCCAACTTTGTAACGAGGCACTGACATAGTTCCTTGTAACCTTAAGTAGAATTAATATTGTATATAGAATAAGACGATCAGTGGTACCACTACTAATATGGTTATATGTAGATTATTCTACTCAATTTTGGATTCTCTAATTAATGGAGAGATTGCCAAAGGAGATTAGCGTGTGGAAGGGTCTGCGAACAGTGTCATGAAGAACAACTGAATACGTGTAGTGGAAAACCAAGAATCAACCAAGAAAAGACTTCCATGAGAACCAGAACTTAGTCTGATATTGAGAGTTTCCAGAAGTTACATGGGAATGAACAGAAGTTACCAGGAAGCCGTGCTGGGGACCCTTTGTGGACAGGTCCATCACAATGACTGCTCTACCACAAAAAATGGATTGCCTGGTAAAATAGCAAACTAGAAATATCCTCGAAAGATGTATGGACCATATGTGTGGGCCATAATGACTTAGTAATCACTTATAATACACTATAGTCTACTCATTTATTTTTCTTTAATATTTACATATAAAATCTGACTTGCTCAGCCACACTGAATAAAAGAACTAATGCACATCCTTTGCTTTCAACAAATTTTGAGTCTCAAAAATAACACTGGCTCGATTAAAATGCTTGGGCAAATTTATTTTATTCTAAAGACCTCAAATTGAATTTCTCCCAAAATAGATGTAATACCCACCAATCGTCTATGTAAGAGAACCCAATATAGTCCATCTTTGCTTGAATTGGTTTCTACAACAATTCTCAGCACAAATGAGAACTCTTCACTGCTCTTTCATGGGACACATGCCCAATGCTGTGATGAGAAAGCACTCAGCGGGGAAAGAGCACACAAACATTCATGTGAGCATGCACACAAACACACATGTGTGCACAAATATGAACCAGGTTTAAGAACCAGCACTATAATTGTGCATATAAACTTGGGCAAATCAATAGGCTATCTGAGGCCCAGTCTTTCATTTCTGCGGTAAAACTATTAATGTAGTAAGAGTTTCCACATATATGGAGAGGGGTGGGAAGTTCAGAGAGATAAAATTAAACAGTATATGGGAAAATATTTACAAATTATAAATATTAGATGTTCTATGAAGAGAAACATTCAATTATAAATTTCTGCAGCTGAGATTTCATGCATTGAAACATTTCTAATTTCTATAAATCTCTGCTTCCACCTGCAAGAGTTTCTGGTTTTACTCCATGGAGTTGCATTTTAAAGATATAACCATTCCCTAATTATGGTTCTTTTCTACATTATAAAATCAACCGTTATGCTTTTGCACTGAGTTTAGCAGCTGGCTCAACTTTAATGCTTTTTACTCAGACCACACACTGTGACAAAATATTCTTTCATTTTTTTCCAGTGCCTCACATTAATTTAATTTTTCTTAATTGTCTTTTACAGCGTTTCTGGTTTTGTTTTCTTGTTTGTTTGTTTTGTTTTTCATTACAGAGGTCAAATGAAGCCTATCCTAAGAATCTTAACTTTCCTAATGATTCACTCAAAATTTTTATAGCAAATAAAAATGCTCAAAATCAATGCTGAGCTTTTAACTTAATTATTTAAAAAGCAGAAGGGGAGGATGAGGATTCTCTGAAACAAAGGGGCTTTGCAGTTGCAGGATTTTAAATGATTTTACATGCACAGTATGTTTGTAAAAGTTTACTGATCCCACATTTCGTAATAAACTCCACGGGCTGTCTGGCAGAAAGTCCCTGCCACAACAGTTTACATCTACCATCTGTGTCTCCAAGAAGCTTCCAAATACTCTGCCACCTGACTTACTGTCCCAGCTCTTCTCACTTCCATTCACAGGCTTCTTTTAATTTCCATCTTCCACTAACTCTATCCTGAGAGAAAGAAAAATAGTACCAAAACAACACAGCGTTGCATATTCCTGAAACCAAAATAAGACAGAAGAGTCTTCAACAGCCAGTTCTGTTTATAATAGGTGGACAGCTCTCTTGCCTAAGAAAATCTACAGAAAGAGGCCTCTCTGGAAATCATGCCACTTACTGTCTTTACCAGAAAGTCTAGATGAGCTGAACATTACAATGGTTTCAATGAGCAGGGAGGCGGACTCCCAGGGCAGCTGACTGCTGCTGTCTTTTCTCACCAGTCCATTCAAAGCCAGCAGCTCTGGATGACTAGTGACTGCCTCCATTCTTGATTCAAAGAAACGCCTTTCAAATGCAACACTGGTTTGGCTCAGGAGAGTAGACCTACTTAATGGGCCAGGTGCCTCCCAGTCAGCCCTGACTCATGGTAATCTCAAGTGTTCCAGAATACATCTGTGGTCCACAGGGTTTTCTTGACTGTAATATTTAGGGAAGTGGTTTACCAGGCCTCTCTTCCACAGAGGAGCTGAATGAGTTCGAACTGCCATCATTTCTGTTAGCTTGTACTATGCTTGTACTATGCTGGGTTAGTCCGTCTCTCCAAGAGTTAGACGGTGGTTCTATAGCTTTTCTAGGTAATTCAAATGGAGGTCTGAATGTTCTTCACTGGGAATAGACAGATTGCCAGGTGGTGGGAGGAAGGGAAGTACTCATGAAAGTAATTTTAAACTTGACCTGTACTGAAAATATGGAGCCCCGGTGGTGTGATGGGTTAAGAATTTTGGACTGCTAACCAAAAGGTCTGTGGTTGGAATCCAACCCGCAGCTCTATGAGAGAAAATGAGGCAGTCTTCTTCCATAAATATTCACACCCTTAGAAGCCCTGTGGAGTTTCACCCTGTCCTACGGGATCAATATTGGTCAGAATCGTGAGAGCTCTGTCTTTGCTTTAATACTCAAATCACACCCCACTAACACGAATTTAAGACCATAGCATTTCAGTTTAAGGTCGTATCATAGATTGATTTGCTACAGTTAGAGTTGGGGTTCAAAGATACCTGTCAACTTGGCTAGGCAATGTATTATGTAATTATCCCCTTTTAGCAATTTTACAATACATTTACCACAGGTTTACAATTATCCCATGTGTTGTACATCTTGTCCTTTGTGGTGTTAATAAGACAGAATTGAAAACATTTGCATCAACGAGGCAGAAAAATCTTTGTATAAGGATTAGCCTTAGGTTGTATCTTAAACTATGCTCTTTTAAGATTGAAAAAGAGAGAGTCTAAGTAAACAATTGCACAGAAAACAGAGGGACTAAAACAATAAGAAAGAAGAACCAGGAGTAGAGTTTGTCCCTTGGGCCCAGAGTTCCTGCCCTGGGAAGTTCCTATTTGGCCAACTGATTGGATGTGAGAGATCCCTATCTGTGCCCATTCCAAAGACAGGTGACCCAATAAATGCTCAACTCTAGAACAATATCATCGATAGCACATGCAAGTAAAATTTTCCTGAAGATCATCCAACAGCAGTTGGAGCCGTACATTGACAGAGGTTTGGACGGGATTCAGAAGAGGACATAGATCAAGGGATATCATTGTTGATGTCAGGGTATGATAGTTCGGTTTTCTTGTGCCAACATGGCATCTATAAGAAGATATAGGTGGTAGTTAGCCTGTAAATTAGGTTACAAGTTGATTACCTCCTTTCTCATTCTCTTTCTCTCTCTACCTTCACCTTCATGCCTGCAAGACACTCTGAGACCTCGCAGAGCTCTGGAAATGCGTCCACTGTCATGGGATTCATAAGACTTTGTACCACCAGCCGGTGATATTCCTGTATTCAGTATCATTGCCTGTGACTATGTGAGTCTGAAGAGGGACTTATGGGCCAGTATTGGGCTTATGGACTTGAGTTAGACCGGGCTGGGATGTTTTCCTGATATACAATTACATCTTGATGTAAAGCTCTTTCTTACACATATATGGATTTGCTTCTCTAGTCAATCCGGTCTAACACAGAAGGGTAATTCCAGGACACTTCTTTGTACTCATGAGGAACATTTGCAGGGATCAAGAGGCACTTGTGCTAACAGCACAGGAAACATTCCCTGGTTTAAAATCAGAAAAGGTGAAGCTCAGGGTTTCATCATTTCAACGTACTTATTCAATCTGTGTGTTGAGAAAATAATCAGAGAAGCTGGATTACATGAAGAAAAATGCAACGATAGGATTGGAGGAACACTTTTTAACCACCCGTGATAAGCTGATCACATAAGCTGGCTTATTGAGAGCAAAAAGGACTAGAAGCTCTTGCTGATGAAGATCAAGGATTGCAGCCTTCAGTGTGGATGACACCTCAATGTAAAGAAGATCGGATTCTCACAGCTAAATCCTGATGATAAATGGAGAAGGGATTGAAGATATCAAGTATTTTGTCTTGCATGGAAGCAGCAGTGAAGAACTCAAAAGGCATGTTGCATTGGGTAAATCTGCTGCATACAACATCTTTAGATTATTGAAAAGCAACGATGTTGCTTTGAGAACTAAGCTAGGCCTGACCCCATCCATGATATTTTCCATGGCCTCACATGCACGTGAAAGCTGGATATTGAATAAAAAGAATCAAATTGAATATGAAGAATAGATGCATTTGAATTGTGATGCTGGAGAATATTGAACGTACCTTGGACTGACAAAAGGGCAAACCAATCTGTCTTGGAATAAGTATAGCCAAAATGCTCCTTAGTTGCAAGGATGGCAAGACTTCATCTTACATACTTTGGACGTTTCCAGGAGAGGCTCGTTCCTGGAGAAGGATATCCTTCTTGGTAAAGTACAGAGGCGGCAAAAAATAGGAAGGGCTTCAAAGGGATCGATTGACCCTGTGACTGCCACAGTGGGCTCAAGCATGGAAAGAATTGGGAGGATGACACAGGACCAGGCAGGGTTTTGTTATGTTGTGCATAGGGCTGCCATGGATTGGGAGCAACTCGACGGCACCTAAGAACAGCAGGGGAAGACTTAGGTTGAGATGCAGAGCTGTTTCCCAGGAAAGCTAGGCCAACAGATACTGGAAAAGGAAACAAGGAACTTTTCCCAAAGTCAACAGAAAAAGTACGCCGTCCCCTAGTGTGACACGCATGGAACTGGGTCTAGCCTCTTAAACGGTGAGAGCATATTCTTATCCCCTAGCCATGTCTCTGTTGAAGTAGCATGAGTTAATTAAGACTGGTACGATGGTGCTTCTACATTTAAGAGTAGCCACTTGAAAAGACAAACTTGGGTTTGGAAATAACCAGTTACTTGCTTCACAGGCTTATTAAATGCATTTCTAGTACTCCATCATTTGGAAACTTGCAGGTTCCTAGATTTAAACGTGTATTATCATGAAATTCCAAATTAAATAAATGCAAACACAGTAGATAGAACTGATGAACGAGCTAGCTAGTTAATGAATAATTTTGTAAAGTGTCAAAGGAAGCTGACAAGAAAATCATAATATTAATTAATACCAACTGGCTTCTCAAAAATTAGCTAGCAGCCCTTCTCGGGATATGTGATTCGTGGGTCATAGTCCACAGATTCATGTGGCATTTGGAGTGAGTACTGCCACTCTCACATTCTGGACTGTGAAGAACCTTCAGATGGAGCAATGATCTCACTGTGTATAAATTGTGCTGGCCGGGGCCAACTCCCCATCTTTCATTCACTGGAGAGATAAGGCCTCTCAAAGTACTGTGCTTAATAACACATTGCCATCCTGGGTTGTGGGTAGAAGAGGACTTAAGTTTTCTCTCTTAAAATGTAAAAATGTATGTATGCATTTAAATCTTTAAAGAAACACAGTCACAACTTTTTCAAACAAATTCATGATTACCTGTTTTTATATTTTTAAATGGCTTCTTTTACTAATTACAGAAGAAATTCCTACTTACTATGTAGAGCTTGGAGATGACAGAAACCCATTGTGTTAGTACAGGTAGACTAGAGAAACAAATTCATTGACACTCATATATGTGCCAGAGAGAGTTTTATATCAAAGACTAATTTTATATTAAGAAAAGATTCTGGCCCAAACCAGATCAAGTCCATAAGTTCGATATTAGCCCATATGTTTTATACCAGTTTATAAATTCCTCTTCAGACTCATGCAACACATGCAATGATGTTGAATGCAGGAAGATCACAGGCCAATGGGTGGAAAGTCTTGTGGATCCAGTGGAAGCATCTCAGCACTGGCATGGGTCTCCATGTGGCTCCTCTAGCTCCAGAGCTCTGGCTCCATCAGCTTAGCTCCATGTGGCTTGTGAACAGGAATGTGTAGCAGAGAGTGTGTGTCCTGCCTCCAGGGAGGAAGGCAAAAGTTCCCAGAATCCTCAGGAGAGGGCTATGTCCACACAGAGGCCTCATTGGCTATGACCTGATTGACAGGCTAGACTTGACCTCTTAGCAAGTTGACAGGAAATTATGTAACTGCCACACCCACAGAGGGAAAAGAATAATCAATCTAACAATGCCTTCCATCAAGAAATAATGACTGGAACTATTTATTGTGGGTTTTGCAGTGTGCAAATTGGAGCTGGGCTATAGTGAAAGGGCTAGAAGGGGAAGTGTGGATGGCTGAGCTAAATATGCACTGATGCTCAGAGCACCAAGGAGGTAGAGTGAGGGCATAACCTTTAAGGAGTACTTTGGTAAATAATAGGTAGAAAGTATGAAGAATTTTTATATCTAGACTGTCACACAGAAGGCAGAGATTTAAAATTTTTACTTTTTGCATTCTTATCCCTTAGAAATCCAAGAAGGGAGAAATGTTGTTATCACCCTGGAGCATGCGCCTACACAGTACTAGCTCATGCAAGAAACAGCTTGATAGCTAATCTGAAAAGCCAAGCGTCTGTCTTGGGAAATTTTCCATTGGAGGTTCACTTGAGGTGTCTCTCAAAGAAGCAAATAGTTAACTCATCCTGCTGCATATGTTTGGTCAAGTGGGATGGCTGTGAAAGAGGAAGGC
Organism: Tenrec ecaudatus; assembly: GCF_050624435.1. Classification (NCBI taxonomy): domain Eukaryota; kingdom Metazoa; phylum Chordata; class Mammalia; order Afrosoricida; family Tenrecidae; genus Tenrec; species Tenrec ecaudatus. The sequence goes on along the minus strand of NC_134532.1, from coordinate 64,869,960 downwards.
CCTCAACAAGACGGACGGACACAGTGGCTTCATCAATGGGCTCAGGCAGAGGAACAATTGTGAGGATGGCAGGACTGTGCACTGTTTCACTTTGTCGCAGCCACGTTACCAGATATAATGTCCTTCTCCAGGGCCTGGTCTCTCCGACAACATGTCCAAAGTAGGAAACATGAAGTCTTGCCATTCGTGCCTCAGTCTGGTCATACTTCTAACAATACAGATGACTTTGTGCCTTTCGGGGTCCCTGGTTCTTTCCATAGGCCTCTGCAGCACCGCAAGTCAAACGCTTTGACTCACCTATAGTCTTCCTTAGTCCATGTCCCACTTTCATCCGCAGAGGAAGCAACAAAGAAGGCCGTGGCTTGGTTGAGACACACCTTAGTCCTCCGAGTAACATGCTTGCTCCTCACAGGTCTTGTGCAACAGCTTGACCAAATGCAATTTGTCTTTTGGCCTCTTGACGGCTGCTTCCATGAGCACTGATTGTGGAGCCAAGACAAAATCCTTAACAATGTCAACCTTTGCCCCATTTATCAGGCCAGTTTTGAGGGTTTGGGTCTTCCTTATCTTGAGTTAAAATCCATACATCGAAGGCTGCAATCCTTCATCTTCATCAGCATGGCCTTCAAGCCCTCCTCCCTTTTCAGCAAGACAGATGGTATCCTCTGTACTCCTCAGGCTGTTAATAAGCCTTTGCCCAGTCCTGATGCACTACTCTCCGGTCCATTTGTCCAACTGCAGATTCCTTTGTTCTGTTGAACAACTGCCTCGTCCTCTGTGTGCACTGGCTTAATTATCTAGTTGGTGCTCCCTAGCAGAAATACCACAAGTGCTTTTGTGTTTCAAAAGCAAAGAATATATAATTTGCTGTTTTATTAATTGACTCTCTTATAATGGAAACATGAAAAATAAGAAATATAATTTTGGGGTTGAGAAGTTGTTCAGAAAAGAGCAAATGAAGAATTTTCTTAAAATGTACAGCTTTGTGTGTGTGTTTGAAGTTTTATATTATGTGTCATGTGTAGATAATACCATTCAAATTATTTGCATATTAAATTAAAATGAAACAGAAGGTAAAAGAGGCTCGCACAATGAAAATAAAAAATTATAGTTTATCGTCTCCTACTGAACATACCATCCTGGAGTAATATAAAAAACGTTCAGGTTATTTCCACTTTCAAATTCAGGTAATATTCCACATAAGTTGAAAGTTTCAATTAGATAGCATTATGAATCACATTAATAAAATAAACTAAATGTTAAAAAATTTTAACAATTAAAGACTGAAATAAATGAGAAATCTTATTTCTTTGTATATATGTGTTAGGCATAATTCCATAAATCAGTGTCAGTTTTCTCCCATTTAAGGAAAAGCAGTCAATCCCATGACAACAGATTATTTTCTTCTTCTTTGCAGATTCTTCTTTCCAGACATCCCACAAACCTGTGATAGGTCCTGACTTAGAATGGAAAAGTCATAAAGTTCGCTGAATTAATTAAACATTTTAAAGCAACAGTAACTGACAGAAACAACCAAAGTATAATGAAAGTTGCAGTGTATTATAAATTCCTTGTAAACTGCTCCCTTTATTAACATTAATGCAAATGGGCAAAGCCAGACTCTGCAGATAGTTTCTCCTGATAAGACATTCGCAATGTCGAGGGTGGGTCTCACGGACTTTTGTACCTGGCATATTTGATGGTCTGTTAGCGCTGGAGAACAGACTGGCAGGTTTGCAACTTCTCCGGTAAATGCTCATGGTATGGCACGCACTCCCTTCGCACACACGCTCACACTCTTCTCAGTCTTACTGTTTTAGGGCTGCTCACTTTCCCCAATACCAGCTGCTCCTCCCACCTGCTCCCTCAAACATAATGCAAAGCCTCCATCTGATGCACAGAGGGACACCAGCTAAGATCAGGGTACAGCTCCGAGGACGGGTCTATTCTCGATGGAGCCAGAGGGTGTTGAAAGAGCTCAGAAGCTAGGGAGCAGCCAGATATGTGTTTGCAATTCAGAAACAAAAATAGAAACCCTTTGGCATCAATCAGAAAGGAGAGGAAGTTGTGAACTTGGAGGAGGATTTTTCCTTCTGGCTGAAGTTCAAAATCCTAAATCCCAAACTCTAAATGAAAGCATGTACTGATGGAGACTTTAGTCTCTCCTGAAAAATCATGAAATTTATCCTAAGGATCTTTTCCTTAATTTCGATTTCTTGATATCCAGGCAGAGGTGAAACAACCTAGGTATATTTTTTATCACTTTTAGGATCAGTGGGCCCACTGAAGTCCTTGGCAAATATGATGTGGATGTTGCCCATAGTAAAGGAAATTTGTTAAGCCTTCCAACTGGAGTTTGGAATCAAAATATTCATTTTAGAATTTTTAAAATGTATAAAATGACGATGCATTACTGATAAAACTCACTATAGTCAATTCTGACTCATAGCAACCCCATAACGACAGGGTAGAGCTGCCCCTGTGGGTTTCTGAGCCTGTAACTCTTTATGGGAATAGAAAGTCTTGTCTTTCTCCAAGGACTGATAGAAACTACCCCTTAATTGACAGTTGGTCACACTCACATAGCTACGCCATCAGTGGTTCTAATGCCCACAGGGTCACCCATGGTGGACATGTTGTAGCAGAGCATGAAGACTCAGATAGCCTGAAAAGAGGGCCTGGTGCTGTAATTCTGGAAAAAAAGGGGGGGGGCAGGGACAGTGAAAATCTTAGGGATAGAAGTTAGCAGTGGAACATTGTTTGAGTTAGTTCCAGATTAAAACTAATTTAGGTCCCTCAGATTGGCAATTACTCAAAATAGACTGTGGAAGACGCCTCCTCAAGTTAGAGCTGACCTTAATGACCTGGAAAGAATTTTAAAATATGGACTTTCATGTGTTAATATGGCAATAATTTGAGTATAAAATTATAAAATACGAATCTAAGAAAATTGCAAGTCATCAAAATTAAAGGGAATGAATAAAGATCAATATCTTAGGCATTAGGGAGCTGGAATACACTGGTACTAGCCATTTTTAATTGGGAAACCATTCAGTCTACTCTACCAGTAATGACAAATTGAAAGAGAGTAGCTTTTTCATTCATTATAAATAAAGAACATTTCAAGATCTATCCTGTCAGTGATAAGATAATATTTAGCAACTACAAGGAAGAACAGTTAATATGACTATTATTTAAATTTATGCACCTACCACTAATACCAAAGATAAAGAAATTAAATATTTTAACCAACTTCTGCAATATGAGATGAATCAGATATTTAATAAAGATGCAACAAAAATAATTAGTGATTTAAATGTGAAAGCTAGAAACAAAAAAAGGGCAAAATATGGTATAGATGATTAAAACAATACCAGAGATTGCATTCCAGAATTTCACAAGAGTATTAACTTATTCATTACGAATAGTTTTTTCAACAAAAAAAAAGACTGCACACTTGGACCTTTCTGAAAAAACACACAAGAATCAAATCAACTACATCTCTGAAAAGGGATGACGGAGGTCAATATCATCAGTCAGCATTAGGCTCGTGGTTGACTGTGAATAGATCACCAATTAATTGCTCATACACAAGTTCAAACTGAAACTGAGTAAATTAAAACCTACCCATGAGGATCAAAATACAATCTTTAATCTATCCCTCCAGAACGTATAGATTACCTCAAAAGTAGATATGACCCAGGGAGCATTAATGACTGGAGACCAGATGAATTGTGAGATGACATAAAGGATATTACACATGAAGAAAACAAAGCATCAGAAGAGGGGGAAGATGGCCGACAGGGACACCCGCATACTCTGAGAGCTCCTCCAAACAAAGCGGGATTGGCGACCAGGTAGCTGAATAGTAAGAGTCTGGTGAGTGAAATATCCCCCTGGGACAGCACCACAGTCCTACCCCACGTATTTGTCCGGAGCAGGGGTCTAGGTGAAAGAGGACCGGACTAGTGGGACATCTCTGGCCACTAAGCTGCCGTGAGCTCACTGGCGACCGGCTTAGGCTCCATCCCCAAACCGGACGCCAGCCCAGAGCCACTTGCCTGCCCTGCCTACTCCAGCGGCCCACTCCCCACTCCCCACTCGCGGATCTCCACTGGGAGAGAAGCTTTCCTCTCCCGCAGTTCCCCTCTCCCCACAGGGCAGCGATCTGCCCTCTGGCCCACGTCCCTCCCTCCATTCATCCAAGCTCAGGGGAGCGGACCCGCGGGTTGTCTGGCGACCCCCACGGGGGACCATCCACCCGCACCGCTGCCGCGGACCTCTCCACCTGCCCTCCGTGCGCTGGCCTCCCACCCCCGCCCGCCCCCGCCAGCCCCTGGCAGCCTAGCGCCAGCTCCACTCCTGGCGGGGACCCTGCGCTGAGCACTTCCCGCCAACAGGAGCCATAGCCCAACCTGCGCCTGTCCCGGACCCTGAGCTTCCGTGGAGCGCCGCGCCCCGCGCTGCTGAGTCTGCCCACCAAGGGCCCCCCCCTGCGCAAGGCACAAGAGTAGGTGCCCTCCCCAGGGTGCTGAGGGGACCCCGGCAGCCGCGAATCTGAGCCTGAGCAGAAGAAGGGCGCCATTGCCCCCTGCGGTTTCGCGCCAAGCCTCCTTTGCCGGCGCCATTACCCCCCGCGGTTTCGCGCCAAAAGGGCGGAGAGCGAACACCATTGTTCCCTGCAGTGTCCCGCAGCTGCCTGTGCAGCTATCCAAGGGGCCTCCCCGCGCCCGCTCACAGCCCGGGCAGATCAAACACTCCACCTGCAGTGGAGCCTGGGTCTCGACTTTGCAGTCCCTGAGGAGCCGTCAGTGAGCTCCAGCCAGCTCTCACCACCTGGGGCCCTGTTGGGTCCCCAGTGCCAGCCCTAAGCCTGCCGCAGCCCGCCCCAGCCACCCCAGGAGACGGCACAGTGGCCTGAGCCTCCACACAATAAGGTTACTCCTGTCTCCCAGAAGCATGGGGCCTATTAAAGGATCAAGGAAAAATCAACAGACCACATCACTCCCAACAAAAAAATCAGAAAAACGAGGCACTTTAACAGACCTAACGTCACTCATAGAAGAAACAGATATAGATCAGCCACAAAAGGAAATCTTCAGAACTCTGCTTGCAGTAATACAGGAGCTAAGAGAAGCAAACCAAAATAAGGATGCAACGATAGAAGGGATGAAATGCACAATAGAGGGGATGAAGTCCACAATAGAGGGGATGAATACTATCCACCAAAAGGAACTGCAGAAACTAACAGAGGAGGTAGCAGAGGCCACACAAAAGGTCACAGAAGCTATATCTAGGCTTGAGGAGGCTGAGAACCGTATCAGTGAACTCGAGGACGCTCAAACCAAACGAAGCAAGCGAGAAAAACAATCAGATAGGAAAATTAAAGAAACAGAAGACAGCCTGAGATCAATGACAGATGCTATGAAGAGGAATAATATTCGAATAATCGGTCTACCGGAACACAACATAACACACAAATCGACCGCCAAGATTGCAAAGGAATTCCTGGAAGAAAATTTCCCCAACCTAACAAAGGTGAATCCGACTCTCATACAGGAAGCAGAGAGGACGCCGGCTAAGCTAAACACCAAGAAGAACACGCCAAGGCATATAATTGTAAAATTATCCAACTTAGAGGAAAAAGAGAAAATTCTTCGAGCATCAAGAGAAAGGAAGACAGTCACATACAAAGGAGCGCAGGTAAGGGTATGCTCAGACTTATCAGCTGAAACCATGAAGAGGAGGAGAGAATGGAGCAGCATCTTCCAAATTCTGAAAGATAAAAATGCCTCCCCCAGAATCCTATACCCTGCCAAGTTATCCATTAAGATAGAGGGTAAGATAAGGGTCTTCCAGGACAAGGAAGAACTCAAAAAATATACTGCAAGTCACCCGACCCTGCAGAACATACTGGCTGACTCACTATGGCCAGAAGATCAAGCTCCAACTAGAACCTCCAGGAGACCACCATATAGCCCATCTCCATCTAGAAGCCAACATGCCAGCAACACGTACCAGGACAACACGGTCTCAGATGGAAAAGAGGACAGGATAGAAACCCTCCACTCAAACGCAGTACACTGATATGAAGGAAGATAGGCAAAGACCCAAAACACAAAACAGAATATGGCAACCATGAAGCCAGAGATTGTAATAATCACTTTGAATACAAATGGGCTCAATTCATATGTTAAAAGAAAGAGGCTGGAGGATTGGATTAGAAAACATAACCCATCAATCTGCTGCCTGCAAGAGACACACCTTAAGCAAGCAGACAAGCATATGCTGAGAATAAAGGGCTGGAAGAAAGTTTACCAAGCAAATGGTAACTCCAGGAAGGCAGGAGTGGCTATCTTAATCTCCGACAAAATGGATCTCAAGATCCAAAACATAAAAAGAGACAAAGAGGGACATTACATAATGCTCAAAGGCTCAGTAAACCAGGAAGCAATAAGCATACTGAATATTTACGCACCTAATAATGGTGCGGCAAATTTCGTCAAACAAACTATTAAAAAAATGACAGAAGAAATCACGGAAACAACAATAATAGTGGGGGACTTCAACACTCCACTATCAGAGAAAGACAGGTCACAGGGAAAGAAGCTCAGCAAAGAGGCCAGAGAGCTAAACAATGTAATTAGGCAACAGGGCCTGATAGACATCTATAGAGCCTTTCATCCAAAAGCAAAAGGTTTCACATTCTTCTCCAATCCACACGGATCTTTCTCAAGAATAGATCACATGCTGGGGCACAAGGCCAGCCTGAGTAAATTCAAACACATAGATATTATCCAGACGTCTTTCTCAGACCACCATGCCATAAAGCTGGAGATTAATAGGAGGGCACCCAGAAAAGCAAGGGTCACCAATTGGAGAATAAACAACGATCTCCTGCGACATGAATGGGTTAAGGTCCAGATCAGAGAGGATATCAGGAAATTTCTAGAAACTAATGAGAACGAGCATACAACATATCAAAACTTATGGGACACTGCAAAGGCAGTTATCAGAGGTAGCTTGATATCACTGAATGCATACATGAAAAAAGAAGAAAGGCGTATGACAGATATGTTAACACAAAACCTCCAACAACTAGAACAGAGTCAACAGAACTACCCCTCCAATAGCAAGAGAAAAGAAATAATAAAAATCAGGGCGGAGTTAAACCAGTGGGAAGACAAAAGAACAATGCAAAGGATTAACGCAACTAGAAGCTGGTTTTATGAACGAATTAATAAAATTGACACTCCCCTGGCAAAGCTTACCAAAGATAGAAAGGAACAATCATCAATAGCCAGGATAAGAGATGAATCGGGGGCAATAACAACAGACCCCAATGAGATAAAAAGGATAATCACAAAGTACTATGAAGGTTTGTATTCTAATGAATTCAGAAACCTGGAAGACATGGATAAATATTTAGAAAAACAATCTATCCCTAGATTATCTGAGACAGAGATCAAGAACCTCAACAAACCCATAGCGAAGGAAGAAATAGAGAGTGTCATCAAAAACCTACCAAGGAAAAAGGCCCCAGGGCCAGATGGCTACACAGCAGAATTTTACCAAACATTCAGGGAAGAGCTGACACCGATCCTCCACAAAGTATTCCAGAACATAGAAAAGAACGGCAAGCTCCCAAACTCATTTTACGAAGCCAGCATTACTTTGATACCCAAACAGGGAAAAGACCCCACAAGTGTAGAGAATTATAGACCAATATCTCTAATGAACATAGATGCAAAAATCCTTAACAAAATATTGGCCAATAGAATACAAAGGAACATCAAACATATCATTCACCACGACCAAGTAGGATTCATCCCAGCGATGCAGGGATGGTTTAACACCCGAAAATCCATCAATATCATACACCACATCGAGAAGAAAAAGGATAAAAACCATATGATAATATCCATAGATGCAGAAAAAGCATTTGACAACATCCAGCATCCATTCCTAATCAAAACACTCATGAAGATAGGATTGGAAGGTAAGTTCCTCAAGCTCATACAAGCTATCTATGAAAGACCAACAGCCAACATCATAGTCAATGGAGAAAAGACAAGAACAATACCACTGAAAAAGGGTACAAGACAAGGATGCCCCCTGTCCCCTCTTCTATTCAATATCGTTTTGGAGGTCCTGGCTAACAACATAAGACAGCGGAAGGACATCAAAGGGATCCAGTTGGGAGAGGAGGAGGTGAAACTATCGTTATTTGCAGATGACATGATCCTATACATTGAAGACCCCCAAAACTCCACAGTTGGAATACTTACAGCAATAGAGGAATACGGAAGAGTAGCAGGATACAAGATCAATAAACAGAAGTCGGTAGGGTTTCTATACACATCGGACAGGGCCATGGAAGAGGCGATTAAGAGGGAAGTACCCTTCACAGTAGCCAAGAACAAACTGAAATACCTAGGAATATACTTAACAAAAAATACTAAAGACCTATATAAGCATAATTATAAAACCCTATTACAGGAAACCAAAAGTGACCTTCACAAATGGATGAAGCTCCCCTGCTCATGGTTAGGTAGGCTGAACATAGTAAAGATGACAGTTCTTCCTAAAGCACTCTACAAATTCAATGCTATACCAATCCAATTACCATCAACCTTCTTCAAAGAATTGGAAAAACTGACCACCAACTTCATATGGAGAGGGAAGAAACCCAGAATTAGCAGAGAACTCCTCAAGAAGAAGGACACAATTGGAGGACTCGCCCTGCCTGATTTTAATGCCTACTACACAGCTACAGTGGTCAAAACAGCATGGTACTGGCACAATGATAGACACTCAGACCAGTGGAAAAGAATAGAAAGCCCAGGAGTAAAATCATCAGCATATAGACAACTGATCTTCGACAAGGGTCCCAAAAACGTCAAGTGGGAAGCAGATGCCCTCTTTAATAAGTGGTGCTGGAAACAATGGATATCCACATGTAGAAAGTTGAAACAAGACGTCTACCTCACCCCATGCACAAGAATACACTCAAGGTGGATCACAGATCTAGAAGTCAAACCCCAAACCATCAGGACCATTAAGGAAGGAATCGGGACTAATCTCAGAGCACTGGCCCAGGGAGCACATAGGCTCACTGCAACAGGGAAGGGGACACACACAGGTGATCTGGAAATCGACAAATGGGATCTAATAAGAATAAAACACCTGTGCACCTCGAAAGACTTTGCCAAGAGGGTGACAAGGCAACCCACAGACTGGGAGAAGATTTTTAGTAATGACACGTCAGACAAAGGGCTCATTACTAAAATCTACAACACCATCATGACCTGCAAAAAGAGGAAAACAGTTAACCCCCTAAGGAAGTGGGCAAAAGAAATGAGAAGAACTTTCACTAGAGAGGAGATCAATATGGCCAATAAATATATGAGAAAGTGCTCGAAGTCCCTTGCCATAAGAGAAATGCAAATCAAAACAACCATGAGATACCACCTAACACCCCTGAGGCTAGCCCAGATCAGTAAATCAGAGAGCAACAAGTGTTGGAGGGGCTGTGGTGAAATAGGAACCCTCCTCCACTGCTGGTGGTCGTGCAGATTTGTACAGACACTGTGGAAAGCAATCTGGCGATACCTAAAGAAAATGGAAATTGATCTACCTTACGACCCAGCCATCCCTCTACTGGGCATATACCCGGTTGAAGCAGCAAATAAAACACGACCAGTCATATGCGCTCCAATGTTTATTGCGGCACAATTCACAATAGCAAAGACTTGGAAACAGCCTAAGTTTCCATCGATAGACGAGTGGATTAGCAAACTTTGGCACATACACACAATGGAGTATTATGCAGCACTGAAAAGCACCGATGAGCACATGAAACACGTTATTTCATGGGAAGAGCTGGAAGGAATTATGCTAAGCGAGGTAAGCCAGTCCCAAAGGGACAGGTACAACATGAGTCCCCTGAGGTAAGTACAATCAGCATGACAGAAATGGGGCATTAATCCACCCAAGGGGAGGGTATTGTTTATATCTCCACAGGGAAAGTGGGACCAGACTTCAACCCAGTGTCGCAAGGTGTGAATGCATTATCCCGGCGTGGAGGACGGAACCGGTGGAGAGGTCTGGGAGGCAGGCCCCAGCACCATAAATTAAGTGGATTCCTGCCCCTCCCCCGAAAAGAACTTGTTCCAAAGGACGACATTGACCCTGCAGCTATGGGAGATGGACATATTTGATCAGAGCACACGGGAGCAGATGAAGGGGCAGGAGGAGAGAGTGGAGCACAGCCTGGCCCACCAGGCCGTGATGATGATGTTCCTGAGTAGAGCAGCCAGTCCACAGAGAGAACAACATGGCTGGCCCTACTATGAGACATGATGCCCCTCAGTGACTAAGGGCGATACAGGGGACAGCACCGGAGACACAGTGTGGGAATTACACCTGACCTGATCCCACCACACCGAGGCAATGCACTGGGGGAGTGCAGCGGAACAGCAAGGGAATGGAGTGGCAAGGTCCCCAGGGAATGCTGAAAGTGGACTTTGGGGCCAGGGCGTGGTGCCCCAACAGACTGGACTGGAAAACGCTCCTAAGGGCCAGCAAAGATCCCTGAACTAACTACAAGCTTTTCTCTTGTGAACTGTTTTGTTCTGTTCTTTTTCAGTGGTTTGTTTTGGTTGTTTTGTTGTCTGGTTATATACTGTTGCTTTGTGTTCCTCTGTCTAGTTTTCGTGCATGTTAGTGACTCCACAGGTCTGTCTGAATAGGACAGGCTGGATGAACTATCTGGATGAAAAACAACGGGACCGACAGTTCCGGGGGGACTTGGGGTGGGGGGTAGGGGGGGGTAAGGAAGTGGTGTTAACAAACCCAGGGACAAGGGAAAAACATGGGACCCCAAAGGGTAGAGAAGGGGGAGTGGCAGGCCTGGTGGGAAATGATCAAGGGTAAGGTTGCTTAGAGAAGAGGTATACTCTAGCCCAGGTGGCAATGAAGCATGGTAGTAGGGCAGGAGGAAGGTCAAGGGAGATGGAGGAAAGAGCTAGGAGTCAAAGGGCATTCATGGAGGTCTAGACAAAGACATGTACATGCAAATATATATAGGAGGTTGGGGAAATAGATCTTTGTGTCTATATTTATAGGTCAAGTATTAAGGTGGCAGAAGGACCTTGGGCCTCTACTCAAACACTCCCTCTATGCATGAATACCTTCTTTTATTAAATTGGAACTCTATGATGCTCACTCTCCCGACACAACAGCTGGAGCCAACATGGGTGAACAAGTAAATGTGGTGAAGAAAGCTGACGGTGCCCGGCTATCAAAAGAGATAGTGACTGGGGTCTTAAAGGCTTGAAGATAAACAAGCGGCCATCTAGCTCAGAAGCAACAAAGTCCACATGGAAGAACACACCAGCCTGTGTGATCGAGTGGTCCCAAAGGGATCAGTTACCAGGCATCAAAGAACAAAAAATCATATCATTGACTGCACACCTCCATGATAGGATCGCTGAAGACAAATGGGTGCATAAACAAATGTGGTGAAGAAAGCTGATGGTGCCCGGCTATCAAAAGAGATAGTGTCTGGGGTCTTAAAGGCTTGAAGGTGAACAAGCGGCCATCTCGCTCAGAAACAAATAAGCCCACATGGAAGAAGCACACCGGCCAGTGCGATCACGAGGTGCCCAAGGGACCAGATATAAGGCATCATGCAAAAAAAAAAAAAAAAGATATAAGTGTGTGTATGTATGTGTATTTATGTGTATATGTATATATGTATGTGTATATATATATTATATTAAATGAAGGGGGAAGTGCAGAGTGGAGACCCAAGGCCCAAGTGTCAGCCAATGGAGATCCCCTCATAGAGGGGCTTAGGAGAGGAGATGGGTTAATTAGGGTGTGAGGTAGTATCGATGAAGAACACAGCTTTCCCCCAGATCCTGGATGCTTCCTCCCCCCAACTACCATGATCCGAATTCTACCTTGCAGGGCTGGATAGGACAGAGGCTGTACACTGGTACATAGGAGGGTTGGAGATACAGGGAATCCAGGGTGGATGATACCTCCAGGACCAAGGGCGTGAGGGACGATGCTGGGAGAGTGGAGGGTGAGTGGGTTGGAAAGGGGGAACTGATTACAAGGAGCCACATGTGACCTCTTCCCTGGGAGAGGGACAGCAGAGAAGAGGGGAAGGGAGACCCCGAATAGGGCAAGATATGACAAAATAACGAGGTATAAATTACCAAGGGCATATGAGGGAGGGGGGGAAAGGGAGGGAGGGGGGGAAAAAAAGGAGGACCTGATGCAAGGGGCTTAGGTGAAGAGCAAATGCCTTGAGAGTGATTGGGACAGGGAGTGTATGGGTGTGCTTTGTACAATTGATGTATGTATATGTATGGATTGTGGTAAGAGTTGTTGGAGTCCCTAATAAAATGTAAAAGAAGAAAAAAAAAAAAGAAAACAAAGCATCATTTAAAAGGCAGAATGTAGATTTATAGGATGCTTGCCTTTCAGACTGAATGCTGTTCTATGGCTTGGTTTCAGTTAGATGTTAGATTGATAACTATCTGTATGTTTGTTTGTTTATCTTTTTATTTTCTTTTATTGTTGATGTTTATCTATACAAAATATGTAGGATAGACAATCTTACAGAAACAGTAGCTGCACAGACATTCCTGGCGGGCATGGGAGGGGAGGGGGAAAAGAGAGTGGGGAGTCAACAGGAGAATAGGAAATGTTCTAAAAAGGACCGCAAAGAATGTGTAGCTTTTCTGGTCATGTTTGATCAATTGAATTTATCTGAGAGGAATTACTGAGATATGAATGATAGACAAACAATTGTAGGATAGAAGGGTGTAAAAAGAGGGAAAAAACACATATATATATATATATATATATATATATATATATATATATATATATATATATATATATATATACACACACACACACACACACACACGGAGAGTGAGAGACTGACTGTACGTGTATTTGTTTCTATGCGTATATATATGTAAATGCAACAAGGAAGCAGATGGACTTTGGACCTCAACTTAAATCTTATCTCAGTACAAAAATGGTTTGGCTAAATAATATGACACTCTATGATACCCACCTGCCTGAAAAATCACTGAAGACAAAATAGATGCACAAGCAAATATGGTGAAGCTGATGGTGCCTGGCTATTAAAAAGATATAACCTCTGGGGTCTTGAAGGTTTTTAGTTAATCAAGTATCCATCTAGCAGAGAAGAAAAAGCCCACATTGGAAGAAGCACATCAGCCTGTGTGGTCATGAAGTGTCGATAGGTTCAGGTAGGAGGTATCAAAATATCCAAAACAAACAACTACATTGATGCAACATGGGGTATTGGAGACACAAAGCCCATATCCCCTCCACAGAAGGGTTATAAGGAAGGGATGATTCAACCAAGGTGCAGTATAGCACCAAAGAAACACACATCATTCCTCTAGTTCCTGAATGCCCCCCGCCCCCACCATGACCCAATTCTGTCTTACAAATCCGGCTAGACTGGAGAACACACACTGGTACAGATAAGAGCTCTTGACACATGACACATGGAATTCAGGACCAATAAACTTCTCAGGAACAGTAGGGGGAGTAGTGATATCATAAGGGTAGGGGGATATCTCTGTAGAGGTTTATCTTGCTATCCAGGTTGCTAGATTCCAAAAATGTTGAGCAAAGACAGGGAACTTCCCCTAAAACTACCGTGAAAGCCTTCTATTGGAGCTGGCACCTGGCATTTAGAGTGGGCGTCCAACAGCATCATAAAGTTCTGTCTGTGAAAGCGCTTGTGGCATTTCTCCCGTGGAACACTCGATGGCTAAGACATTACACACAGAGGAAGAGGCCGTCATTAAAACAGAACAAGGGAATCCTGTATGGTTTTAAAAGTCAGGAAAGATCTGTGTCAGAGTTGTATCATTTCACAAATTTATTCTATCTGTGTGCTGAGTAAATAATCCAAGAAGCTGGAGTACATTTCAAAGAATTGGTATAGTGTTAGGATTGGAGGTGGACTCATTATTAGCCTGAAATATGCACTTATTTATTTTTATTTATATGATTAATAGCCATGAAACCAGCATGCCTTACTCCTCTACATAATTTTTTTTCTAAAATCCTCACACCTGGGCCAACAGTCAACATCATGAAAAGCAAAGAGAAGAAGGACACTGTCAATGATTTCATTTTATTTGACTCTACTAGCAATGACCATGGAAGCAGCGATCAAGGAATCAAATGATTCCATGCACTGGGCAAGTCTGTTGCAAAAGACTTCTTTAAAGTATTAAAAAGAAAAGATGTCACTTTGAGGACTTTGATGTGCCGGACCCAAACCAAGATATTTTCAGTCACCTCATATACACGAGAAAGCTGGACAATTAATAAGAAAGATCAAAGAATTGATATATTTTGAATTATGTGTACAATGTATTTGAATTGGCAAAGAATATTAACTACACTATGAACTACCAGAAGAACGAACAAACATGTTTTGGAAGAAGTACAGCCAGCATTAGAAATGAGATATTGGGACTTTCTCTCATGTGCTTTGGACATGTTATCAAGAAGGAAAAATCTTAGGGGAAGGACATTATACTTAGTAAATATGTGAGAGGCCAGCCTTCCCACAACCAAATGGGTCCAAGGGCCGGTTGTGTAATTGAGGGGTAAATAAAAGAGACATGAGACAAGACATGCAAGGGCTCACCTCTTCCATGGCGACCAGAATCAAAATGAGGCAGTGATGTATTCTCTCAAAAGCTTATATCATCTCAGGCATGCAAGTCACATCACACACATAAGTACCAGGAAAGGTTTGTATTAGAGGCACACATGTAACAGAAGGGAGATGAACTAGGGGTATACACACCATACCCCTAAGGTATAGGGGTAATAGAGGTACTAAAGACATACATGTAACAGGAAGGTACATACCATATGTAATAAAATTGGCAAGTTCTAGGACTAATATGGCAGCCCAAACTTGGACTTCTCTGAGCTGGCTTGACATTAAGCACCTCTGAGTTCTTCTCCAGGGGAACAATCTATGATCCTATCAGAAGGGAATGGGCCTTACTTAGGGTTAGATTAGCTGTTCTCAACCTGTTGATGGTGACACTTTGGGGGTCAAATGACCCTCTCACAGGGGTTGCCTGATTCATAACAGTAGCAAAATTACAGTTAGAAAGTAGCAACAAAAATAATTGTATGGCGGAGGGAAGGGAGACTCCAGATAGGGCAAGATATGACAAAATAACGATGTATAAATTACCAAGGGCACATGAGGGAGAGGGGAAAGGGGAGGGAGGGGGAAAAAAAAGAGGACCTGATGCAAAGGGCTTAAGTGGAGAGCAAATGCCTTGAGAATGATTGGGGCAGGGAATGTATGGATGTGCTTTATACAATTGATGTATGTATATGTATGCATTGTGATAAGAGTTGTATGAGTCCCTAATAAAATGTAAAAAAAGAAAAGAGGAGAAAAAAATGATTAGGGCAAAGACTGTACAGATGTGCTTTATACAATTGATGTATGTATATGTATGAACAGTGATAAGAATTGTATGAGCCCCAATAAATTGTTAAAAAATAATAATAATTGTATGGTTTAGGGGTCACCACACATGAGGAAGCGTATTAAAGGGTCACAGCATTAGGAAAGTTGAGAACCGCTGGGTTAGCTGGTGTGACTGCTTTTGATGGCAGATACTCTCCAGGCAAATTAACCTGCAAGCAGTTAAGCTGCAAGCATTGTAGTAGCAACCATGTGCTTGCAAGGAGCACCTAAAAGTTGGCATAACTGCAGGGACTATCATGGGGAATCACATCCTTTTACTTAGGAGAATGTGACTAGAATCCATCTGCACCCCACATGAAAGTCTCCCTCCACAGGAGCCCAGCCTCCCAGACTTTTAACATATGAACCTAGAGAATTTGTCCACATGCACTCTCTTCCCGGTTCTGTCTCCCACAAAAGTGGATCCCAACCCCACTAGCACAGAGTCCATTCTTTCTGGGAGCAATCCTCCAGGACAGAGAAGAACTGCTCCATAGGATTTCCAAACTGAACCACAGGCAAGCTCATCTTTCTCCCACAGGGCAGGTGGTGGGTGGGTTTTAACCACCGACGTGAGGTTAGCAGCCCACTCAGTAACCCACTGTGCCAGTAGGCTCCTTGTTAAAGTAGAAGGTCCTTGATGATACAGACTAGCACAGTGACAGTTCCAAGAGGGTAAACCATAGCAATCTAAGGGCTCAACAGGTAGAGCCGGGCTAAACAGTGTTTTCTTTTGCTGTACAGAGGATCTTGCTATGAATTGAAACTAGCTTAAAAACACCTTTAAAAAAAACATAAAATTACACCAGGATCTGTGTGTGTGTGTGTGTGTGTGTGTGTGTAAAGTAGCTTATTATTATTTAATTTAATTATTTGTATTTTTATTGAAACTCATGTTCTATGAGATTTTATGGCAAAAAAGAAGGAGCCCTAAGTAAAAACAATGACAATGACAGGGACCATTGTTAAGAAGGAAAACATCAGACATGGAGAGAAATTAGCTTGTGTCACAAAATCGAAAACAGAAACCATGTGACCAGAAGAACTAAATGGTGCCTGGCTACCACTCTCAGCGTTTCTGAAAAGAATCACATTAGAAGATCCTGGAGAGATTTGAGTAAAAATGCCTGTCAAAATTCAAAATCATAAAAGAAACCAAACTTACTAGTTACATAGAGACTGGTCCGTACACTTCGAACTGAACTCATCTCCGTATTAGAATAACAAGCCATTTCATATATTAGGTCAACATTTACCCAAAGACAAAGTTCAGAGGGTTGGGAAAGAAGGAGGCATGGAGAGTGTTTTACGCTGGGTTGACTAGAGAAACAAATTCCGTGACACTCATGTAAGTGTATGAGAAAGCTTCATAGCAAGGAGTGGTTGTATATCAAGAAAACATCCCACCCCAGTCCAACTCAAATCCCTAAGTATAATACATGTCCATAAGTCCAATTCTAGCCCAAAAATCCCTCTTCAGACTCACGAAGCCACATACAATGATGCAGGAAGATCACAGGCTGGTAAGTGCAAAGTCTTGTGGATCCAATGGAGTTGGATGCATCCCTTGTGCTTAAATAGGTCTCAGTGTGGCTCCCTGGCATCAAGGAGAAGGCAGAGAGAGAGGGAGAGGTTCCCAGGACCCAAACTATGAGGAGGTTCCATCCACAGGGAGGCACTATCAGGCTGTGACCTAATTGGCAGTCTAGACTCCACCCCTACACTTACAGTTGACCTAAAATTATGTAATTACCACAGAAAGAGAAAACGAAAGGAGAGTGGTTTTCAACCTTCCTAATGCCACGACCCTTTCTCATGTTGTGGTGACGCCCCAACCATAAAAGTATTTCCATTGCTACTTCATAACTGTAATTTTGCTACTGTGAGGAATCAGGCGACCCCTGTGAAAGGGTCGTTTGACCCTCAAAGGGGTCGTGACCCACAAGTTGAGAACCGCTGCAAAAGGAGAAAGTGGTATACTCAATACATTAAGGGGGTTGCAATAGTGAGTGGACTCAGAGTGTGTACAAATTATTGAATATAAAACTATGAGCTGCTCTATAAACCTTCACTTAATCCACAGTAAAAGTTTTGTTCTCAAAAAAAGGTCTATGGAGAATCAAGCTGACAAAGGACACAGAGAGAATCCTTCTACATAGCTGGAGCCTAGGGCCCAAGCAAATGAAGATAAACATATGTCATAAATGGATATGAATGAATGAACAAATGAGAAAATATGAATGCATATGAATAAATGTATGAAGGAGATCATTAATATAAGCACTTACCAGTACCAGGTCTGTCAGGCTGATTTTAACTCACGGTGACATCATGTGTTCACTGTTGAACTGCTCAACAGTTTTCAAAAGTGTGACTTTGTGGAAGCAGTCACCAGGCATGTCTTTTGAGGTACCTATATGGATCACGCCCCGGGGTTCCAGTATGAGTATGTTGTTGTTGTTGTTGTTGTTGTGTGCCATCAAGGAGAGTCCCACTCAAAGGGGTCCTGTAGGACAAAGCAGATACTTCAGACGATTATGATTTCTAGATGAGTTTACGTGGTGGGATAAATCCTGATAGGAGGACTTGGTGACTTTGGGCGCCTATTTGTAGTCAGGAGGGGCTTTCTGGACAGGTCTCTAAAGAGGTTGAGCTTTTCACACGTCTGCTCCTGGTGCTTGCTGGGTTCTCTGGAAAGCCCCTCCTCCAGTTTTCTCATGGCTGGTTCCTTTTCACCCCTCATTTCCCTTTGAGAAATACAGTAGAAATCATGGCCTCAAGCTGCTCATAAATAGCAAGAGTTGATATTTATTTTGTTTTGTTTTAGCATAATGCTATACTTGAAATACAGAAAAACATTAAGAAGCGTTTAATCAATTCATAAGCATTTGCGTGTGTGTCTACAAAAACCCACCCACCTAACTCAGCATCACTGGGCCTGCGTTTATGGGGTTACCATGGCATCCATCTTTGCAGAGCGCACTGTTCATTTATCCATCTAGCTGTGTTTCCCCT
The DNA here is from genome assembly GCF_050624435.1 of Tenrec ecaudatus. Classification (NCBI taxonomy): domain Eukaryota; kingdom Metazoa; phylum Chordata; class Mammalia; order Afrosoricida; family Tenrecidae; genus Tenrec; species Tenrec ecaudatus. The sequence continues at coordinate 64,851,374 of NC_134532.1, read as the reverse complement.
GCTTGGTCTCAGTAGGGAGATGTCTCTTTAGAGAACCGCGCAGTTTGGGAGAGTCAACAGGCAATCTAGACCTGATGGGAGAACAACAAAAAGTGTATATGCAACATTAAATTGATCATGTGATCTGAAGCTAAATCCCACTCCCGGCCTAATGTTTTTTTGGTTGTTGTTGTAAGAGAAAATGAATTCTTTTACATATGGCAAATGTTTGACTCTTGGTCCACAATACCTGTCACATAGCTTCACTTCTTTACTATGTACCCAAATTAAGTGCAATCTCTGTCCCAGTGGGTGGTGGAAAATTCAATTTAATCATTATACCCCTCCCTTTCTTTCTATACACTCCTACCTCCAGCTCAAGGTCTTTCAAAGGGTCTGATTTAAATAGGTCAGAAAAGGCATTCTTTGAAAACTCTGAAAGCAGACTACTTAGATTTGTATCTTGGTTCTGCTACATTTAAAAACATATTAAACTTCTCTGATGAAAAATAGAGGTATTAGATGGTTAGGTAAGTTTATACAAAGGTATTAGAATGGCGTCTGCTTTTAGTGTGTAGTAAATATTCAATATAATCATCATTTTTATACAATGTGAAAGTATCTAATTAGTCTATTCTGGGTTGTTACAGATGTCCAGTCTCACAGGAAGGGAGTTTCACATATCCAGAAGCCTTCCTAGATCTGGAAGTTCCTAAGCCTCTGAAGTGTTGCCACCACTTAGTGTACCACTTTAGAAAGAAGCACAGATCCCCATCAATATTGCAATGTTATTATTTCTGTTGTTAGCTGCTGTCGAGTAGGTAGTCAACTCATGGCAACCCCATTCACAATTGGATAAGATTATTCTGATCCGTTGGCTTCTCATTGGCTGGTTTGGGAATTCAACTGTCAAGCCTTTCCCCCTAGTCTGTCTTTGTCAATTAAGTCAGATGAAACCTGTGCTAGTACAGGTAGACTAAAGAAACAAATCTAGGGAGACTCACATGTGTATAAGAAAGAGCTTTATATATAAGAGCAGTTGAATATTGAGAAAACATCCCAGCCCAGTCCAGATCAAGACCCTAAGTCTGACATTAGCCCATATGTCCAATACCAATTTATAAATTCCTCTTCAGACTCACAAAACACATGCAATGACACTGAATCCAGGAAGATCACAGGCCAGTAGGTGGGAAGTCTTGTGGATCCAGTAGTGTCATAAGCATCTCAGCACTGGCAGGGGTCTCCATATGGCTCCTCCAGTTCAGGGCACTACAGTAGCTCCATGTGTCTTGTCAGCTGCAATGTCTGCCAGGGAGTGAGTGTGTGTCCTGCCACCAGCAAACTATTTATGTCCTTAGTGCCTCCAAATAAGGCTAAACTCCACTTCTTCACTCCTAAGTCTCAAACTGAGATTATATAACTACCACAAAACTTGTTCAGCATCACTGTTTCCCAGGAATCTCCCTGAAGGAATCTGCCCATAATAACATTAAGACCCTTAAAAGTCTCTCCTGTATCTCAGAAGACCCAGTAAAATGTCTTCATTGAGTTTAATCTTAGACAAAAACAAAACAAAAATACCAACCTTCAGGAAATTTGAACAAATGTCTATCCGATACCTCCTTGAGTAAAGATCAAGGCTCTTTTTATTGACAAAGACAAATCTTTATTTTCCTGAAATGCTGATTATATCATGTGTGTTTAGATTGATGGGAACCATCAAAAGATTGCAAACATCATGTAGCTGAAATCAGTTTCACGCATGGAAATGTAACTGTCCTCATTAATACCTCCTTTGACAGGCTTGATTGTCATTTGATTGTTGGCACACCAAGACAGAAGGAGGAAAGACCAAGGAATTATGAAATTACAAATACAGGAGCCGAAGTTATGCTCAGTTTTTAAGCATTGGGAAAATATCAAATAACTGGGTGGTGTCATTTCCAACCTTCACTTGGACTTGGGTACCATCAGGAAATTCACTCACTTTCCAAAGTGACCCTGAAACAATGACAGAAAAGGTAATCATGATGTGTACAATCTGGGAGGGACAGAGCTGAGATACAGGGAGCAAGAATCAAAGGGAACTGTGACATCAATGAACTGCGGTTGGAAAATTCATAAGGAAGAAATAATGTGTTGGATAGCTAAGCAAGAATTCAGAGAGAGCAGTTGTCCATGAGGACTTGATGAGCTGGGTCATGGAGGGAGGTCACTACAGGTGAGTGTGATAGGCTTATTGTGCCAACGAGCCTTCATAGGAACAGGTGGGCAGATTTTAATCAGGTTACAGCTTGATTGGAGGCCAACCAAAAAAAAATTATTTCCACGGCCAGCACCCCATCTCTCTTTTTCCCTGGTGATCTGATGAGGTGCTGCTGCTAAAACTAGTTCTTTGCCTCAACTATGTGCTGCACAACCTGTGGGCCGAGCCAACCCATGCATCGTGTAGCCTTGCCATGCATTGCTAGAGCTTGAGGCTCTTTAGAGACCTGCTTCACCACACTGCTGGTGGAGGGTCATTTCACCATGGCTAGCACTCAAGACCCCATCAAGGCCTGCTTCAATATGCTCCCCAGCTACTGACTGTTGCTGCCCCACCCTGCTATCTATCAGCTGCCTGTGGGCTGACCCTGCCTGTCTTGCCTGAGGGCAGATTCTGCTGTCTGCTTCCTTGACCTTGGACGGGCAGCCTTCACGGGAAGGGCAAGCCAAAAAACAAAACAAAGGAAAAAAGCTCTGCTGGGTGGATTTGCAGTTTTCTTAGTATGCATTTTCCCACTAGGCAACCATCAAGCAACTTGCTCTGAGTTAGTGTCCCCAGTGGTCCCAACTGGGAAAGAAAGTTCTCTCTGGTCACAGTGAATTTTTTTTCATTGAAGGAGTTTTGCTCCAACCTCATTTTATGTGATGGCCAATTTAAGAGAACAGCTTGCAGCTGTGAAATTTTGTTTCCTGCTCAGGGGAAAATTCTGCAGAAACTGTTGTGATTTTGAACACAGTTTACAAGGACAGCACTCTGGGGGGAAACTCAAGTGTGTGAGTGGTTTTCTCATTTCAAAAAATGGTGAAATATTGATTGATGACAAACCTCATTCTGGGCGTCTGTCAACTTCCCAAACAGAAGAAAATGTTGACAGGGTGCATTTGGAGTTCATTCCACCAGGTTAGACTGTTAACCAAGTATCTATTTAGAGGTTCTGAGAAGATTGTTCTCCAAAGGACTTCCAGTGTTCTTTACCAAAATCATAATTTAAATGTGAGAATTCTTCTGTGGCCTTCCTTATTCATTGCCCAATGATTTTCACACACACACACATATGAGGTGACTGAAAAGATCACGGATTGGGTGCAGCACACCATAGTCCTCAAAGTGACATCTTTTTTTTCAACACTGTAAAGTGTTTGTGCACCAGAGTTGTCCCATGTGAAATGTTTGGTTTCATTACTGCTGCTTCCATGAGTGTTGATTGTGGGTCAAAATTAAGTCCTTGACAACTTTATTAGTTTCTCCAAGTCCTACAAATTTTGTTTCCTAAGCCTACATCATCTCCACTTTTTTTTTTAGCAAAGAGAGGGGAGAGAAAACATCATTGGGAATTAACAGGATGACTGTCCTTCTCATAGCTTCTATTTACCCACTTTGTGTGTGCGGGGTAGAGGGTGGGTGGAGGCTGATGGGGGAGGCATGGTGGAATAAGGTACATTTCTTTTGAAAGCATTTTGATTGGAGTAGGACATAGTCACTCAAACATTCATAGATCGAAGGGCTATCTCTAAGGGATCCTGACCATGGGGCCATTACCAAGGTGGAGCAACCAAACGCTGTTAGCCCTGCAGCAGTTCCCCGCACACACGGACAGATGTCTACCTCCTTTCCCATGATAAGCCCTTCTAACGTAAATTAAGTTCACCAACATTGGGCTTCATATAAATGGAAAAAAAGAAAGTATATGGTTTATATCTGCACGTTTTACTTAGCTTTGCATTTGTGATATTTATCCTTGTGTGTAGAAGCAATTTCTGTGCGGCGTCCCCCTTCCTCCTCCTCCTCCTCCTCCTCCTCTTCCTCCTCCTCCTCCTCCTTCTTCTTCTTCTTCTTTGACTATTTTCTATCGACTGAATATACTACAATTTATTTACCCCCTCTATTTTGATGGATGTTGGGATTGTTTCCTTTTGGGATCTGTGGTGAATAATGCTACTCTGAACATTTTTTGTGCTTTAAGCAGTTTTATTGGGATATATTTCACATATCATACTTTCCAAAGTTCATTTTTATTAATGGGCGCCATACAGTCATCTCCACAATAACGTCTGAACATTGACTTCCTTCTTGTACCCGTTGTCATGAACCCCTCACCTCCCTCCAGCCTTCCCCACCACACTGCTCAAGAAGCCATCAAGGTCTCCCTAGCTCTCCCATCCTGGTCTTCATATGCAAAAAAAACAACGAGGGAAAAAATACAGAAAAACAAAAGAAACCGAAAAACCACTGCACGCTACATGATAACAAGGGTATTCACATCCTTGGTCTAACGTCAGAGGAGACTCCCTGGAAGCCTACTCCACGTTCGGACCCTGCAAATGGATTTGGGTTTCCCATTGTGAAGCGTAGCCTTCTGAAGACCAGCTGTTCACAATTTTAGCTCTGATACCATTCCCTCCCTCAGGTTTGGATGTTATCATTTACAATCCTTGTAGCACACAGTTTGGTGTATATCTTCTATATAGTCCCAGTGGATACCTCACCCAGGTGGCTGCCTGTTTGAAGAGAAGCCTTTAAGACCCCAAATATTATTCTTTCTAATAGCCAGGCACCATCTGGTATCTTTTGCTGCATTTTTGCATAGCAGGCATAGCGTCAGTGATCTCTTAATGAGGACACGCATCAAGCATGGCTGTGTAATAAGAACTAATTGTCAGATCAGAGCTAGAATTAAATCCTTCTGATGTGGCTAATGGAGGATGATTTGCAACTTGAGAGACAGTGTCTAACATCCCAACAATACACAGCACACGGCCTAGGTTGTCAAAAGCTGGAGAGAAGTAGGCCAAAAATGTCCAATTAGAAACACAGCACCAGGCATATTCTTCCCTTGGGTTCTGTATGAGTATTATTAGGTGTTTTTGTTCTCTGTACTTCTTCTGAACCTAGGTAGGATTCCATGCAACCAGAAAGAGAGACAAGGTTCAGGAAGAGATGGTTGACTTTTTTTCCTTTTGCTTTCTTCTGCTGCCTGTCCCAGGTACTTTATATCACAGACAGCCCAATTAAGGCATGAAGAATTAGTGGAGGAACGGGAGGCAAGATCAACTTCTCTAAGGTCTTATTCATTATTTGAAACAGAAGAAACTGGTCTTTGTTCCAAATGGAAATCGTAGGATGGCTGCCAACCTTCATGGTCTTCTTGTTGACATGCTCACTGTGCTTTGACATAAAAGATTATGAACCTTGTCACATACCCCAACCATGCACCCCATTACCCCATTCTGAATGGAAAGCAACGTCTTGCTCATCTGTAGTAGCTCTTCTAGTAAATCCAGGAAATATTTTTCTTTAACTGACTCATAAACCCCCTAAACAAAGTATCATAGGAACTTGATTGCCTCATCCACACTCAGGCAGATACAGAATGCTCAATGGGGTCTGCCTTTCCTATTATGCTCACCTATAGACACATCACACCTGGCACACAGGTATGCAGTAAACAGAGGAGCTTATCTCTATTATCCAAGTCCTCCTGTAGCACCTCTCACGTGTGAACCCCACATATGCCAGGAGACCCTGTGCTTCTTCAGACATGAAACATTAACCTGTCTCTACATTTCTTACAGCCATAGATAGAGCTGGCTTTGAACACTGAAAACCAGTTCTGCTTTGGGACATTGAAATGAAGCAAAGAGGACATAGACTCCAATTCCACAATTCGTTTTCTCCGATACCTTGGAAGATTCCTTAACCTATTTGGGCTCTCAGTTTTCTCATATATAAACTAGGGATATAGTAAGACCAACTTTACAGGACTAAAGTGCAGATATCACTAAATTATTTCAATATAGATTTCAGTAAAATACCTAGGACAGAGTTAGCACACAACAAATATCAGTTCCCTTTCTTCCCCTTTCGTTTTCTAAAGACACAACCACCTTTCATTTCCTCTGACTTGAAAAACTCATCAAAATCACTCCTTTGAGTTGGAGGAAGGGTGTCGTCTTTGGAGGCAATAATTAAATGGATTAATTCGCTGAGGAAACAATAAAGGTTGGGGTTTAGCCTTTTCCCAAGAACACATTAGCCTTTAGTAAACTAATGGTGTAGCTACTATTTATCTTTTTAGTCCATTTTGAGGAATTGGCAGAAAAGGCCTAGAGAGAATGAAATTTCAAACCTGTGCATTTGTATGTGTTGATGAGGGTGATAAAAAGTCAAGAAAGGACCAATACTTAGCAGTTGTGTAAGGAGAACTGGCTTGGGACAGAACGAAGGAAGGTGGAAAGTCTAGTGTCCCACTCAAAATGATGGACAGGTATTAGGCTATAAGCAAACGAACATGAAAACAGAGTTCTCTGAATTCAGAATCCTTCCTAGATTCAGCCCTGGTAAACTCCACTGGAAAATGTAGAGCAGATGGTGTTTTAATCCGTTCAGTTCAAATATGTCAATAAAAAACTTAAAATCAATATTCTGTGGCTTGTGAGAATTAACTATATTATCTTTCCAATGAGAGGATTTCACTCAGTCTAGAGAGTTCAAATCAATTCTAGCAGTATCTACCATGGCCCTATTATGTCAGGAGCAATGTGTCCTCAATCTGCACATCTTTGCAGGAGCAGAGAATCAATATTCTCTTGACTAAACATCAACTCTGAAAAGCTCTCTTTAACGGACTATACAAGCTTCTGGTTATGTTGACGGAAAACAGCATCAATTAATAGTTGTACAACATGATGAATGCAATGGATATATGTGAAAAGGCTGTAATTAATCTGAAAAATGTTAAAGTGGAAAATGTTGTGTTATGTATGTTTTACATATATGACAACAATAACAAAATAAAGAGCAGGTGCACTCACTGCTTATACACAACCAGCGAATCGTGGAATTTATTCCTTGGTTTGGAGACATGGGGCCCTTATGTCCTGGGACATTACAGTCCATTGTCCATTTCTCTTCTGTGACCTCATTTGTTGCATAGTGTCTGGTGTCTTAAAAGCAAAGCTTGTGAGTGAATTTCCAAGGCACAAAAACTGGTCTCTAGTTTCCTGAGCAGCAAAGGAAGAAGTAGAGTCAAGAATTAGAGGAGGAACTAGAATACGTATCTCATTATCTTCATGATCAAATGACTCATTTGTCGGTAGACCAGAAGTGGATGGCACCCAGACTGAATGCTCTTATCAAAGATTCCATGGAAGATCAAAAGGGAAAATGTAACCTAGAATTGGAAATTTTCATGAAATTTGTAATTTTTGGAGCCATTGAAGCTGAATGAACCTCTGAAGCTATTCTCCTGAGATAATTTTTAAATTTTTTAAGATTTTAAATACTAGCCCCCAAAGTCATCATTAAGCAAACAATAGTTTAAATTAGTAAAGAACATCTGCTTTGAGCACTGTTCTATTTTAACGAATTATCTATAAAAGATCATATTGACAATAACAACATGAGTTAGATAAGAAGCTGAGAGGGTAGTGAGCTTATGTTAACCATGATGGGATAATTTGGAAAAGGATTCTAAGAACTGTTGTACAACTTGAAGAATGTAATCAATGTTGCTGAATTGTACCTGTAGAAATTGTTAGTTTGGTGTAGGACTTGCTACATGTATTTTCACTAAGAAAAATAAATAAATAAAATTATTTGAACAAAAGAGAAGATGAGACAAAGGCTCAGTAGAAAGACCAGAGATGAATTAATGTGTTTGAATTCCGGTGTTGGCAAAAAATAATTGGAAGTCCCATGGATTGCTAAAAGGACAAACTGATCTGTGTTAGAAGTAAGGCCACGGTGCCCCTTAGAGGCAAAGATGACAAGACTTCACCTTACATACTTTGGACATGTTGTCAGGAGAGATCAGTCCCTGGAGAAGACATCATGCTTGGAACAGTAGAGGGACAGTGAAAAGGGGGAAGGCTCTCAACAACATGGGTTGACACCGTGGCGGCAACAATGGGCTCAAGCATTGAAACAATTGTGAGGATGGCGCAGGATGGGGCACTGGTTCCTTCTGTTGTGTTATGAATCTGAACCTTTTAAATTTTAGGCTAGGCCTCACAATAACCAAAAGGTAGGAAAAAACAAATGCACACCAATGGAAGAATAGATTTTTTTTTAAACCCAGCAGAACACTACACAATTTTAAAGAATAACTGTGCATCTTCAAAATACCTTATAACATAGATGAACCTAAAGGATATTGTTATTATTGAAATACATTGATCACAAAAATATTACATGAGACCACTGTTATTAAAAAAATCAAGAAAAGGCTTTCATACTAAAGCATCCTTTGAAGATTCCCTGGGGTCGGAAAACAAAGTGTAAATTTCTGATGAGAAAGTAGATGTATGCTAACTTGAGTAAAGGGAAAGGCAATGCACAATAATAAGGAGGTCGGTAAAACAGTGGAGACAGGGAAGCCCCTGGAAGGAACACAAGAGCTAAAGGTGACAGAGGTAAATACTGTTAAATACCAATCCTGCCACGCGAGTGATTTCTAAATAGGTGCACAGATGGACTGCAGGGTGAATGGCTGTGGGAGGAAGAGTGGGAGTATGCCCGCAAATATATGCTTGACAGAAGATGTTCATTCTTGTGCATCTATTTCATTCTGTTGTGCATAAGGGCCAAACCAGTTCTATGGCATCTAACTACAGCTACATTTATCTCTGCTGCCAATGTATCCATGAATGTGGTGAAGCATACAAGGGACAAAGTTACGAAAAGACTTAGACAAAGCCAAACACCTTTAGGGACGAGTAACTGGGACAAGGGGATCATGATTATGGTCTCAGGAGACATCAAGGTCAACTTGGCATAACATAGCCCACAAAGACAGTTTTCCACAACCTGCTTTGGTGAGCAATGATCTGAGCTTTAAAATATCCTGTTGGCCCATCTAATGTGTAACCATTGGCTTCTCCCTGTTTGTAGAAAAGAAGAATGAAGAAAATCAGACACAATTAGTCCAATGGAGAATGGATCATGTAAACATCAGTCTCCATGACCCTGAGAGCAGAAGAACTAGCTGGTGCCCAACTACCATCACCAACTGCTCACAGGGATAACATTAGAAGTTCTCTAATAGAGTAGACAAGACTCTAAATAATAAAATAAGAGCAGAATTACTGGTTGGATATAGATTAGCAGAACTCTCAAGAATTTGGCCGTTGGTCACCAGTTAGGTCTGAAAATGAACTCACCTCCATGGCTCAATTTTCACCCAAATAATTATTGTTGGTATTAGGTGTCACGTTGGTCCAGACCCATAATGATCTTCAGCAAAATAGAATGAAACATTGTGATCACTGAAGACAAAATGGGTGCATAAGCAAATGTGGTGAAGAGAATGGATGGTGCTCAGCTATCATAAGATATAGTCTGGATTCTTAAAGGCCTGAAGTTAAACAAGAAGCCATCTAGCAGGGAAGCAAAGAAGCACACATGTAAGAAGCACACCAACCTGTGTGATCATGAGGTGTCAAAGGGATCAGGTAGCATGTATCAAAAGATCCCAAACAAACAACTATATCATTGCAAACAAGCGGGTGTTGAGTGGAGACCCAAAGCCCATCTATAGACAATTGGATATCCCCCAATAGAAGGGTTATAAGGAAGGGATGATTCAACCAAGGAGAAGCACAGCACCTATGAAACACACATCATTCCTCTAGTTCCTGAATGCTTCCTCTCCCTCACTGCCATGACCCAGTTCTACCGTACAAATCTGGCTAGACCGGAGAACACACATTGGTACAAATACGAGCTCTTGACAGATGGAATTCAGGATGGATAAATTCCTCAGGAACAATAGTGTGAGTAGCAATATCATGAGGGGAGGGGAATGGCTGGAAAGGAGGAAGGGGAAGAAAGGGGGGACCCACCACAAGGTTAGATATATAGCCCTCCCCCACTGAAGGGAATGAATAATAGACATATGGTGAAGGGAAAAATGGACAATGTAAGATACAAAATAATAATAATAATAATATATAATTGATCAAGGACTCACAAGGGTGAGAAGGAGGGAGAGGAAAAGAGGAGCTTATACCGAGGGCTCAAGTAGAAAATGTTTTGAAAATGATGATGGCAAGATATGTACAAATATGCTTGATACAATTGATGTATAGAATGTTATAAGAAATGTAAGAGCCCCCAATAATTTTTTTACAGAATGAAACATTGCTTGGTCCTGCACTATCCTTACAATTGTTCCCATGCTTAAGCCATTGCTACAGCCACTGTGTCAGTCCATCTCATTGAGGCGCTTCCTCTCTTTTGCTGTCCCTCTACTTTACCAGCATGATGGCCTTCGCCGGGATCTTTGATCTCTTGACTGCTGCTTTCATGCGTATTGATTGTGAATCCAAACAAGATGAAATCCTTGACAATTCCAACCTTTTCTCCATTTATCATGATGCTACCTATTGGTCCAGTTGTGAGGATTTTGGTCTCCTTTACATTGAGTTGTAATCCACACTGAAGGCTGTAATCCATTATATTCATCAGTAAGTGCTTCAAGTCCTCCTCACTTTCAGCAAGCAAGATTGGGTCATTTGCATAGCTCAGGTTGTTAATAAGCCTTCCTTACTCCTGATGCCACCTTATTCTCCATATAAGTCAGTTTCTCTGATTAGTTGCTCCAGACACAGATTGAATAAATATGGTGAGAACATACTATTGCACACCTTTCCTGCTGTTAAATGATGCAATATGCCCTTGTTCTATTAGCACAGGTGCCTCTTGATCCTTGTGCAAGTTCTGCATGAGCAGAATGCAGTGCTCTGGACTTTCTATTCTTCTCAAGGTTATCCATAAATTGCTATAAACTATTGGTTATCCATAGCTTGTTATGATCCACACAGTTGAATGCTTTGGCATAGTCAATAAAACACAAGAAAACTTTCTTGTATTCTCTGCTTTCAGTCAAACAATAGACAGTTCCACAAAGGGAATAGTAACTGTTGGGAAGTATTAACATCTTAGAAAAATCAATCATTTGATCTCTAAAGGGCATTATTTACACTAGGAAAAAGTTCAGATGGGCTAGGGAAGAATGAGGAATGGAAAATTGAAACACAGAAAGGACATGTGGTAAGTGATGCTACAATATGAGGATAGCAATCAATGTCATGAAACAAAACGTATATGAAGTGTTCAAAGTAAAACTGATCTGTTCTATAAATCTTCACCCAATTCACAATAAAAAGGTTTTTTAAAAACATTACAATAAGACTATATCTACAAATTATGGATTACATCTCAACATTAAAAATAACCACAAAATCTTCACAAATGGTCCAATAAGCAACATCAAGATAAATGGAGAAAAAATAAAGTTGTCAAGGATTTCATTTTATTTGAATCCACAATCAACACCATGGAATCAGCAGTCAAGAAATCAACTGACTGCGTATAACTGGAAAATACCTCTTTAAATGCTAAAACAGAGAGCAAAGGTGTGACTTTGGTGACAGAAATATACCTGACCCACGTATTTTCAATTACCTCACATACAACTGAAAACTGGACAATGCATAATGAAGACTGAAGAATAACTAATACATTTAAATTAAAGTACTGGAAAAGAAGAGTAAAAGTACTGCCCAAAGAGCAAACAAATTGGTCTTGAAAGTGGTACAGCTAACATGCTCGACTGCAAGGCTTCATCTCACATATTTCAGACATGTTATCATGAGAAACCAGACCCTGGAGAAGGATATCATGTTTGGTAAAGGGGCAACAAAAACAAGGAAGATATGTCAACAAAACAACGTTATGGAGTGACGCAGTAATTACAATGTACTGAAATGTGGCCGTGATTCTGAGGATGGTTTAGGAGCAGGCAGAATTTATTCTGCTGTACATGGGTCATTATGTGTCAGAAATGACTTGACAGAACCTAGCAACAACAAGGGCATGTCTCTAAAAAAATTCTTTCTGAGATTTTAAGAGGAATTCTTTTAAATCGATATATAAGTTTAGAAAGAATTGATGTCTTTATTTTGTTGAATCTTCCAGTCAATAGACAAAACATATCCCACCAAGTATTTGGTATTAGACCTCTACTTTTTTGTAATTAACATCATAATAATCCCATATATTTTGTTAGATTTATTACTATTTCATTTGCTTTGAATGAATTGCTAATGGCAGTACATTAAAAAAATTTTCCATATCTACTTGTTTGCCATCAATACCATATTTTATACAAATAATGAAGGTACTATGTATTTTTGCATACTACACACCCCACTGTGCATTTGTTTTATAAGTGCACTATACCGATGTTTTTCACATATTGATAACTTGATTTTTTTTCTGTCCAGTGGATAGTTAATTGTTTTGCTACCTGTAGATGAAGAGGCTTAGTTTCCAGCAGGAGACACTCATCAGTCTGCTCATGAGTTTGTAAAGTAGCTCCTTTCCTTGCAAAATTCATTTCCTGATCTGAAAACAGTTTTGTCCAATCCAGGAAGAAATTGAATTCTGGGCTGATTGGTCCACGCCCAGATGAGAGGGTCGGTGCACCCGAAGATGGATGAGCTACTCCAGCAAGCAAGGCTGGCAAGATGCAGCACACACATCCTGCTCTGCCTTTCAGCTGAACGGCCACCAGACTTTAGCTGTTTTAACCTCTTTCCCACCTTCAAGACATTCATTGGGCAACAGAACCAAGGGTACATAGAGGTCATATATCCCTTGCTCACATGAGACTGATCCAACTGGCTGCCAACCCATGTGCCCATATCTACCCGGTCCTGTCACCTGATTTCACATAGGACTGGCTCCACCAGACACAGGATGAGTGGGCAATGGGCCTGCAAGGGGTGGACCTGTGCTTGGGCTAGGGCAGCCCTTCCCTCAGCCCTCCGCCTGTCTCCAGTATGACATATCTGGGTGTCAGTAGCTATAAGGAACCCCACCACTTTCAGGGCTGGCCACAAACTTCCCCAGAGAAAACACACAGTTTCCAATTTCCAGGATACTAACCAAGGATGTCTATGACTTGCTCATCATCATTTAAACTTTAATTATATAAATGTGATCAAAAGTAACATTTTTAGACTGAGGGTGAATTTCACTGAAATTCATTTCTGGAAATATCTCAACACATGCACAATAAATGCATGGTTCCATTATACTAAAATCATTTTACATAATATTGTCATTTCTACCAATTACATGGGTGTGCAACTTATTTATGTGGGCACTGTGTTTGTGAGGGGAAAAATAGTCTCTAGAAAAACCATTGAATTTTCTATAGTTTTGTATTCTATGGCTCTGGCATATTATTAGTTCTAATTTTGTTTGAGGGTTTTTGTTTGTTTTGTTGTAGAATCCTTGGGGTTTTCTATGCAGACAATTTTGTTATGTGCACGTAAAAGCAAATTTATTTCTGTTTTTCCGCTCTGGATGCCTTTTATTCCTTTTCCTTACTTACTGCGCTCATTAGGGTTGTCAGCACTGTGTTGGCCACAGCAGCGAGAGCAGACACACCTGCCTTATCCCTGATCTAAGGGAGAATCATGCCAGTATTCACCATTTAAGTGTTTTATCTGCAAAGTTTTTGTTTTGTGTAGGTTTCAGGTGCTCTTTATGAGATTGAAAAAAAATTCCTCTTTTCCTTAGTATACTGAGAATATTTTACTGAGTGGATATTGAATTTTGCCAAACTCCTTATCTATTAATTGATATGATCGTATGATTTTTCTTCTTTATGCTGATGATATAGTGGATTAACAATGATTGCCTTTCTGATATTGAATTAAACTTACAAACCTGGAATAACTCTTACTTGGATTGGTAATTCTTCCTCTTTACACATTGTTGGATTTGATGTGCTAAAATTTTGTTGAGCTTTGCCTCTAAATTCAAGAAAGATATTGGTCTGTAGTTTTCTTTGAGGGGAATTTGTCTGGGCTCTTATGAGGTAACACTGGCTATGTTAGTCCGAGTAGACTAGAAAAACAAATCCAGGGAGACTCATATGTGTATAAGAAAAAGCTTTATATAAAGATTAATCATACATTAGGAAAACATCCCATCCCAGTCCTGACCAAGTCCATAAGTCCGATATTAGCCCATATGTCTGATACCACACTATAAGGTCCTCTTCAGACTCACCCAATACAAACAGTGACGCCGAATGCAGGAAAATCACAGGCTAATGTGGATCCTGTAGCATTGTAAGCATCTCAGTTCTGGCAGGGGTCGCCACGTGGCTCCCCCAGCTCTGGTCTTTAGCCTAGCTCCCTGTGTCTTGTCAGCAGGAATGTCTTGCAGGGAGTGAGCCTGTATCCAGCCTCCAGCAAGCTATTTATCACCTTAGCACCTCCAAATAAGGTCATCAAGCTGTGACCTGATTGACAGGCTAAACTCCACCCCTTCACTCTTAAGCCTCAAAGTGACAACAGATTATGCAACTACAACACTGGCCTTATGAAATTAGTTAGGAATTATTGCCTCTTCCATTTTATAAGAACTTACGTGAAATGGCTTTGTGACAAATATTCTTTTAGAATGTTTGGAAAAATTCTCTAATAAGAGCATCTGGACCTGGGGATTTCTTCTATGAGAGTTTTTGAATTACAAATTATATACTTTATCATTAGGTTGATCAAGTTATTGATTTCACCTTTTGCTGATTTGGGGTAGGTTGTAGCTTTTAAGAAATAAGGCCATTTCTTCAAAGTTGGAAAGTTAACGTATGTAAAGTTGTTTGTAGTGCTGACTTACTTTTTATTAGCTACAGGACCTTAGTGATATTCCCTGCCATTAAAAATATTGATGAGGAGGACTTGCTGATGAAGACCAAGGATTACAGTCTTCCATGGGGATTAAGACTCAATGTAAGGAAGCCAATATCCTCACCATTGGACTGATAAATCCATCATGATAAATGGAAAAAAGGTTGAAGTTGTCAAGAATTTTTTCTTGTTTGGATCCACAATCAAACCTCATGGAAGCAGTAGTCTAGAGATCAAAAGACATATTCCATTGGGAAAATCTTCTGCACAAGAACTCTTTAGAGTATTTAAAAGCAGGTCATGATATTTCCCATTGTCTCATATGCATGTAAAAATTGGACATTTCAGATGCATGGAAAAAGAAAGACTAAAAAAGAATTGATACATTTGAATTGTAGTGCTGGAGAAGAATTCTGAAAGTACCATAGACCTCTAAAATGACAAACCAATTCTTCTTGAAAGAAGTATGGCTATAGTTCCCAAGAAGTTAGGATGCAGAGACTGTGTCTTACATATTTCAGATATATTGTCAGGAGGGACCAGTTTCTGGAGAAGATCATTCTTGGTGAAGTGGAGGGACAGAGAAAAAGAAGGAGGCGGTCAATGAGACATAATGGCTATAACAATGGGCTCAGGCATAGGAACAATTATAAGGATAGCCAGGACCATGCAGTGTTTTGTTCTGTTGTACATAGGGCCTTATGGGTCAGAACTGACACAGTGGAACCTAGCAACAACAATAACAATGATTCAAGAAAATCCATTGAGTTGGATAAAAAACTTACTTTATAATTCAAATTGTTATTCTATGAAGGCATTACTATTATAAGTGCGTACCAAATATTTTCTTGTTAGAATAGTAAGAATAGAAGGGAAGCTCTCACGTCAATGTATTTTCCATGTATGATTCATATAAGCAAATAGTTGTACAGTAGTTGTATAATTTCATGTCGATTTGAAGATTTATGAAAGTTTAGGGTGGTATTCAAACTGTCAATCAGGTTAGAACATGAAGATGTTTCCTGATGGGCATGGCCTTCTCATAAGGAGGGCCTCTCTGCCTTCCCTTCCTGCGGGCTGACCCTCGTTGCTGCCAGAGTCCTGTAATGTAGAGCCACGCAACTTGGCAACAACTGGCCTGTGATCTCCCTGCATTCGGCTTCATGGTATGTAGTTATGTGAGTCTGACAAAGGAATTGTGGACTACTATCGGACTTACGGACTTTAGTGGGACTGGTCTTGGATATTTCTTTATATAGAATTATTTTTTGATGTAAAGCTCTTTCTTACACATTTATGAATGTCACTGGGTTTGTTTTGTTAGATATCTCTGGAGACAGAGGTATACCTCGGTCCTTGGCTCTGCGCGAGAAAGAATTCATGCTGAAGCCTGGTTCATGATCCAAGTGAGTTTTATGAGAGTTAGAAGAAGTCTCAGGTTTACACGGCATTCATAGGACCCCTCCTAACCATGCAGCCTGGCGGAAGCTGCTCAGCATCACGCAGACAAAGTCTCTATGTCTCGACTCTAGGCTCCTGCCTTTTCAAGGATTCCATGGGGAGGCATGGTGGATGACCACTGATTGACCCCATTGGCTGAACTGAATTCACCTGGCCTTGGTGGGCCATTCCAGGTTTTAGCGCCCACCCATGCCTACCGATGGAAAATCTGAACCTCTGAGCATGTGCAGTGCGCCACTCCTTTGTTTCCAGTGACTTGGCTCTCTTGGGCATGCATTAATGGCCATCTTTTAGCCCTGCACTAGTCTGCCTAACATTCGCCCCTGAAGAGATGTGGACCCAAATCTTTGGGGTACTGGACATCTCTAGCTACTTCCTGCTGGCAAAGGGGACGAAGTGGGATTTTGGGTCCATACCCTTCCTACTCTGTTAGAAGGGGTTGTCCATTTAGAGCCCAGGACAGATAAGGTCGAGGTGGGTTTAGGAGATGGTGGTCCTGGAGCTGGCACACTTGGTTCAGAGGCCTTGGTAACCTGAGAACTGGAAAAACAGACAACAGGTGAATAGTTTAAGTGAGACATGGGTAAGATTGTAAGGTGGCAGTGCCCTTGAAGTTAGGTTAGTGACATAGGAAATCAATAAAAATCTTGGGACTAACAGGCATGAGAGTTTGGTCACTGTAAACACAGGAACAGGATAAAGGCATTCACAGGCCTAAAGACTGTGAGGGGTTTGAGGTAGAATCATCTGTGCAGCCCTCATCTGTCCTGGGGTGTCGATGAAATATCATCCTCAGACCATCCAGGTGCTCACAGGAGTATTCGTCTGTCCCCATAGTTCCTGTGGGGGATCTGCGGCTCCTCCACTGTGAGGAACAATTGGAGAGCTGTAGAGGGACCTGGATGAGGCCCAATGACTATGCAGGTGTGCAGCTTGGACAGTACATCTCGGCCTAAGAGAGGAGCTGGACATTCAGGGATCACTAGGAAGCTGTGAGAAAAATAGAAGTTATCCCAAAGGCATCTGAGAGGCTCAGTAAAATGTTTAACTATAGGTTTTCCTGACACTCCCAGGATGGAGCAGGTGCGGGGTGCCAGGGGTCCAGGGAAGGAAATAAGGACAGAGGTGGCCCCAGTATTTAAAAGGAAGTTCACTGACCTTCCTGCCATGTCGATGCTCACCCTAGGTTCCAGACCAGTAACAGTTATCTCTTGCTGTTGGGCTGTCTGGACCGGGTGCCTTCAATCCTCCTCCTCTGTTAACAGCTGCACGTTGGCCTGTGGGAGCCTCCCCTCCAGGTTTGGGGCCTTAGGAGAGAGGCCAGCCCAGTGGCCAGTCTGCTTGCAATGGACGCATGGCGTCTGAGGAGGCTTGTTCTGGTCAGGGAAGTTCCTAGTCCAATGACCCGATTGCCGGCAAATGTAGCACTTGGTACCTGGTTCAAAGGTCTGGGTAACCTGGGAGGCATTCGACGGGCGTCTGTTATTAAGTGCAGCTAATACCTGGGCGTGCCTAATATCCTTCCTTTCCTCTCTCTCCTGGGCTCAAGCCTCCCGTTCTTGCTCCCTATTGTAAAAGGCCGAATTAGTTCAAGCGACCATCTCCTCTAGAGTAGCTCCTTCAGGCTTTTGCACTAGTTTTTGGAGTTTCTTGCAAATGTCCTGTGCAGCCTGTGTGAGAAACTTGTCCTTGAGCAAGACTTGCCCCTCATAGGATTCAATGTCTACAGCAGGATGATTCTTCAGGGCTTCCTTTAGCCTCTCTAAGAAGCTTACAGGAGACTCGGTAGGTCCCTGGTAAATGGCTGTCACCTTGGCATAATTAATGGCCTTTTGCCTACATGCCTTTAGTCCACTTGTGATGCATACCAGGAAATGTTCCCATGCCCACTTGTCCTGAGGCTACCATTCCAAGCAGGATCTGTTAAAGGTAGAGTAGTTTCCCCTACAGGGTACTTTTCAATTATCACATGTAACTCTTCTGCAAACTTCTTAGCACCTTTAAGCACTTGTTCTTTCTCGAAGTCTGTCATAGTCTGTCCCAGCATGACCACTACATCTTTCCAGGTTAAATCCTAGGCTAGGGGAGGTGCTGGAAGTGTTCTATGTGCTGTTCGGGTTTGTTAGAGTAACTGCCCACGTCATTTTTAATTTGCTTGAGTTCAATTAGGGTGAAAGGCTTGTAAATTGCCTGGGGACCAAGTTCCCCTGCTACCGCTACTACTACAGGTAGAATATTCTGGGCTGTTTCAGGGTTGGGGAATAGTTACCCTCTCGTCCAGGGTCCCTCAGGGGGTCCTGGGTGCACTTGGAATAAAGATCTTTGTTCTTCCTCCAAAGGAAGAATGCTCTAACATACGGCATCTCCGACCACCTCTCCATCGTTCCACAGAAATGTTCTAGCTGTTGCAAGGTTGGAAGAGAAAGTGTGCCATTGGCTGGCCACGATTCCCATTCCTCTAAAACATAGTGTGGCCAAATAGAATTGCAAAGCGTAATCAGCATCTGTTTGTCCAGCCTGTCGGGATCAAATCTTCCCAATTGGATGTGATACATCCAAGGGGGCAGTTCCTGGGTATGGAGCTGGTGAGTCCCATCTACAAAACACACAACAAGGAGACTATTGAGAGCTTGATGCCTCAAGGTCAATAACCGCAGATTCAGAGCACTGCTGGGATGCCATGAATCTAAGGCCTCAGGCAGGTGCCCCGCCCAGGGGAGGGGTCAAAGTCCAGTCGATGCAGCTGACACTTTGGTCTGTCCATTTTCTAGACCACAAGCTAGGAGGGCCACTGTGTGGTGTGGCCCCATGGCCTTCAAAGATGCCTGCTGGCAGGAGCAGACTCTCAAATCTCTGAAGGGAAGGGATGTCTATCCGGCAGCTCAGGGAACCTTTAAAGAATCGGAATTTCTGCCTGGAACATCCTGGGGGTGGAGCTATATTAAGAGCTGTCCCAGAAAGTGCCGGAGGCAGCATCACTGGAAGGTGAAAGTTAACAGTTACTCGGCTGGGCTCCCGCATGATTTTGGCCTAGGCCTGGGCAATGGAAGACCAGCCAGTAGCAAGGAACAAACCCGCACAGGTAGAACACTGAAGCAGCTTGTTTGAAGAACCAGGAGAAAGCTAAAGGGAATAGGGGATGGGGGAAGGGAAATATTTGGCTCCCAGGACCAGAGGAGGGGCTAGCTACCTAGGCACAGCCCCTCCACATGGTTGGAGCAGTGGGCGCCATCTTGGCCGGGTCACGTGCTCTGTTGCCCCATGCCAAAATGGCGGACACCAGGTGGCGCCATGCTGCCAGGGTACGGCAACTCACGTGGTCCAGAAAATGGCGACCGCCGCTTGCAGCCTAGAGGAAAGCCAGCATGGGGGCAGCCGCCGCAGCCAGTCCTGCAGGAACCATCAGAGCTTACGCTGGCGCACCCCGCCATCCAGCTGGCCGGAGCACAAAACAGGCAATCCTCCGCACCTGCCGCCACAGCGTCCCAGCTCCCTCCCAGGAATCCAGCCTGGGGAAGGCATGCAAGCTCCCAGCAAGGCAAGCAGAGAGAGGCAGATGTAACATCCCCAACACCAAAAGGATGGGGCTGCGGCAATACATTCCGAGTGTCCCTATGAGTCGCTTCGGGGAGCCATCCACCTCCCAGACGTTTCCGGAGCAGTCAGTCTGGTTCCTTTCCAGCTACGCGCCATCTCCTGAGGGTGGTGAAAAGAGTCCACAAAGTGCCCGAAACCAGTGAGACCAGGATGGGGGGGGGGGGCGTTCCTGGTGCCGGCTTACCTTACAGATCCAAGTCACATAGCCCTGTTAGGCAGCTTAGCCTAGGGAATTGGGAAGTCCATTGACGCATGCCCAGGAGAGCCAGCATAGGAAAGCTGGATTTTCCTGTCGGTGGGCTCGGATGGGCGTTACACCTGGAGCAGCCCACCTGGGCCAGGTGATTGCAATTCAGCCAATGGGAGCGACCTGGGGTCGTTCACCACACCTGGGGTCAGCCAATGGGAGCGAACTGGGATCGTTCACCACACCTCCCCCAGGAACCCTTGAAAAGGCAGGGACCAGAAGGGAGAGGGGCTTGTCTTGCTTGGGTGGTCTGGTCATCTTCTTGGGAGGAGAGAGATCCTTGCGTGACCCGGGGCAGTCTCTGCCAGGCTGCGTGGTCAAAGGAATCCTATGAGTGCCGCGTAAAACCTGAAGCTTCTTTGAACTCTCATTAAATTCACTTGGATCACGAGCCCGGCTTCAGCGTGAAATCTTTCTCACGCAGAGCCAAGGACAGAGGCTGAAATCTAGTCCCGGAGAGAGAGACCTAACAGCACCAATTACGTTAGATCTCTCTGGAGCTAGATCTATACCTCAGTCCTTGGCTACGCAAGAGAAAGAATTCACACGGAAGCCTGGTTCATGATCCAAGTGAGTTTTATGAGAGTTATAAGAAGTCTCAGGTTTACACGGCACCCAAAAGACTCCTCCCAACCATGCAGCCTGGCGGAAGCTGCTCAGTGTCATGCAAAGTGTGTCTCGACTCTGGGCTGCTGCCTTTTCAAAGATTCCACGGGGAGGCGTGGTGGACGAACCTTGATTGACCCCATTGGCTGAATTGAATTCACCTGGCCTAGGTGGGCCAATCCAGGTTTAGCGCCCACCCATGCCTGCCGGTCGGAAACCTGAACCTCTGAACATGTGCAGTGCACCACTCCTTTGTTTCTGGTGACTTGGCGCTCTGGGCATGCGTTAATGGACATCTGTTAGCCCTGCTAGTCTGCCTAACAGTTTCTCTAGTCAACTTGGCCTAACGCTTTATGGTAATTGAGGAATGAGGTACGAGAGACACAAATCGTGAAGATGGAGAGTGGAGGTTGTCTGAGCTCTGACTAACCAGTTTTTCTTCTTTGACTAACCGGAGGTCAGATAGGGCCACACTGTTGACTTGATTATTTTCTGGAAAGGACATGGGAAGTAAAGATTTTGATTCCTAGAAGTTGGCTTTGGTGATTCCTAACTGAAATGGTGAAAATGAATGTGATAAATTCCTTGAACTCTGAAATAATGCGGCTTAATCACAATGGCTGACAGAAGGCCTGCCCTGGCTTGATGCAGCCAGAGGCCTTGGGCCATATTGCATATAAATAGGGTGGCTTAGATAAGAAAGGATTTAATTTGACTGTTTTTAGAATTGTGCCTAGGATCTGACTCTACTAGGATTATATATTTTTCTACTTATTGTTATTGATACAATGTGTGGTCGAAATGAGTATTGGGAAGTAGGAATAGAGAGTTTGTTAGACCACTGCCATTAAACTGGATCTGTGAAGTGGGTATAGGAAATGCCTGTAAAGAAGGCTTAGAAAAGATAAGCCCCCTGCAGTGTCCTGAGTGCTCAATACATTTGCATTTGAAAAGACTTTCTGAAAAAGCTGTTGGCAGACTAAAAAAAGGGGGAGGGGACCATTTGGCCTTTCTGAATTTTAAACTAGCAATTTGTTCTTCAAGTTGGAAAAAGCTGGAGCCATGAAGGAACTCTCCTCTCTAGGAAGAAAGGTTAAGGGGAGCCTGTGGGCAGCCTGAAATGCCCACTAGGTGGCCACCTGGATCCACTTTTTGAGTGGAAGTGGAAGAAACACAGCAATAAAAAGAAGATTAAGTCTAACCACTGACACCGTGGACCTGGTTCACGGGGACTAGAGGAGGAGATGAAAGCAGGCTGGCTGGTCAGAGGTTTAAAGAGTTGTGAGGCACCTGCCCCTGTGGCATGACCTAGCCCAAGGAGAATAGAGTTGTTGAAAATGTCTGAAGGGGCTCATGGTCAAAAGGTGAGGCAGCCAGTGGGCATCCTGGTGAACTAAGAGAGAGGGTCCACAGTGAGTGACCAGAACCTGCCCAGATGAAGATAAGATTTTTGAGTCCGTGAACTGGTGCATATTGATATTGACTTTATGGACAGCCTGTCCTGATTTGACTTGGCTTACGGATGTAGACTCACAAGGGTCCAACTGGAATGAAGATTTGTCACATCAAAGAGTATGCTTGTCTCCTCAGAGCACTGGGTTGATGGTGTAAGTGGGCAATATAGAAATTGGATACCCAAAATGGGGAGTATACAGCAGTAAGCTTACAGATGTTCATAGGTGGAGGACTGCATTGATGGGATTATAGGATTATGGTGTAGGTGTTCATATAGCTGCAATTGTTAGGCATAGAATATTTTTGTTTGGCTCACTTATAGAATATTATGTTTAAATGACGCTCGCATACTTTGAGTTGTATGCATTTTAGTTTTATCCTGTTAGGCACAAAGATAATTTCACCATTGTCTTTTTTAAAAATTATATATAGCTAAAGAGTTGTGTCGAGATGTCAGGTTGACAAGGGATGGTCCGTGGTAGTTACATAATTTCATGTCAACCTGAAGATATTTAAAAGTGTAAGGGTGCTATTCAACCAGTCAATCAAGTTCCAGCGTGATGGTGCCTCCTTGCGGGCCAAGCCTGCTCATAAATTGGGTCCTGGGAAGCTTCCCCTCTTTCTGCCTTCATCTTCCTGCTGGCTGACCCTTGTTGCTGCCATGTTACTACCACCATTGGATCCACATGACTTCCCACCCACCAGCTTGTGATCTTCCTACATTCTGTATCATTGCATGGCTGTGTGAGTCTGAAGAGGACTTGTGGACCAGTATTGGACTTACGGACTTGAGTTGGACTGGGCTGGGATGTTTCCTTGATATATAACTACTTCTTGGTATATAACTCTTTCTACACATATATGAATGTCCCTGGATTTGTTTCTCTAGTCACCCCGGCCTAACACAGTTGCTATTATTGCACACCTTCAGCTCTACCTCCAGCATGGGCTAGGTTTACCACACAAGCACTGCAAATGGGGAAATGCTCAGGAAGCTTTGAAACAGCAACTCAAGCCGAGTTTTTAACTTAAAGTCAATATTTAAATTAAAATTGATCCCTGGTCCAATAATTATACTTGAAATACTGTACTTGAAATAGAGTAGTGAAGAAGCCATGGGGCTCACTATGTGCGCAAATAATTATTATACTTGTATTATCAATAAGTACTGTGAAAGTTAAATGTAGAGTGCTAAGGTAACATATAACAGTAGGTTTAACCAAGTCCAAGAGCACTTAGAAAGTTTTCCTGATTCTCAGCAAATAGTCTGAGACTTAAGGCTGAATTAGACTTGGCCTAATGAAAATGCATTTCAAAGTCAAGTAAAGTCCAGTTATCAAGAACTAAAATGTCTGTCTGTTTTTTAAGTAGCTTAGCCTTTTACAGTGAATGGAGGAAAATTGGACTAGCAAGGAAATCTACAGTGATGGTGGAAACTAAGAAAATGTCCTTCAACCTGAAGTAGTTCAGATAAAGATCCCAGCTCCCAGCCAGCTCAAGGCATCTCATCAAGTCAACGGGACTGAGCACCTGTAAATTCACAATGGCCTCCACTGAACGACTACACATGTCTTCTTGGAACAGCACCAAGGACCTGCTTAGTATTCAGCCATGTCATTTCCTGGGTTATATCAACAGTCCGGTTTCTACTGGA
This sequence comes from Tenrec ecaudatus, assembly GCF_050624435.1. Taxonomy (NCBI): domain Eukaryota; kingdom Metazoa; phylum Chordata; class Mammalia; order Afrosoricida; family Tenrecidae; genus Tenrec; species Tenrec ecaudatus. The sequence goes on along the minus strand of NC_134532.1, from coordinate 64,827,402 downwards.
ATTAAAGCCGTGGAAGGGGCCATATTTTAAAAATAAATGGGGAACACAATCCAATTCTGTATAAGGAGACCTTCCTCCATTAATCCCCAGGGCTCGGACAGGATACAAAGGAACCCCAGAATTGGAAAGCAATTTTACATTTGTTAAGTACTTACTGTGTCCAAGCAATAGACTGAGAATTTTGAATATTCTAGCTGTGCTTCTCTCAGCCAATCTTCACAACAACCTGAGGGACTGGGCATTCTCGTTCTCATTTGCAGACATGTTAAGGAATACTCAGAAAAGCAAAGAAACTTTCTGTAGATGAAAATGTGTTTTTTATTTTATTTTTATTTATTTATTTTTTTTTCTTTCTTTTTTTTTCTTTTTTTTTCTTTTTTCTTTTTTTTCATTTTTTTTCTTTCTTTTTTTTTCCTTTTTCTTTTTTTCTTTTTTTTTTCTTTTCTTTTTTTTTCATCACTGTCCTCCCCTATTCAATCATGGCTGCCACAGGCAGGCAGGCAGAAAGCGCGAGGACATTCTCTCTTGCATCTGTAGGAAACCTTAAGAGCAGACAGTAACTGCTCCAGGTCTGTCAATAGATGCTTGAAAATGTGTTTTTTAAATGACCAAGGCAAAAGAACTAAGCCCACCATCGTACAGAAAGATCTGTGAGAAATCAGGCCAGAGAGATTCGTAGGCCAGATTACTTCCCTAAAAGCTGTGTTCGATCCCTGGTCCCTTTGCCTCCACTTTTCATTTTCTCCCGTCCTCTAACTCAGCCTCTGGGATTATTCAATCTCATACATCTACCCAAACTACTTCTGCAGTACTCGACAAACCATCAACAATTTCTACCTGAAAGTCCTCTTTATAGGTGCAATGCTGAGAATTTATAAAGGTAGCCACATCACTCTAAGAATGCCCAAATATATTATTTCACCCCATTTCCTTTATCACAATTGTGTAGACAGAATCATAGGAGTCAACGACTGAAGAAACAATTTTAATACTGCTACTGGCAGATCACTCCGTTTCAGATTCCTACTGCTGTTGTATTGGTATGATTTTATTTGGATTCTAATATGACTTCATGGGAAGGTTAGATCTGTAAAATATATTTATGCAGCTGCAGTAGAAGAATTGAGATGGGTGTGAAGGGAAAAAAAGAGAAGAAAGTCTGGAGAGATGCTGGGACTTGCTGTGAATACTCTCTGTGTTATCTGGTATGGAACAGTTTCCTAAAGAACACAGATACAAATTGAAAAGGCAAAATATTATTTCCATTGGGAATAATATTGCATGTTTGTAAGTGTTTTGCCTTTTGGTTTTTTTCCTATTCTAGATAAAGAAAAAATTGACAAGCAGCAAAAAACAATGTTTTCCAAGTTGAGTGTATGTATTAAAAGTAACTTTAGATTTAACCGATTTTAAAAAATCACAACCATAATTCATCTAGACTGTAATAGGGACTACTGAACAGAATGTGTATGAAAGCATGTGAATATTTTTTAATAAGATAGTTTAGCTTGATGAAAATAAAAAGTTAGAGATCTATAAAGCTTGTGTTTTGCTTTTTTTCATCTCTGGAAAAAATAATCAAATAAGCATTAGTTTAAAACTAATTTTGCTTTACACAGTTTATTATTTTGGTTCTTCAGGCAAACAAACAGTATTCAAACATCAGTATTAGGTTGGCATCACTGCCAGACAACTGGAGGGTCCTGAAGATTCTCAACAATAGAACTAGACAACTATCCCTACCCACCTCAACAGCTATCTGGCAATGCTGACCATGTGGGAGTATTGAGGAGCGGAGTGAAGCATTTGGTCTCATATGTGACATTTAGTTTTGAACTTTCCATACTTAGAACACAGGTTCATAACCTTAGGACATGAAAAGTACCAATAGAAACTCATAGCAACGTAAATTCAAATGTTCATTCAGCACTGGGGCACAAACTGAGGATACACTCAATGTCTGGATTCAGGAAGCCACGGAGAAAAAGCCTGTTTCCTGCTCTTAGAAAAATATCTTGATATTTAATTATCAACTTCAGGCAGACACTCAAGTAGACCCAAGTCCCTTCTCTTGTACTGTGTGTGTGTGTGTGTTCGTGTGCTTATATACCTATGTTGAGGGGATGGATAGCTATGTAGCAGAGAAATCTTATCAACCTGATCAAATTGCAGAAATTCCAGGAAGCTAGATTCTGCCTGCATCAATAAACCAAGTTTATATTTGTACACATTCTTCCCTATCACAACACTTTTTAGATTTACTTACATTTTAAGGGATTAACTTTATAATCACACACACATTCAGTGAACATAAGAACAAATGCATAAAGACGGTGTAATTAATTAACTATGTACTGACCAATCATATGTAATGTGCATATCTCTACTGAACATTGGCACCAGAGATAAGATGAACAGAACTTGAGTTATAATTTCAGGAGTTCATAATGTATCTAGGCCTTAAAACATTTCTTCAGCTAAGGAGATCAGTGCCCATAAAAGCACCAGTTAGGAAATTAAACAAGATATTGATTGGGAAGAGTCTATGCAAAGATCTCTTTAAACTGTGAAAAAGCCAAGATATCATGGTGAAGACTAAGATATGCCTGACCCAAGCCTGGTTGCTATGGGTCTAAATGGACTTGACAGCAGTCAGCATGCAAAAACAGGACAAGGAATAAGGAAAATGAAACAACATTTGATACCTTTGAAGCATGGAGTTGGCAAAGAATATTGAATCTACTATGGATTGTCAGAAGAAAAAATAAACCTGTGTTGGGTATAGTACAGCCAGAATGCTCCTCATGAGCTAGTACAGCAAGACTTCATCTCACGTACTTTGGTCTTGTTATAAGAAGGGAATAATCCTTGAAAAGAAATGTTGCTTTGTAAAGTAGAGAGCCAATGACTACGAGAAAGACCTTCAGTGAGATAGACTGGCACACTGTTACAACAACGGGCTCAAACATAGCAGTGGTGGTGAGGATGGCACGAAGCTGGGCTAAGTTTTGTTCTGAAATATGTGGGGTTGCTATGAGTTGGTACCGACTCAATGGCACCTAACAACAACAAGGACCAAAGAGGAAAATGAAGAGGTCGCATTAGGCGAAGTGAACCATATGGATCAAAGAGGCAAGAGAGGGGCAGATGAGAAAAGTAGAGTAAATAATAATCAAGTTGGTCTTTATTTATCTATGCACTATAAGGCATCATCAGATTTTTCCTTGTTTTTGTTGAGTCTGGACAACGAAATAAAGAGACCGTTCCAGAAGCAGTGTGGAAGAATTGGTGTGTCCCAATAAAGCAGAGGAACAAGACTGGAGACCACTTCCGTTGTTGTTCCCCTGGAGTCAGCTCCCAATAATATCAACCCTAGCACAATAGAAAGGAACCCTGCTCAGTGCTATGAGATCTTCATAATTGCTATGATCCAGTCCATCGCTGCAGCTACTGTGTCAGTCCGAAAGAAGAGCTCTCTTTTCTTCCTTCTTTCCCCTGCATTTCACCAAGCACGGTGTCCTTCTCTAGAGACTTCTCTCTCCAGAGCACATGCCCAAAGTGCATGAAACAGTCTTACCAGCTTACTTTTTATTTTTAATTAATAAAGCATTTTATTGGGGGCTCTTACATATATTATAACAGTCCATGAATCGCTTATATCAAGAGAACTTGTACAGATATTGCCATCATCAATTTCAAAACACTTTCTTCTTGAGCCCTTTAATATCAGCTCTTTATTCCCCGCCCCCTCTACCCCACAAACCTTATGAGCCCTTAATATACCATATAAGGGTTTTTTCCTGTTTTTATTCTGATTGTACTTCTTCCAAGACAGAATTGTTTGTCCTTTTGGCAGTCCATGACACTTTCAATATTCTTCTCCAGCACTGTAATTCAAATACATCAATTTTTAGAATTTCTTATTCAATGTCAACTTTAACATGCATCTGAAGTGATTGAAAATAACACAGCTTGGGTCAGGTGCACCTAACATCCTTGCTTTTCAACACTTTAAAGAAGTCTTGTGTGGCAGATTTGCCCAATATAATTCACCATTTGATCTCTTCACTGCTGCCTCCATAAGCATTGACTATGGATCCAAGCAAGACAAACGCTTTTTTTTTTCTTTTTTTACATTTTATTAGGGGCTCATGCAACTCTTATCACAATCCATACATATACATTCATCAATTGTATAAAGCACATCCATACATTCCCTGCCCCAATCATTCTCAAAGCATTTGCTCTCCACTTAAGCCCTTTGCATCAGGTCCTCTTTTTTTTCCCCTCCCTCCCCACTCCCCTCTCCCTCATGTGCCCTTGGTAATTTATACATCGTTATTTTGGCAAGACAAACTCTTTGATAACTTTTACCTTTTCTCCATTTATCATAATGCTGTCTGTTGGTGCGGTTGTGAGGATTTGGGTTGTCTTGACATTGGGTTGAGACCAATACTGAAAGCTGCTGCAGTCCTTGCTCTTCACCAGCAAATGCTCCAAGTCCTCCTCACTTTGAGCAAGCAAGGTCATGTCGTCTGTATAGCTCACATTGTTAATACACCTCCCTCCAAACCCGATGCCATCTTCTTCATGTAATCCAGCTTCCCTGATGATGTGCTCAGCATGCAGATCGAATGAGTACAGAGAGAAGATACAGCCTAGACAGCACCTTCCCTGTGTAAACCATGCAGTACTCCCGTGTTCTGGCCTCACAACTGCCCTTTGATCCATGTACAGATTCTGCAAGAGCACAGTTGAGTGTGCTGGAATGCCTATTCTTCTAAAGTGTATCCATTGTCTTTTATATCCAGGTAGCCTAATGCCTTGGCATAGTCAATAAAACACAAGTAAACAGCTTTCTGGTATTTCTATTATATCCTATCATATACTTCAAGATGGATTTTGAAATGTCCATTGGGACCCTGGATGTGATGAAATTCCTCTTGAATCTGTCATTCCAGGCTTAATGAATCATGTAACTTCTTGATTTAAAATGTCCAATACCAGTTCATTTCAGCTCACTAAGGCCCATGAGATCTATCTTTATGTGGTCCATCTAATTTTTGATGACTCCCGATTTTCCTAGATTCATACTGTATACATTCAAAGTCCTACTTATTAATAGATGTTTGCAGATATTTCTTCTCATATTGTGCCATGTCCTGTCATTCAAATGAAGCTCCTGAAGTCTTTACTCCGTCCACATTCTGATCCATTCTGCTCTCCTCAGTCATACTGAGCGCCTTCTTACCTGAGGGCACATCTTCTGGCACTCTATCTGATAAGATGCTGCTGCTATGTACAAGGTTTTCCGTGGCTACTTCCTCCGAAGTCAATAGGCTATTCTTTCTTTGTAGTCTGTCTTAGTCTGGAAGCTCTGCTAAACCTGTTCACTTTGTGTGATCTTTTTGGTATTTGAAATACCAGCGACATAGATTACAGTATCACAGCAACGCACAAGCTACCACTGCACGAGAATTGACATGCAGGTGGTAAGCCATTTTCACAGTGAACATAGAAACAGCACTACAAAAAGAAACAGAAATGGAAACTCTAGAATTTACTAGGAAATATAATTGACAACACTGACTCCATAGCAGATGATGTCAAAATAAGCACAGCCACTGGTAAAACACACCAACATACGGTTACCAATTAGATAAAACGACAATATCACAATGTTATGGAGAAAACACCCAACATCAGTTCACACAAAGAAACAAGACAAAATGGTTCAAAGAAAATTAACCAAAATACAGAGCCAGAAAACTTTCATAATGTTTTCATAATGAGATGACATTGGAACTACCTGCTAAGGAATTTTTTTTAATCACATTTTAAAAAACATTTTATTAGGGGCTCATACAACTCTTACCACAATCCATACATACATCAATTGTGTAAAGCACATATGTACATTCTTTACCCTCATCATTTTCAAAGCATTTGCTCTCCACTTAAGCCCTTTGCATCAGGTCCTCTTTTTTATCCCCTCCCTCCTTGTTTCCCCCTCCCTCATAAACCCTTGAATAATTTATAAATTATTATTTTGTCATATCTTGCCCTATACAACGTCTCCCTTCACCCACTTTCGGTTGTCCGTGCCCCAGGGAGGAGGTCACATGTAGATCCTTGAAATTGTTTCCCTTTCATTTCCATTCAAAGAAAACTGAGAAGCAGTTCATTAATAAGTCCCTTCTGACCATAATTCCTTATGTGATGCATTTAATTCTGGATTCTATGCCTGTAGCTATAATCCCATTTTGGAGGAAATTCTGTTACAGGATTAAGGTGGAAAGTATCCTTTTGGTCTCTACCCTATTAGAAGGCATGACTTAAGTTTTCCTTGAGAATATGGTCTGCTCAAAACAAAAAACCATACCTCCATCAAAGCCATTTCTCTGTGTCAAAGAACCATCTTTGACAAAGAAAAATTTCCAGGACCATTGGGAAAAGAGCATGTTCGATATCTCTGTCTGAAATATTGGAAGTCAAGACTACAAACACCAGAGACTGGCACAGAGACTTTGAGACAAGCCGAAGAAGCCAGGCTGAGACCAGAGGCTGAAGCAGGGTAACTGAGGCTCTGGGCCTGCAAGGCAGAAAGACAGATAGGCTTCCTGGCCCACGGAGGCAGAAGCCAAGAGACCACGTGGCTAAGGGACCCAGGACCAGAGATGTGGCTGCTGGCAGAGGAGAGGGGTTGTCTTGCAGCAATTACCGTATCCTAACTGTTTACTGATCCTAACGCATGATAACCTGTTAAACCCCCTCAATAAACTCTCTTAATTAGGTATATTATCTGAATACGGGTGTGGCTACTGCAAGAAATTATCAAAGCCTACAGAGAACAGTGCCATAGGCGGAAGGATTGGTGTCAAAATTGTGTAAAGAAGAATAGAAAATTGAGGCACGTCTGAACCCTGCCTCGTGGTAACAGAGAAGCCGGAGGAGGTCAGGTATGGCTCCATGCTGGTTTTACACAAACACATGCACACAAAATTTTGAATTCAAGAAAGCAACACAAGAACAAATTTCTAAAATAAATGGAAAATTAGAAGAAGGGCCAATAAGACTGTTTTTGTTTTTAAAAAGAAAGAAAAATGTTACTTTGAGGGCTAAGGTACAACTGATCCAAGCTTTGGTATTTTCTACCATCTCATGTGCATGTGAAAGTTGGACACTGAAACAGGAAGTCTAAGGAAGAATTAACGCACTTGAATTATGATGCTAGTGAAGAACATTGAAAGTACCATTAACTACCAAAGAGACAAACACATCTGTCTTGGAAGAAGTACAGCCAGACTGCTGCTTAGAAGTATGGATGGGGAGATATTTTCTCATGTATTTTGGATGTTATTGGGAGACCAGCCCCTACAAAAGGACTTGCTTGGTATATTAGATGGGCAATAGAAAAGAGGAAGGTTTTTGACAAGGTGGATTGACACAGTGGCTGCAATCATGACTCAAACATAAGAACAATTGTAGAGATGGTCCAGGGCATAGCTGTGTTTCTTTCTGTGGTACTGGGTCGCTGGGTACAGGAACCAAATGGGCCACACCAAATAACAACAGAAATGAGTAGGGTATTCCAAAATTTATTTTATTATGCAAGCAACATTGATACCAAAACCATTTATAAAGAAAATTATACACCTCATGAGGAATTACCTTCCTCATGAACATAGTTGCAAAAATTGTTCACAAATTCCTAGGCAATAGAATTAAACATGTCAAAATGATGCATCATAATAAATAGGATTTGTACCAAAATGCAAGAAAGGTTTAACATTAAAAAAGCAATCAACACAATCCACTTCATAACTAAAACAAAGGAAAAGAACCATAGGATCCTATCAATTGATCCAAAAAGGACATTTGACAAAATCACACCCATTCCTGATAAAAAACACTCAATAAAATAAAAACATAAAGGAAACTCCTCAGCATAATTAAGAGCATATTCAAAGGTAATTTAAAAATTTTACCAAAAAAATCATAATAACCCTATTAAACAAAAATATTCACACATGAAGCTATTTTTAAAAATCTTCCAGCCACTTCTGAAAGCAGTTTCAATATCTCTAAACCTTCCCCCCAAAGATTCTGTGCTCTTTGATACACACCGTGTCAAAATGGCAGAGGGCATAGCCCTGAAGGACCCCGATTGTGTTCCTTTCAAGTGTTCTGTGAGTTTGGGGAACAAAAAGAAGTGTGAGGGACAAAACCAGGGATGTCAAATGGATGTGTATTCTAACAAAATTCTCAGAAGACAGCCCTAATGGGGAAGAGATTCTCAACACGACATTCCTAGCGTTTTTCATATCAGCGCAGGTTTCAATTTTCTTAACGTTTCCTTTTAAATCCATGTTATCATCCTGTATCTCTCAAGAGAAATCTATCAAGATTACCTCTTTGGAATATTAGAAAACAGCCACCATAACCATCGGAGCGGACCTCTCTGTCTTCAATTGAGTTGGCCCCACAGATCTCAGAAGACATTGTCTGATTAGACCTTTAAAAAAAAAAAAAGAAAAAGAAAAACACCTTTTTTTCTTTTTATTAAATCATTTTATTGGGGGCTCATACAACTCTAATCACAATCCATACATACATTCATTATGTCAAGCACATCATTTGTTTCTATCCTCATTCTCAAAGCATTTGCTTTCTACTTAAGCCCCTGGCATCAGCTCCTCATTTTTCCCCTCCCTCCCTGCTCCCTACTCCCTCATGAACCCTTGATAATTTATAAATTATTAGTGTTTTGTCATATCTTACACTGTCTGGAGTCTCCCTTCACCCACTTTTCTGTTGTCCATCCCCCAAGGAGGAGGTTATATGTAGATCCTTGTAATCGTTCCCCCTTTCCATCCCACCTTCCCATCACCCTCCGAGTATCGCTACTCTCACCACTGGTCCTGAAGGGATCATCTGTCCTGGATTCCCTGTGTTTCCAGTTGCTATATGTACCAGTGTACACCCTCTGGCATAGCCAGATTTGTAAGGTAGAATTCAGTTCATGATAGTGGGGGCGGGGGAGCATTTAAGAATTAGAGAAAAGTTGTATGTTTTATTGTTGCTACAATGTACCCTGACTGGCTCAGCTCCTCTCCATGACCCTTCTGTAAGGGGGTATCCAGTTGCTTACAGATGGGATTTGGGTCTCCACTCTGAACTCACCCTCACTCACAATGATATGATTTTTTTGTTCTTTGATACCTGATCCCTTCGACACCTTGTGGTCACACAGGCTGGTGTGCTTCTTCAATGTGGGCTTTGTTGCTTCTCCACTAGATGGCTACTTGTTTCTCTTCAAGCCTGTGACTTGGTTGAAAGTTTACAGAGCAGATCAGTTTTCCATGTAACAATGCATACAGATTTTGTTTAAGCTCATTGATTGCATTGCATAATAAAACATAACTTATTCCACTTTCACCCTGTTTCCTGTATCAATGCCTTCTTTCCTACCTCTTCTGAATTTTTAAAAAAATCATTTTATTGGGGGCTCGTACTATTCTTATCACAATCCATACATCCATCCATTGTGTCAAGAACATATGTACATTTGTTTCCATCATCACTCTCAAAACATTTGCCTTCTACATGAGCCCTTAATATCTGCTGCTCATTTTCCCCCTCCCTCCCCACTCCCCCACCCACCTCATGAACCCTTCATCATTAATATATTAGTATCATTTAGTCATATATTACACTGTCTGCCGTCTCCCCACTTGCCCTCTTCTCTGCTGTCCCTCCCCCTGGGAGGAGGCTAGATGTAGATTCATGTAATCAGTTCCCCCTTTCTACCCCACATTCTCTCCACCCTCTAGGCATCGCCACTCTCATCACTGGTTCTGGAGGAGTCATCTGTCCTGGATTCCCTGTGTTTCCAGTTCCTATCTGTGCCAATGTACACCCTCTGGTCTAGCCAGATTTGCAAGGTAGAATTTTCTTTTGAGTAAATGCTGCCCCTTTCATGTACCATAAAGAGTGCACATCTCAGTCAGCATTATTATTCCCCTGACAGATTTCTTTCTTACTTGGTTGAAAACTGAGCCATGGAGGGAGGACATTGTAAATACTAAAGGTAGCTAAGGACCATAGTCGTAAGGGCTCCACAAATCTCTGACAAATTAATCAGTCCTTTTTTAATGTGCTTGAGCTTTGTTCTACATTTTTCTCCTACTCCATCCAGGTCCTTCTAATGTGATTCTTTACAGAGCAGTTGGTGGTGATAGCTGGGCACCATCTAGTTCTTCTGGTCTCACAGTAATGAAGACTGATGTCCACATGGTCCATTAGTCCATTAGACTAATTGTTTGCATGTGTCTTTGATTTTCATCACTTTTCCTTTCTCGGGACCAAAAGTTGAACTTAGGTGGTCACTCAGAAGCCTTTAAGACCCTACTCACTACTCACCAAAATAGGATGTAGAATCTTGGCTTTGTGGACTCTGGTATGCGAACATATCCCATAAACTATGATGCTGAGCCCCTAGGCCCAGTGACTCTTTTCCTCAAGGTGTTTGATTATGTCTAGGAATTTTTCATAACTTTGCTCCTGTATGCTCCACCACATTTATAGAAGTATGGAAGCATCAGCCAAGATATCAAATGATATTTGCACTGAGAAAATCAGCAAAAGAAATACATCCATACAAAAATATATATGAAACCATTTGTGTTGGACAGGGTTCTCTAGAGAGACAAATCGGATTGCTAGTAATTATATATAAATATATTTATAAAGATATATATAATACAAGAAATGAACCGTTAAATTATATACAGATAGATAATAGAAAAAAAATTAACAGTTAAATTATAAAGCAGTGAGACACTAGCAGTCCTTTAAGGCTCAAGAGCCGCCAGTTGCCAGTCCCCTTCTATAGAGAAAGCTGGGTTATATATATCCAGGCAGCAAACAGCAAGGCAGGTCCCCAACTGTCATCAACTGTCAGTCCCCAGCTCCAGAGATGAATATTCCAATCGTGTGGGCTTAAAGGGACCTCACCTTAGAGCGACACAGTCCACAGGCTAGGCATCCCACAGGTAGTGTACCCCTTTAAACTGAGGCACAGAACAACCAAGGTGAGGCTCACTGAGCCATTTATCCCTCTGCCCTTCAGTTAATCCTACTTGTGTTTATTGGCCAGGCTGGCACAATAAACTATAGCATGCACCCATTTGCCAAGACTGTAACTCTTGGCAGGAATAGAAAGCCCTGTTTGTCTCCCAAACAGCAGCTGGTGGTTTCAAACCACTGACCTTGAAGTTAGCAACCCAACAATAAACACGATACCATCAGTACAGTGCTCGGCTAGATCATTAATCATGAGTAAAATACATATTAAAATTGCAATTGAATATCACTAGAATTACTAAAATTCAGAAAGACTGACAATACCATGTGTTGAGGATATAGATCAGCTTGAACTTTCATACAAAATTGGTGGGCGTTGTACAACCATGTCAGAAAAGTTTGGCAGTTTCTTGTATGAAGGTAAGCATGCACTTCTAGGACTCCACAGCTCTGAGAAAATAAAAACACATGTCCACACAAGACTTGTATATGAATGTTTACAGCATAATAATAAAAAACTGGAAGCAGGTCAAGTGTTCCACATGTGAATTCATAAGTATATTCATATAATAGAAGATGTATTCATCACTAAAAAGAGTAGTGAATATCGATACATACAATTAGATGTATGAATATCAAAAGTACTGTGCTGGATGAAAGAATGCAGACATAACATGCACATAATGTTTAATTCCATTTACATAGAACTCTAAATAAGATCTATCTATCTATCTATCAATAGTCTGAAAGCAGAGCCATTGTTTTCAAGGGATGCTAACTGGGGTAAGACACAAAGGAACTTCAGAACTTCAGGGGGTGATATAAAACACCCTATGTGTTAATTTTACTGATGGTTACACTGGAATATAAAATCTCCAAAATTCATTGAAAGCTACAATTACAATAGGCACATTTTATTGTATACAAATTCAACTTCATTAAATTTGGTTGTGAAAATTACACTAGAATACTTTCTTTTACTGATTGGATTGATAGAGATCATAAAGTTTAATAAAAATGTGTGTAAATATATAGAAAATCGGTTCCTCTCAGACATTGCCAGTCAGAGTATAAATTTACACATCTATGAAGAATATTTGGCAATAGCTATGGAAATGACAAGTGCATGTACCTTTTGGCCCACAATTTTTATTTTCAGATGTTTTACAGTCTAACACATATGTCAATTAACTTATGCAAATGGGAGTTTTATTCATAAATATAGGGTATTGAAAACTCCCTTAAAACTCTATAAGTATTGCAAGCCTTCAGCGTGCCTGGGTTTGGAGTAACCCTGTGCATTCCTTCAGTGCTTGCAAGAGCAGCTTTGAAGTGGTTTGAGGCCTTGCTCTATAATACCTACAGAGCAAGGTTATAGAAATTTCAGACATTCAGGAAAGGGGAGGGGGGGAGGAATGATGACAACAAATGTACAAATGTGCTTGACACAATGGATGCATGCATGGATTGTGATAAGAGTTGTATGAGCCCCCAATAAAATGATTTAAGAAAAAGAAAAGAGGGCGGGAGCATATAAAGGACTGGAAAAAAAAACTCTATAAGTAGAAGATGAACGAAAAAATTAGAGGACAATCTTACAGTGAAATACAATGCAGCCCTTTAAAAAGAATAAGAGTATATTTTAAAAGATGCTTAATATACACTGTTAAAATAAAAGATATAAAACCATTCCACAGTACTCATATAATTCTTCTGTTTTTTATGACGCTTAATTTTATATGCATAGAAATTTTTGATATGCAAGAAAATGTTAAATGTGTGAGATGTAGCAACAATGAAAATTACAACTTTATTCTAGTTCCTAAATACTTCCCCCAACCCCAACCCCCACTACCATGATCCTAATTCTACCTTGCAAGTCTGGCTAGACCAAAGGATGTACACTGGTCCAGATAGGAACTGGAAACACAGGGAATCCAGGGCAGATGATCCCTTCAGGACCAGTGGTGTGAGTGGAGATACTGGGAGGGTGGAGGGAGGTTGGGGTGGAAAGGGGGAACTGATTACAAGGATTTACATGTGACCTCCTCCCTGGGGGATGGACAACAGAAAAGTGGGTGAAGGGAGATGTTGGACAGGTCAAGATATGGCAAAATAATAATTTATAAATTATCAAGGGTTCATGAGGTAGTGGGGAATGAGGAGGGAGGGGGAAAATGAGGAGCTGATGTCAGGGGCTTAAGTGGAGAGCAAATGTTTCAAGAATAATGAGGGCAATGAATGTACAAATGTGTTTTACACAATTGATGTATGTATGGATTATGATAAGAGCTATATGAGCCCTAAAATTATTTTTAAAATTACTTTGGGGTAAGGGCATGGTACCTCATCAGACTCCATGGAAAGCACTCCTAAAGGTCAACTAATAAACAAACAAAATGTTAAATGTGATTATCTCAAGTAAGCTAGGATATGAAATAGGCTATCGCTTTATTTTGTAACTTTGTATTTGGAAGTCTAACTGCTGTATATAGTTGCTAGCTGTCTTCAAGTTGTCTCCAAACACAAGTTGGCCCCGAACTCAAGTCATTGCAGAATAAAACAACAACATGGGCTTGTGTCATCCCTATAATTAAATGGGAATTGGTCCATCAGGATCCATAGATTTGTTTTTCAGCTGATTTTCAAAAGTGGATCACCAGGCCTTTCTTCCCAGCCTGTCAAAGTTTGGAAGCTCTGCTGAAACCTGCTCAGTATCACAGCAACATACAAACCTCCCCTGACAAGCAATCCAGGAATTGAATCTAGGTTTGACACATGGAGGGTCAGAATTCTACCACCGAATCACCTCTGCCCCCAGTTACAATAGACGACATAAACAAAACCGATTAGCAAAACCAGATTGAGTGTAACTCCTATCACACCGCAGTGTTCATGAATTGGAAAGAAGAGACACCACGTACCAGGACATCCATATGCACATTTACATGCATAAGCCACGCCCTGTTTGTTTCCACTTTACTTAACCTAGACAAAAACAAAACTATTGCTTGATTCCAACTCATAGCTACCCTGTAGGACAGAGAGCACTGTCTTACCAGATTCCCAAGAATGTGTTTTACAGATGCACATCTTTCCCCTTGAAATGGCTGGTAGGCTCAAACCACTGACTTTAGTTAGCAGCCACATGCTTACTCACTCACTCACTCACCCACCCACTCACCCACCCACTCACTCACCCACCCACTCACTCACTCACTCACTCACCCACCCACCCACTTACTCACTCACCTACTCACTGACTCAATCACTGACTCACTCACTGACTCACCCACTCACTGACTCACTCAGTCACTCACTCACCCACCCACTCCCTCACTCACCCACCCACCCACTTACTCACTCACCTACTCACTGACTCAATCACTGACTCACCTACTCACCCACTCACTCACCCACTCACTCACTCACTCACTCACCCACCCACTCACTCACACATCCACCCACTCACTCACCAGCCCACTCACTCACCCACCCACTCACTCACTCACCCACCCACTCACCCACTTACCCACTCACCCACCCACTCACTCACCCACCCACTCACTCACTCACCCACCCACACACTCACTCACCCACCCACCCACTCACTCACCCACCCGCTCACTTACTCACCCACTCACCCACCCGCTCACTCACTCACCCACCCGCTCACTCACTCACCCGCTCACCCACTCACTCACTCACCCACCCACTCACCCACTCACTCACCCACTCACCCACTTACCCACTCACTCACTCACCCACCCACCCACTCACTCACCCACCCACTCACTCACCCACTCACTCACCCACCCACTCACTCACTTACCCACCCACACACTCACTCACCCACCCACTCACTCACCCACCCAGTCACTCACCCACCCGCTCACTCACTCACCCACTTACCCACTCACTCACTCACTCACCCACCCACACACTCACTCACCCACGTACTCATTCACTCACCCACCCACTCACTCACTCATTCACTCACCCACCCACTCACTGCCATCGAGCTGATATGAACTCTGAGTGACTGTTGAGCAGAGCAGAACGGCACCCGTGCATTTCTAAGACTGTGACTCTTTATGGGAATAGAAAGCCCCATCTTCCTCCCACTTAACCATGAGAAATACTGAATATAAGGTAGCGTGAAACAGGACCACGAGAAACAGAGGCAGGGCAGCGCATCTTCAAGCTGTCACTTCCTGCTTGCTTGCTTCCCCAACAGGTGTCACGAATGGTAGGCTGCTGATCACCACCCCAGCAAGAATTTTCTAGGCCTGAGAAATGAGTACGCTCTTCCCACCCACAGCATGCACGTGTACATATAGGACTATATACACAAACACAAGAACCCAGGCGGTGTAGTGGTCACGCCATGTGCTTTCATCCACAAGTCAGCGGTTGGAATCCCCCAGCAGCTCCACAGTAGGGAGAGGGAGCTTTCAACCCGGTAAACAGTCGCAGTCTCAGAAACCACAGAAGGTGGTGTGAGTCAGCGAGTTTAGTTTTGTTTCATACACATGTATATATATACAGTATGCCTGTACACATAAACTTATACCAGTATTCCAGAAGAATGTATATGAACAACGTGCACTTCGGTTTAGGAAAATTGAACAGATAACAAGATAAGTGGACCCAGTTCCACAAGGTCTCTACATTTACCTCGCAGATCAATGTGGAGTCGGTTGCAGATGCCCTTGAAGAGTAATTCTGCCTGGAGTTCCCTTGTGTTTCAGACAATTTCTCTCATATGCTCATGAAAGGACAGATATGCTGAGATTGGACACATATTAAATGAAAATAAGAAGTAGAAAACATTTGCAATTATCTTCCCTTTTTGCTTTATCCAGTTGAAACCACCACTTCCACGTCCTTGGTGTGTGTTATTGTTGTTATTATTATTAAACAGCTTTGAAGTATAAGTTGAGGCCTAGGGTGACCAAGCATCTGGTTTACCCAGGACTGAGGTCCAGGAACATCCCTCAGAACAGTTGGTTTCATTCCTAAGCTCATTGTGCTATAAATCCAAATCCCATTCTCAACACTCAAAGAAATTTCTGCTCCTTCCATTGTATTTTTCTCTCCACTTCCACAATATTGCGATCAAAGGAGGATGCAATTGGGAAGAGTGAGCTATCAGCAGGAAAGGTAGTCATTCTTAGCTCTTTACAAATTGCCATCCCACCTGTTTTTGTTAGGTAGTTTAGCCTAGGGATTGGGAAGTCCATTGGCACATGGCCAGGAGAGCCAGCATAGGACAAAACTGGATTTTCCCGCCAGGGGGCGCGGATGGGTGTTACACTGGGAGCAGCCCACCTGGGCCAGGTGACTGCAATTCAGTCAATGGGATCAACCTGGGGTCGTTCACCACGCCTCCCCAGGGAATCCTTAAAAAGGCAGGAACAGAGAGGGAGAGGGGTCTTGTCTGGTCGTCTTCGTGGGAGGAAACTTGGGAGAGAGATCTTTGCGTGACCCCGAGCAGTCTCAAAAGGAATCCTATGGGTGCCGCGTAAAACCTGAAGCTTCTTTTAACTCTCATTAAATTCACTTGGATCACGAGCCCGGCTTCGGCGTGAAATCTTTCTTGTGCGGAACCAATGACCGAGGTTGGAATCTAGTCCCGGAGAGAGAGACCTTACATTTTCAATGGCCTGTCACTAAACATGAATTTTTGAAATGCGTTGGGAAGAGTACACCCTTAACACACACACACACACACTTTTGGAGTTCTTCAGTTACATAACTCAAAATGCAAAGAGTGGCTATTCTATGAGTTTAAGAATTTTAACAAAAGGCAACAGAAAGACATTCTGTGGTACCAAATTCACTGCTTTCAGTCCTAAAGATATGGTTGCATTTACTACTTGTGGACAGCAGGTGTCAGGCATGAGCGCTACTTGGTTTGTGTTTGCCTTCCAGTGATTCTGAATTGAGTTAGATTTTTCTCAGTTCAAAACCATAAATCAGAAATGTCCTTAGCGTGACCTACGGATGTAAATTACCAGAATTTATCATCTGCTGTTACTTATGGTAGATCTTTCCTGATGCCCTTCCTCAGAGAGTCATGTATTAAGTGTGTTCAAAAGACTTTTCCTTTGAGGCCGCGCAATGTGGTCACTGCAGTGGACAGCCCGTTTCCCATGCGTAACGACACACCACTCTCTGGGCAGAGGACAAACTTGAAGAGAGATGAGGAGGTGCGAGAGGAAGAGCTAGGTAATGCATTCTATGCCTTAACATCTGGCTAAATTTCTACAATGAATATATAAATTGAACGTTACAAAACTAGAGTACTTTGAGGAGTTGCTAAACTCCCTTGACGTTCTAACTTTTCAACATTGAGTAATACAGACCTTTATCTGTCCTCAGAACCCATTTCGAAAAATGCTTCTTTACGTTTGTTGTACATAGAACAAACTCAAAAATAAACTCAAACTCACTCCATTAAGTCAATTCAGACTCATAGAGACCCTATAGCACAGAGTAGAACTGCCCTGTTGGTTTCTAGGCCTGTAACCCTTTAGAACAGTAGAAAGCCTCATCTTTCTCCTTCCTAGCTGCTGGTGGTTTCAAACTTCTGACCTTGTGGTTAGCAGCATAACACCTACTCACTAGGGACTTTATACAACAGGGCTCTGTAGACAGCAAACCAGAAGGCAAAACCCACTGCCATCCAGTAGATTCCAACGCATAGCCACCACTTAAACTAGAGGGTTTCAGAAGCTGTATGTGTTTGGGGGAGCAGACAGCCTCATTTACCTCCTGTGGAGCTGCTCATGGGTTTGAATTGCTGACCCTGACATTAGCAGCCCAATACAAAACCCACGACACCCCTCGGGATCCTCACAGCAGTAAAGGTCCAAATTTAGTCACACTACACTGAGATATGCACACACAATATGGTTCTTTATTTTTCCATGACCTAGATAATACAGTTGTTACCAACCTTGGTGCACTCTCCTGCTGTGTGAGAGGAAGTGTAAGCTTGCTGAGAAATAACATGCCGTCGCTTCTCATTCACGAGTCTGCTCTCAGTTTGCAATCATTCTTTTCCAGTATGAGCTCAGGATTTCAGAATGTCTTCTCCTTTCCTGACTCCTCCCTAAGGTTGCTTCTTGAGATGAAGAAAGAAAAATGGGTCCTTCCTGTGGACGAAAGAGCGTCCCTGTGTCTGTGCAGGTCCCTGAGATAATGATGCACTTGACGCACCTGGCTGGACTCACCCTGCTAATATCCACTGCAGACTTTGTGCTCTCTCCATTCCTGAGAGGCTTGTGGTGCTCCCAGATGATTTCACAACCCTGCCCCTGATATTTTCTCAAAGGAACATTCCCTCTGGGCCTGGCACTGATCCCCAGTCCAAATGGTCCATGTTGTCGCCTTTGGTTTCAAGATC
Source organism: Tenrec ecaudatus (assembly GCF_050624435.1). Lineage (NCBI taxonomy): Eukaryota > Metazoa > Chordata > Mammalia > Afrosoricida > Tenrecidae > Tenrec > Tenrec ecaudatus. Next base: position 64,808,906 of record NC_134532.1, on the reverse strand, counting down.
ACCTTCCTCCAATGGCAGCTGTGTCCTCGGTGAAGCCACCGCAGGACAAGCAAGGTGAATTAGTTAGTTTATTGTGCCAACCTGGCCGATAAACAGATGAGGGATTAATTGAAGGGCAGAGAGATAAATGGCTCAGTGAGCCTCGCCTTTCTAGTTCTCGGGTCTCTTGCTTTCTGATGGTCGGACCAGGGTGCAGCTGCCTTCGTCAGTTCCCTGCTTCAGCTGGCAAGGCTCATTACCTGCAAGAAATCCCCGAGGAGAAGCTGCATGGACCTACCCTAATGCAGCCCTGGGTGCTAGAGCAGCCCTGTGGAGATTCCTGTCAGCGCTGAGATGTTTACAGATTCACTGACTCCTGCTGTCAGCATCATGGTGTCTGTTTTGTGAGATGGAGGAGGGGAGGACTTTGTGGATTGGTGTCGGACATATGGGTTGATGTTGGACTTGTGGGTTTGGGCTTGGGCAGTGCTGGGTTGGGATGTTTTTTTGATGCGCACTTAACCTTTATATAAAACCCTCTCTTCTGCATGAGTTTCTGTGAATTTGTTTTTCTAAAGTACCCAGACTCACACACAAAGTCATCTAGATGCCTTCCATGCTACACTGGAAGGAAAGCAACCCCCGATGATTCAATGTTGAACCCTTCACCAAGTCACCCACCTAATTTGACCCCTGTGTGGCTGCTTTCTGCTGCTAACCTGAAGGTTGGCAGTGCAAACCCGCCAGCTGCTCCACAGGAGAAAGATATGACAGCCTTCTTCCAGAAGAGATCACAGCCTGGGAACCTCGACGGGGCAGTTCCACTCTTTCCCATCCGGTCGCGATGAGTCATAACCAACTCATTGGCAATGGCTTTGGGTCGTTGGGGTTTGGGGTTGGGTTTGGGTTTTGTGACTGCTCTTGCAGTGACAAATGGGAAAGGAGACAAGGACCCCTGGACACTTGGCAACTATGCACACACATGCAACCATTCTAGCATGCGAGCTGGTGGAAAGGAAGCCATGACATAGTTGGTTGTCAGATCACTGCCCTGTGTCCCTCCCTCCTTGTCCAGCCTCCACATACAGACAGGCCAGGCTTTATACTTCCTTTTTCCACTGTTACGGGCTTCTCCACAGCACCTCTAATCCGTCTTCGAATCTTCAGCTTTACTGTTCAGCCGGTAGGGCTACCCATGACTATGGAGCTACTTTCTTTCACTAGATCAGAGACTTGACATCTAAGAATCAGGATGGGGGAATTGAGATGTCTCATTTCTCTGCCCAAGAAACCTGACTTTCTATCTCTTCTTTCAACGGGGTATTTATATTTCCTTCCCTGGGGTAGTAGGCCTCGTAGCTCAGCTTAGCCTCGTTTTGGTGTTGTAGGTTACAAGGCAATGAGAGTTAAGGCACAAATCAGTTTCAAATATTCCAAATGTGGCCGCTAGCACAGGGTCTAGGAATTTCATATGTCAAGTGTTTAAAATGGGTCATGGTGAACAGTAGACACAGCTATTATCATTGTTAACTTCATCACTGATTCACTGGAGGCCCCTGTACGGCAGAGAGAAGGAAGCCAAAAGAGGTTATTGCCGTGTTAGGACTAACTATATGCCAACCTACTGCCTGAGCGAACACCGTTTTTGAATTTCCATTTTAGAAAATGATGGACTCCAAACTTGGAACAGAGCCATGAAGTCATCTTTAAATAAATAAATTTCTTTAAAGGAGTTTAGCGCAAAAAGTAAAACTTGCCATTTTTAAGTACTGAGCTTAAAAAAAAGAAAGAAAATATCTATTTAAGACCAAATGCCCACCATAACTCATAAGCATAGCTGGGAAGCAGAGCCGTGAGGGGAACGAAAGAGCAGAAAGCATAAGAATGTCTACCCGTGTGAAGCATTTAACCAATGTTACTCAACAATATGCAGAGAAATTATTGAGTCGGAGCATGTTTGGATGCTTATGTTTAATGAAAAATAAAAGGAAATTAAACTGTAAAAGCAAAATGTTGAAGACATTGAAAGTAAAAGGGTTAAACATAAAGCCAAGATATAATTTCTACTGGGTTAAAAAAAATTCCTATTGGATGTTGTGAGAGAGGGGAACGTGTCAGTTCAACATCTGAAATGTGTGTGTAGCCAATGTCGTTCAGCGTTTGATGGTAAATGGCTGTTTAATTCGGGTTGTGCTGGATTATTATACCAACATAGGTTCCAAAGCCAGTTGCCTCAGCACCTTAGACAATAAGGGACAACACGAGACATAAATGATTTCAAAGTGGCTCCACCTGGCAGCTGAAAGTACACGGGACAGTAGACAAAAATCACTGCTGGCAAATCATTGAGTCCTCCTGGTAGAACCCATTTTGTCGGGAAAGGCAAAGAGAACAGAAGAGCACTTCAGCTATATGTTTGATGATGGAAACATTCAGGTTGAACCACCCGTTGCTTTTGTTTTCTCTCACTGTGACAGTTGTTAGCCCTGGTCCATTAAGCAGACAAGCCTAGGGGTGAATCCACTGGGCAAGGCCATATTAACCCCTTTGACATTGGTTTAACCAACACAGGAGTTCTTGTTTCTCCAGTTAATGTGGATTTGGTACCAATCCTTCAAGCCTTCCCCCGGGCATGATTATCGGTGCCACCTAACCTTGGGGAATTATTACACTCCTTTCGACAAAGGACCGAGTCTTAGAAATTCAATGTCCCTTTGAAAGTATCAGGTTAGAGTGAAAAGCGAAAGACTCAATGTATTAGGAGGAAACCACAGTCTTCAGCAATTGAGATTTCGTATTTTAAAATGGTATATACCTTGAGGATCCTTCTTTCTCAAGGTTTGGATAAAAGTTCTCATTGTTTTCATCCTTGGGCACCTTCAGTCATCACTTTGAACAAATCTGAAAGCCTCTCAGGGGTTCCCAGAGTTGTGTAAGGGAAAGTAGGACAATGCCCAGAATCTGCACAGAAGCATGGACACATCCTGGTGGGCAAAACAGAGTGGCCAGTGTTCCCTGCAGTCGTCAACTCTTTAGAGAGGAGGATTCTGGTCCCATAGGGATTCTATGTCTCTGATCTTTACAACAGGTGTCCTCAAGATGTGCTCCACAGACACCTAGCCTATTCCTCCAGGGACCCCAGAGGCCACCACGATGCCTAAGGAGGACCAAGGCTTCTGTGTCGCACATCCAACTGTGAGGACAGTGGTAGTTCCCTAGTTAAAGTCTTGCCTCATGTGCAGGAGACCAAAGTTCTCTTCCTGGCTAATGAGCCTCAAGCATCCTCACTGCCTGTCCATCCCTGGAGGTTCGTTGATGTACAATACTTATTCAGTCTGTATGCTGAGCAAATAAAACGAGAGGTTAGACCTTATGAAGAAGAACGTGGTCTCGGCATTGGAGGAAGACTCACGAACAACCTGCAACACACTAGTGGCAAAGCCTTGCTCGCTGGAGGAGAAGAAGACCTGAAGCACTTACTACAGATTTTCAAAGACCTCAGTCTTCAGTACGGATTACATAAACAGAACGAAAATCCTGTCCACTGGACCAATAGCCACCTTTGTGAAAAACCTGTAAAAGATGGATTTTGTCAAGGCTGACATTTCACTCGGGTTCACAGTCAACATCTGTAGAAATAGCTGGGGGAAAATATCACAGGTTGCTTTGGGCAAATTTGCCGCAAAAGACCTGGACCTGATTTGGTTTTCCATGTTTTCTGTATTTTGGTTTGGTCTGGTTTTGTTTGTTTGTTCCTGTTAAGATGTATCTCAGAGGTGTTATGTCATTGGATGTCACCTTCTTAATGTTGTATTCTATGTTTTTCAGGGTTTCAGTATATGAAACCCAGGATTTAAGTCTATAGGGACAGCAAGTAGAGTCAAGGTTTTGTTGTTTTTGTTTTGTTTTTTGGGGGGTGGGTACAGTGGTGAGGGAGGGATAAAAGGGAGACAAAGGCAAGGAGTCCAGGAAGAAAAAGAATGCTTGGAAATTGGGGTAGCATTTGTATAGTTCTGCTTGATGTGGTTGACTATGGAATGATATCATATATGTATTAACTCCTAATTAATAAGATTTTTTAAAGAACAAAAAGGAATTCTTTAAACTTAAATATCAAAGTTGTCACTTTGAAGACTAAGATGCGCCCAACCCACACCTTGGTATTTTCAATCATCTTATACGCGTGTGAAAACTGAACGTCGAATAGGAAAGGCCAAAGAATAATTGATGCCTTTGAATTACAGTGTTGGCAAACATTGTTAAACGTACAAATCTCTTTTGGAAGAAGTAGAGGGAGAATGTTTCTTTGAAGAAAGGACAGGGAGTCTTCATCCCACATAGTTTAGACATGTCATCGGGGGACCAGTTCCTGGTAAGAAACTTCATACCTGATAAAGTAGAGAGGATGAGTGAGAAAGAGGAAGGCTCTCAGTGAGAGGACATGACACGATGGTTACAACGTGGGACTTAGGCATCGTGAGGATGGCTCAAGACTGAGCAATGTCTTCATCTATTGCACATAGCGGGGCTAGGAGTCAGAACTGATTCCACAGCACATAACAGCAAAACCCACTGTGGGAAAAGTCTGGTGATCTACTTCTGAAAATCAGCCAGTGGAAACCCCAGGGGTCACCCCATTTCTTTCCTGTGGGTATGTGGTGACCACGAGACAGAGGGCAGCATGAGGACAACTAAGAACAGTATGCTAAGCACTTTTGCTTATTCATAATATATGGATGAAAAGACAGCTCTATTAATTTTACAAATACATTCATCTTCTAAGCCAATGAGAATGAGGATCAAATCTTTGGAACCTCTGGAAGATGAGTGGGATGTGAAACAACCGGAATAGACTGCGTGAAAAAATATCTTCACCATCTTTTAACTAAGAATAACTACTAGAACACAAATGCATAGCCAAGATGCCTGGTGCGTTTATTCTCAGTCCTACCTGCATATTTGAATCACTGAGAAATTTGCAGCAACAATAAAAAGTCTGGACCCCAAGTTTAAAAGTTCTGGTCTACTTGGTCTGTGGCAAAGATCAGAAATTGGGATTTTCCAGTTCTCTCGGGTGGTTCTAATGCGCATTGGGGATCGATAGCCCAATAGTAGAAATACACCGAGAAAGGGAGATTGTATACACCTTGTGCAGAGGGCAGAAGGGGGCTCTTGCAGCTTCCAGCATCCGTTTGGCCTGGAGGCCATCGAAATAATAGCTGATGCTCCCAAAAGTTAACGGGAGCAACGTTCCCTCCGGCTGTCCCATTTACTTCCACACGGTGGTTTTAGAACTTACAGAACCACCGGAGAGACTTGGTAAAACTAGCAATTCCTAGTATTTCCTTCTGGATTATGATTCAGTAGGTCTGCACTGTCGCCTAGGAATCTGTATGTTCAACAAGCACCTTGAGCGGTGTTTATAACTTAGCAAACTTAGGAAATCTTGCTCGGAAATCTTAAATGACTAAAATGAGCTCTTACTTCTAGTCTTATCATGTCACACATACTACTTCTGGAACAACCTTCCCAGTTCATCCATTTGTCATTTTTTGCTGATGAATTGCAGCTTTCAGCGTGGATTACAACTCTATGTGAAGATCACAATCCTCACAACTGGACCAATAGGGAACATCCTGATATTGAAGAAAAGGTGGACGTTGTCAAGGGTTTTATCTTGCTTGGATCCACACTCAATGCTCATCAAAGCAGCAATCAAGAGATTCAAAGGCATGTTGCACAAGACCCCTTCAGGGTATTGAAAAGCAAGGATGTTATTTTGAGGACTAATGTGCACGTGACCCAAGCCACGGTAGTGTCCATTGCATCATACGCATGTGAAAGTTAGTCACTGAATAAAGGAGACCAGAGAAGCATTGGTGTATTTGAATTGTGGTGCTAGAGAATACTGGAAGTAGCATGGATGGCTGAAAGGACAAACCAGTCTGTCTTGGAAGAAGTATGGCCACGGTACTTCTTAGAGGCAAGGATGGCAAGACTCCATCTTACATACTTTGGACACGTTGTCAGGAAAGGCTGGTCCCTGGAGAAGGGCAGCATGTCAGGTGGGGTACAGTGGCAGCGAAGTAGAGCAAGACCTCAGTGAGATGAATTGACACCGTGGCTGCAACCAGGGGCTCAGGCCCAGGAACAATTGTGAAGATGGCACAGGCCCGGGCAGTGTTTCATTCTCTTGAGTTTAATGTCTCTGTGGGTCAAACCTTCACACTGGCACCGAATAACAACAATAGTTTACATCAGAGCGTGGGAAGCGCAGGCGGTTACACATGCGGCTGCTAACTGCAAGGTCGGCATCAGTGGCTCCATGAAAGAAAGATGAAGATTTCTTCTCCCTTCAAGTTTTACAGCCTCAGAAGCCCACTGGGACAGTCCCACTCTGTCCTATAGGTCCCTGTGAGTCCGAGTCACTTTGCCGCAGTGAGTTACAGAAGGATGTCCTTTCAGAATAGACTATACTGGGCTACACGATACAGTGGAGATCAAGTGGACCGGGTGCCCAAGCAGCCATGCATGGTATGACTCCTTACCTTTACTAATGACAAGCTGTCACCTGGAGGCGACTTGGTCTCTCAGGGGTGTGGTGTTGAATCTTGAAAGAATGAATAGCCATCAAGGAGACCCCGACTCAGGGTGACCTCTGGTGAATAGAGCAGACCTGTGCCACATGGCGTCCTCAGGGACGAAAGTTTCAGAAATAGCGATGACGCCTTTCTTCCAAAGAACCTCTGCGTAGGTCAGGACCTTCGACCTTTCATTCAGCAGCAGTCACCTTAACTGTCGGCACCACCCAGGACTCCAAAGCAGAAAGGGTACCTCCAAACTGTACTCATTGCCAAGTCTGGCGCCACCGATCAGGGCCCTCCAGCTAAAAATGATTTTTACATATACACTTTTAATAAGCCACTAAGAATATTATGCAAAGAGTATGAAACAGAGGCTCACTATGAAGTGTAAAGTCTAAAATATTTAATATCTGACCTTTTACCAAAAAAAAAAAAATAAAAGCTTTACCTAAAACCAAAGGAGCCCTGGTGGTGTATGAGTTGGTTATTGGGCTGCAAATGGTAACAGCATCAGTTCAAACCCACCAGCAGCTCTTAGGGGAAAATATGAGGTTGCCTCTCCTATAAATGCTCTATAAGGTCACTATGGGTTGGAATATATTCACTGAGTCGGTTTGTCTTGTTGGTTTGGGGGAGTTATTTGTTTTTAGCTAAAACCAAAAGGATACATCTGACCAGCATATCATAAACAACAAAAGCCAAGATGAGCTACAGGGGTGATGTTTTAGTCTCTTGCATAAGCTAATGAACTAGTTTCCAAGCAACCCAAGAACTTGACATTCAAATCTGTGCTTTAGCAAAATTTCCAAGGACCACGGGGTAAATGGCAACTGATAGAAACTTCAAAGACTCCTCTGTGAAAGGCAAGGTTGAAACTGTGTGAATTCTTGCTGAGCCCGGTGTAGTACAAAGCTTCAAACCCATGGGATGGGGAGGTCAGGAACCTCACCATCCTCCAAACCCTCAGCCTGAAGCCCAGGCAAAACAAGTAAGCCCTGGCTTCAGTGTTCTTCTGAAGAAAACCATCAAGAACCAGGGGGTGATGCCTCGCTCCACCTCTCCCTTGACCGCGCCCACTCCTCCTGCGCAGGACAACTCCAAGAGCTCCCTGGAAGTCAATGTTAAAGCCGAGGACAGAGAGAAAGGACCCCTGGTGGCTGGCAACTGGAGTCGGCAGTGGGAAGCCACCAGCTGTTAGGCAGGAGAAAGGTGGGAGACAGTTGCAGCCTCAGAACCTCCCTGTCCTACAGACTCACTGTGAGTCAATCAACTCAATGGCCCTGAGCAGGGGTTGTTGGGGTTGCTATAGAGAAAGGTGGGTCTTATATGGCAAGAGATTTCATAACATCTTAGCTCCACCACTTATAAGTTTGATGAACGTTAACAAACTCCATAACCTCTATAAATCTTAATTTTCCTTAAAAGATGATATACATATTTTCTGGAATTGCGTTTTACATTTAATGTCAATGTATCCAAAGCGCATACATATTCTAACTAGCACTTTGCAAATTCTCCTTACATGTGGCCCAGGTAACCACTGGGAATATTCTCTCTTTCTCTCTCTCTGACAAAAAAACAAAAACACCAAGCCATAGAAACATGGTATAATGAGGTCACTGCTTGATGACAGTCTGAAATTCCCGTCACCGCTATCTACAGCTAGAGAAAGCCAGAGGGCTCAGCCGAACTTGGACAGCATTGCATCCCCTGCTTCCTGACTCACTGTTTCTGGTTAAGGGATTCGTACTGGTCACAGGGCATTCTGGTTTCCATCCAAGTCGTGTGTGAGTGGGTCTGGGGGTGGGCGGTGGGGAGGACAGAGGGACGTGGTGATAGTAAAAACAACTCTACTGCGAAACAGAAAGGAAAATGAGTCTGACAGATGGATTCCTTTCTTCATTTCCGGTTGCTGCGTCCCAACATTGACTTTCAAAAGCAAGACTGTTTCCCAAGAGAAGAGCCTCTACAGCAAGGGAGATTCCGGCCCTTGCCTCCACCCCCCCACCCCCGCAGCTGCCTCGCCCTTTCAGGGAGTGAGTGTTTTTCATTCTGGAGTCAGAACAAGCCCCAGTTGTCTTTTGTGTCCCATATTAACATGTAATATTCTCTTTCCTCTGTTTTTATAAGACTTCAGACAAGAATGAGGAGGGGGAGAGTTGTCAAAGTCCAAGGACCAAGAAAGGAAACCGAGGGGTACTCCCAGAACTGGGGGTGAGGTGGGGAGAGCCATGTGATATTTGCAGAGAAAACAGAAATAAAGACTAACACTTAAAAAAAATTGGAACCATGCGCATTCGTGTGTCTGTTTTAAAATGTATGTTTTTTTAAGTAGATGTGAGTGATACCCCAAAGACAGATTCGGGAGATCGGAGCTAGGTACACACATAAGTGCAGACTCTAGCAACGCTAAAAATGAATCCATCGGGGCAGAATGGAGAACTAATGTCTATTACATGTCAAAGTGTCTGCGATTGGGTATGCTCTTATAAAGAATTAATGTTTCACTCACATTCAATATAGTTGACTTGCTCCAGCTGAAATGGGCCTAGATAGCTATTTATTATCGGAATGGCTTTAACACAATTTTCTCTACCCTGCAGCTGAAGTGATTGAGTCTAACATGTGGTACTCATTAGTGGAAGTCCTGGCGTGTAAGTGCTTAGATTCTAGGCATAAAGCTTTGCAATAAAATTTCGCATTTAAAAAAAGAGATTTATTTGGAATCTCCTGAGTTTGCCACCAACATAGTGGAAACAACACTAATTTTCTTTCCCTCTGGCCTAGAACACCCTTCTTCTCATTGGCTTTCTGATCGGCAATTACGTTCAGAAAATTCAGAGTTGCTTTTTCCAATAAATTTTAAATAGTGCTTAAGATGTCATTCTGGGAAAACATTTAGTAGAAAGAGGTCAGTCTCTGTTGGAATGATGGGGAGCAGGGACTTCTATGGACAAGGGTTGAAACACCCTCTCACTTTCTTCCCCCTCCTGGTCGTTCTGAACTCCCAGCCCACCCTCTTTTAGGAAAATTCTACTGAACAGGGGGGAAACAGTATTAGTAATCTGTAAAATCAGTTGTCACATTTTATTAATTAGCAAAATAGTAGTTCATCTCAGTTCCACACAAAGTAAATCTTATCATCTATTTTCATTTGTTTTATTTATTTAAACATTTCTATTGAGGCTTAGGGGAAAGTATACAGAGCAAATTGGTTTCCCATTCAATGATTTATACTTTTGTTTTATGACATTCCATGGAAGCAACCATCCCCCGCCCCCTTCCTCAATCCTCAAACCAAATCCCAAACTCACTGCTTTCGAATCAATTTCAACTCATGGTGATCCTAGAGGGATAGGACATAATAAAATGCACTTCTGTGGGTTTCCGAGGCTGTCAGTTATTAAGGGTAGCTGAAATCCTCACCATTCGCCCTCAGAGGGCCCACTGGGTTCGAACTGCTGACTCTGCAATCAGCAGCACAATGCATAACTCACCCCAACATAATTTCCTTTGGCCTATATGCCCTGCCCCTTCCTGCCTTCTGAATTCTGTGTTGGGGAAAATCCTTCCCTCTTGATCTCATGTGTTCAGTTGCCCTGAAGAGCACATCCCCACAGGTGTTCTTCCTCCCGTTACAGGGCTGTCTATTGTTTGGCTAAAAAGTGGTAGTCTGAGAGAGGGTGCAGATATAGGTTGAAAATGTGGCTAATAAAAGAGTTGTAAGAGCCCCCAGTAAAGTGATTTAAAAAATTGTTTAAATAAAGTGTGTCTAAGGCCCATTGTCATGAGGGATCCACCAGTCTTTATCAGGCCAGTAAGTCATTTTTATATAATTTTGAATTTTATTATACATTTTTCGCCCGCTCTGTCCAATAGGTTCATTTGGTAACCAGCGCCATCTAGTTCTCCCAGTGTCGGGTTAGTGAAGTCTACATGATCCATTAGGCCTTTGCATCAACTGTTCCCTGGAGGCTGGTTTTCCTCACCACTCTTGGCTTTGGATAGGAAGAGACCAAAGAGTTACATCTTACATGGATTCGTGCAAGCTTTTACGACGCCAGTCACTCCTCACAAAAGTAGGGTGCATAGTATAGTCATTATGGGTTATATTATACCAATTGACTCAGATTTGCAGAGAACTGGGACTATGGTCTTAAGCCTTTAACTCTAGTGATTCAGTCCCTCAATATGTTTTCAGAAATTTGCTCCTTTGTATTTTGTACTGCATACATGGGTATGTTTTCAGCACTTATGAATATATAATCATTCTCTGTCAAACAGGTATAACATGGGTATACTCCCATAGGCCATTCCACACCTGTTCAGCTTATATAGATCCCTATGTATCTATTCATAAATTATGATCTACTAATTACTGCTATTGCAAGATTGTAAATGAGGTAGTAGTTACTGCTGTTGTCTTTCACCCTTGTATCTCTCTCAATGCCTTCCTTTCCCTGGTCATGTCGTATTGTCCCTCCACCCCCTCTATTTTTCATTGCTCTTTCCTTCACCCAAGTTCCTACACATACATGTCTACTACTCAGTTAGTGATTTCCACCACCCACCCCTCCATTCCTAGTAACTGTCAATAGCCACTGTTTTCTTTCTGTGTGCAAAGCTCTTCTTGGCTTTTTGCCATAGTGGCTTCATGTAATATTTGTCCTTTGCAGTGGACTGATTTCACTCAACATATTTATTTATTTTTACATTGGTGACTTACTTATAAGGACTAAAACCAAGAAAAGCAAACTCTTCACAATTGGGCCAATAAATGACATCCTAATAAGTTGACAACAGATCGAAGGTAAAGATCAAAAGTTTCTTTTGCTTGCATCCACAGACAGCACTGAAGAAATCAAATGATGTGTTACATTGGGAAAATCTGCTGTATAAGACCTCTTTAAAGGGTTGAGGAACAAGGGCAACACTTTGAAGACCAGACCCCAACCATGATTTTTTAATCACCTCATATGCATGTGAAAGTTGGGCAATGCATAAGAAAGACCCCAGAAGAATTGATGTGTTTGAATTATAGTGTTCACAAAGAATATTAAAAGTCTTTCAGACTGCCAGAGCAAACATCTCTCTCTTAGAAGTACAGCCAGAGTGCTCTTTAGAAGCAAGGGTGGTAAATCCGTCTCATGTACTTTGGACGTGTTATCAGGAGAGATGAGTCCCTGGAAAAGGACATCATACTTGATAAAGTGTCAAGTCGGTGATGACAAAATAATAATTTATAAATTATCAAGGGTTCATGAGGGAGGGGGCAACAGGGACAGGGAGGGAGTGAGGACCTGATGACAGGGCCTTAAGTGGAGAGCAAATGTTTTGAGAATAATGAGAGCAATGAATGTACAAATATGCTTTACACAATTGATGTATATATGGATTGTGATAAGAGTTGTATGAGCTCCTAATAAAAAAATTAAAAATAAAGAATGTTTTCCTCCAAAATGGAATTTTTAAGGCGATAAAATTTTCAAGGTAATGAAAGTATATGTTGAATATTTTACTTAAAACCTTATTATCAACAGCTCCATGATAATCTAAGGCAGCTGTCTCAACATGTGCGTCACGGTCCCGTTGGGGCTCAAACTATCCTTTCACAGGGGTTGCCTGATTCATAACAGTAGCAAAATTATAGTTATGAGGCAGTGACAAAAATAATTTTATGGTTGGGGGGGTCACCAACCATAGGGAACTGTATTAAAGGTCACAGCATTAGGAAGGATGAAGCATTAGGAAAAAAAAACATTTCCCAAAATTTCAAATCATGACACTTTTATATTCTGGGTGATATAAATTATAACTCAGTCCACCTATTTTTTTTTAATTCAAGTATGTCTCTGAAGTTGTTAACAATAAGTAGCAATGCTCTGTGCCCCTTGAACTGATTTAGAGTTCCACTTTCCAGAAGTCCCACTTTCAAGTCTCTTGGAACAAGAATTTAGCTCTCTTGCACCACAAACACACATGCAAATATTTCCCTTTTCCTCCCCTGCCTTCACAAAATACATCTAGCACAAATTTTATTAAATCGATTTTTATCATAAGTACACATATGAATATGTCTAGCGATGCACATGATCTCAAAAAGAAGAAGAAAGGAAGAAAGACCAAACAAAAAATTCTCAGTAGTCGATTTCAACTCATAGTTACCCTATAGGACAGGAAAGAACTGCTCCCTGGAGTGTCCAAGGTGGTGAATCTTTAAAAGAACAGACAGCCTCAGCTTTTCCCCTCAAATCGCAACCAACTACTGACCTTGTTAGCAGCCCCCACTCATCTCACTGCCAGCCAGTCAATGCTGACTCACAGTGAACCCCTATGGATTTCTGAATCTGTACCTGTGCAGGGGAGTAGAAAGCCCAGTATTTCTCCCTTGGAGCTGCTGGGGGTCTCGAACTACCTACTATGCTGATCACACTACACCTTGAGGACTCCTAGTGTACAATAATTAAGTCAATTCCAACTCCTAGTACCCCTGGAGGTCAGACTAGAACATCCCCATGGGATTTCCAAAGCTGTACCCATAGGGAGAACTTTTATTCAGTCTATTGGGTCGCGGCCCCCATGGTGGAGTCGTTACTTGTTGGCCTGGGATCCTCAGGGTCAGTAGCTGGAAACTGCCAGCGGCTATGTGGGAGAAGTACTGGGGCTTTCTGTTCCTGTCGACAGTTAGTCTCAGAAACAGTGAGTTTTTTATATTAGGTGGTGAAGTAGTTATGAGTAGGGCTGTGATCTGGAAAGTCAGCAAGTCCACCAGCCTCTCCTCCAGGGAAAAACAGGACTTTCAGTCTGGGAAACTCACAGGGCCAATCCTTACCCTGCCCTAGAGGACAGGGTCACTATGAGTCATCATCAACTGAGGGCAGTGAGTTTAGGTTTTGGTTTGGGATACTGGGTTGCTGTCAGAGGCAACTTGAGTGCAGGTGTAGTCGGTAAGCCATGAAAACAGGTTGCTACGTCTTTCTCCCACAGTGCGTTTCAACCTTTCAGTTCACTGAACCACTGAGCCAACAGGGTTCTTCCTATTATAATTTAATCCTTCTTATGTACATACTTTTTTCTTAGAGTTAATAATTGCCTCCAGCTTGGGTGGATTGTGTGTGTGTGTGTGTGTGTGTGTGTACAGAGAGGCCTTGATTCTTTTTCTGTACAATTTATTTCTCAAATTCTTAAGCAATGCTGTAAAATTTCTTTCGATATAATAAAAACATAAAGCAATCTGTCAGTTTCTTCCCTTTTTTTCAAGTAGACTTTTGTCCCAGCACTCAGTGTCCTTCCACTCCAACCTGGACGCTAGTCTTGGCCCACTGCACAGCTGGTGTGGTCGGACATCTACCTCTTCACCATGAACCTGAGAAACCCTATAACCTGAAGGTCTCTGTGTAGCTACACCTGTCTCTGCCAGATCTCCCTCTTTCCTTATTCTTGGTTTACATCCTCCTTTGGATAGCAATCTCTCCCGTCGTTCTAACAAAAACTACACAGGAAATCGAGCATTCTTTTAAAAAGCTATCTTTGTAAACTTCTTTGGAAAACATAATCGAGTTGCTTTTGAATTCCATGTTGGAATTTTTTTTCTCCTCAGAGCATTGAAGCCATTCCTCCATTATATCCTAGATTTATGATTTCCTGTTGAGAAACCTAATGACATGTTGAGCCCTGACCCTTACATAGGACTTGATTTTTTTTTCCTTTGTGGAAACTTTGAGCATCTTTTCTCTCTTTAGTTTCCAAAATGTTTTGCTTGATTTTAAGCTTCTTTCCTATTAGTTTTCTAGGGATTTAGTGGATATTTTAAGTCTGAAATTTCATTTTTCTCTCCTTCTGGGAAATGCCTTATTTTGTTTTATTGCTTTTATGTAATAGTCTCACTTAATTTTTGAGACTACTGATAATCTATTGGACCATCTTATTGACACTTCATTTTCTCTTCTCCTCCTCCTTTTCCTCCTCGTCCTCCTCCTAGCCCTCCTCCTCCTCCTCCTCTTTCTTCTTCCTAGTTATGGTGAACACACCCTGCAATGAATCACACTCTTATATTAGCCTCTCCCTGTGAGTGTGAACATGACCTCTGACAGACTTTTAGCCAAAATGTAATAAAAGTGATGGGCTGTCACTGCTTAAGCTTTGTGAAATGGTAAAGGTACTAAGATGTCATTCAAATGCCTATGTTACCTTATCACTGTCCTAGGAGACTGAAGTGAGAGAGTATCTTTGCTGGTTTGATGAATTGAGCAGTCATGTTGAAGAATCCCACATGGATAGAGCTGTGAATAGCCACGAGGAACTCCAGGTAGCCTCTAAGTACTACCCAAAGACGGGGGGGGGGGGGGGGAGGGGCGAGGGGAGGGGTGGCAGTGGGGGCGACAGTCACTTGGCCACAAGGAAATGAATTCTTCCAACAACTTGTCTCATTTCAGAAGTAGGTCTTTCCCCAGTCAACCTCGAATGTGACCAGAGCCCTTCCTGAAACATGGATCTCAGCCTTGTGTGGTCCTGAGGCCGGACTCTCCTGAGCCATGCCTGGAAGACTGTCTACAGAAACTGGGATTGAAGATGTGCTCTGCTTTCAGCTGCTAGATTAGCAGCAACTCGATCGATATGCGGCTGAGGATAATTAATACATTCAATGATTTCCCCAACCTTATTTTTCAGCATTTTTTGAAAAGTTGGAGAAGTCTTCTATTAGATTTATTCTTAATTCCTGATTTAAAATTTTTTTCATAGTTATTGTGGGAGAGTAGGAAAAATAATCTGAGAGTTTTTGTGATACATAACAGAAATGACCACTATATTTCTTTCTTTTGTAATGTGATTTTGTATCTCCTTTCATAAACAATTATTTCCCCAATCCTTCAGCCTCCGGATATCTTGTGACCTGCTTCAGTCAATAGAATATAGTAGAAACAGAGGCACACCAATTGGAGCAAAGGCAAAGCTTTTCAGGCTTTGAGTGACTGACTCTCTTTTTTGTAAAGAATACCCCTCAGTTAGCCTTCCGGCGGCTAAAAGAAGACACCGAGCAGAGCTGAGTCTTCCAAGGGCTACCAGTCAAAGTCTCCAAAATCTGAGAAAGCCCCACCAAACTCAACGACATTCTCTACCTAGCCTGAGAGCTCACTGCATCTGCAGTGTGTGAGGGTCTAGTCCACCCTCCTGGCACCAGCATGTCGGTGAGCGCAGTACGTACTTACTCATCTGAGTCATCGCATTCGGGACGGCTTTTATGTAATAATAGCCCAACGGTGCACAATGCTTTATGCAGACTGATAACCAAAGTTTTTGTTTCGGCCTCATCCTTCCCTTTCTTCAAAGATGCAAAATACCTGTGGGAAAATGCAATCAAGATCATGGAATTTTTGCATGCAAAAAAAATGTTTTACATTCCCTTGTGTGTGAAACTGTGGTGTTTTTTGGTCCTTGTTGGCCTTTTCTTTTATCCACCTCTACATTCCAGCTTTCTATGTTCTTGTCAGTTCTCTATAGAGCTTCATCTTCAAATTGTCCTTGCCAATTCTCTTTGATATCAACTCTTCCCTAACTTTTTTTTAAACCTTCTTTAATCTCTGGAATTCTAAGAAAGAATGAAGACATGCACTTATCCTGAAGGCTCTATGAGCATGAGCCCAATGTGGTGGTTGTTGTTGGGTGCAGTCAAGTCAGTTCTGACCCATAGCGACCCTAGGTGTTGCTGTGAAAACAAACTGAGATCCCAGCCAGCGCTGCACTGTGCTGACAATTGCTGCTGTGTTTGAGCCTGTTGTTGTTGTCACATGTCCATCCATCTCAATGAGGATCTTCCTCTTCCTTCACTGATACTCAGCCTACCCAAGCATGATGACCTTCACTGAGGCTCATCCCCGTGGTAGCATATCCAAAGCACATGAGTCAAAGTCTGGCCATCTTCTTTTTTAAGGAGTATTTTGGCTGTACTACTTTTAAAAAGCGTTATTTGTTCTTCTGGCATCTCATAATTTATTTGATATTCTTCCTGAGCACTACTATTCAAATGCATCAATTCTCCTTTTGTCTTCCTTTTTCATTGTGCAGCTTTCCCATGACAATGAGACAATTGAAGACACCATGTCTCAGGACAGGCACACCTTCAAGAAACTGCTGCAGCAGTACATCAACAGGGCACTGTTAGAAAATAAGGCCAAATTAAACAGAGGATGTGGTCTGAGGGGTATCAGTGCTGATTTCAGGGGGATCTTAATTGAAAGAGAATATCAGAAAGATTTTTACTTGTGTTGAATCATAACGAACTATGGGTAATATTACAAACAATGGGAATTCCTGAACACTTAATTATACTGATGTGGAAGCTAACCCTAGACCAAGAGGCAGATATTTGAGTCAAACAGTGGGATCGGGTTGGATCCTTTCCTCATATTTTAATGAGTTTTCTCCTCGATTACAAAAGCAATGTATTCTACCTCCAAATGCAATTCCCATTTATAAAAAGAAGCAAGATGCATTCAATCCCTTTTGTTCACCACATTTTTCTTCATGATTTATTTTTTATCTAAAGATCAATGGCAGCTGTCCTTTCCCAAGCACCACTTGTTCGATCATCCTGTGAAATCTTCTACCAATCATCAGGATTTCTTGACCAGATCCATGAAACCCTAGGTTTCTATGATACATTTTCCAGGAGAATTTTGGGAAGAGGCATGGAAGGGATATTAATTTTTTTTCATGTTATATAACTCTAACAATCACCATAAAGGACCTTAACCGTACAGCTCTGTTAAATTCTGTTAGAGATCTTTGGGGCCTGCATGGCAGAGCAGGAGAGGACCGTGTTCCTTTGGCTGAGTCCTTTCCCAGTTTTTGATGTGAACTTGAGGAGCCCATGAATTAATTGGTGACTATAGAATTGCAGAGCAGCGAGGTCAACTGGTCCTGGCAAGTCATGTCTCCCTTACCTTCCACTGCTACATTATCAAGGAATTGGGGCAGGGGGCGGGGGAGGCAGGGCAGCTTTACTAGGAAGTACAACAGGATATCAGAGGGAAGTTTCCATTGTGAAGAAGAAGAGTATGCACCACAATGCCTCTGCTCCCCTGCCACTCTGAATTCTTGTAAATGTGGTCAAGTATGAATTGTGTAAATTCGAGGTAAAAAATATCGAGTATTTTTCTATTCTTTTTCCCCTTCTCCTTTGCTTGATTGCTGGCTTGCTTGTGTTCCACCTCCTCCTCAGTATTTTACTAACACTCATATCATAAGCAGGCCAGTGGTGCAACAATGAGTGATTTCCAAAGATAGGTAAACGAAGGAAGAGGAAGATTGTAATCCTAGACACAGGGACAATTCCCACAAAGTTGCTGATGAATTCTCATTTTCTGAATCACTTCCCTACTACAACAAGAAGCCTATTTAAAAAGGGAAAAAAAGAAAACAAGTATGAAGAACCAAGACAAAAATCATCTCATTTCAGCTGAAAATGAAATTCATGGGGTGCTTCTCTCAAGTTTGAGCCAGAATTGATTATTGGGACAAAGGACAAACGAAAACAGAGCACAGTGTCACACTAAAGTGTTGGGTTTCACTCCTTAGTTTTGCATTCAAAAATGACACTTTGGACATGTGTGGGCCTGAAAAAGAAACCACAAGTGTGCGTAATAATTTGGCAACTCTATATAATGAGTTTGTAACTATAATCGTGAGCATGTCATTCGGCAATAAATTGTTTCTTCCAAATATTGAATAAAGCTCTGTCTTGGACTTTATTTCTATTCATATTGCTTTGGGTTATGGTATTATGAGCTTTACTGTTCAACATCATCAATAAAAATTCATATTGAAAATAACATTAAGAGCAGTTTACAACTTTTGTTTAAATTATATCTATAAAGCCTATATTTAGGAAATTAAATACCCTTAGGAAATTAAATCCCATTTTGGCTAAGTCAGTTATTTAACAGAAAGTTATTATGTTTGTATTATGGGCTTTTAAAATTTACAAGGAGGGAAACAAATTATTTTTAAGAAGAGTGGTCTAAGTTTAAGAGCCTATATTTTTCAAGATAGGTTGGCAGAAAAGTCATTGTAATAGTCTGGGTACTTTAGAGAAACAAATCCACAGAAATTCATGCATAAGAGAGAGTTTTATATAAAGGTTAAGTGCACATCAAGAAAACATCCCAAACCAGAGCTGCCCAAGCCAACACGTCCAACATTAACCCATATATCCGACACCAATCCACAAAGTCCTCCTCCATCTCACAAAACACACACTATGATGTCGACATCAGGGGGAAAGCAGAATCAATGAACATGTAAGCATCTGAGCACGGGCAGGGGTCTCCACATGACTGCTCCAGCACCTAGGGCTGCATTGGGGTAGGTCCTTGGAACAAGTGGTGGTTTTCAACCACCAGCCTTGTGGTTAGCAGCCCAATGCATAACCGACAACACCACCAGGGATCATTGAACAGGCTAATCGATTGACCAAAATAAACAGATCCACAGGGAAAAAAATTCTCTATTTGAATTAGCATTGACAATTATTCTTGGATTGTTATGTCTACAATTCTACAATGCTATTAATCCTACTAATATAAAATAATTTATATAGTATTATATATATATTTTTGCAAAGGTTCAGAGAAAGTTTGTTCTATGTAGCTATTTGTTTGTGCTGTCTCTTCACATAATCCAGACATAGGTCTGAAATAAGGCCTAAGGGTGGAATAAACCCCTGAAATTGAGACTACGTTAGAAAATCTAGAATGTATGGCATAATTTATGATCCTTTTCCTCTCCTGATGAAGCTCAATGGACAATTAGGAGAAGACAGTTGTTGACAGTAAGATCTATTCATTCTTTTGGAAGTTGAAAACTATGAATCTATTCTCTGATTCCTTAAAATAAGGCCCTATTTTTACACTGTGTAAAAGAAATTAACCTATGTTTAAAAATATTCTTATAGAAGTTTGAGGGTTTTTTTGTTTGTGAGTTTTTGCTCTTATCTAGAAAAAGTTCTTAATTTTCAAAAATACACAAAACAATTAAAATTACTCAATAGAAATAGACACTGTTGATTGTGAAAGCTCATAAAATGAAACTGGTTTGATGATGTTCAATTTAAGCATCATTTGTATTCAATGAGATGTTTGATTATGTTTGAGTCGAGGGGCTGTCTTCTCCCCCATTCCACCCAAACTCTATAGCAAATTTAAAAGATGGCTCCCAACTCAGTCTGTGTTTCCTCCCATGGAACCTGAGTAGGCTTTTGTGAGTACCTCATAAGAATGGAATATGGCCACCCCACCCCGAGGATGATATTTCTGCTCAGAGCAGACAATGCACAGAGAAGACCATAGGCCGGCCCCACCATGGGACACTATGTACCGCATCAAACCATGGCACTAAGGGGGACAGCACTGGAGACACAGTGCGGGAATTGTGCACAATCTGACCCCATTACACAGGGGAGAAACACTAAGGGCACACAACAGAGCAGCAAGGGGAGCAAAGTGATGAAATCCCCGGGGAATACCAAAAATAGACTTTGGAGACAGAGTGTGGCACCCCATCAGATTCAACTGGAAAACACTTGCAAAGGCCAACAAGCAGACCTTGAACTATTTACAGACTTCCATTTTTGTCAGTGGCTTTTTTTTTGTTCTTGTTGTTTTGGTTTTGGTGTTTTTGTTGTTGTTATTGTTTTTCTGGTTTTGACTTTTTTGTTGTTTTATTTGGCTTTGCCTGGTTTTTGCACTTATTAATGTATCTGCATGTCTGTCTAGATAAGGTAGGCAGGATAAATAATTCGGAGATGAAAAGAATAGGACCAATGGTTCTGGGGGGATACCGGAGAAGGGGAGGTGGGAAAAGGAAAGCGGAGGGAGGGGGGCAGGAACAAGGGAACAAGGGAACGGAAATCAATGGAAAGAAGAGCTTAATCAAGGCAATGCAGCAGGGAGGACTTACTAAACCTGAATGAAGGCCAAACATGATGATGGGACAAGAGGAAAGTAAAAGGAAATAGAGGAAAGAACCAGGAGGCAATGGCCATTTATAGAAGTCTAAATACAGGCATGCACATATGTAAATAAATGTATAAGGAAAGGGGACTAGAACTATGTACTCATATGTTAAGAATTAAGGTTGTAGATGGACATTGGGACTCGACTCAAGTACTCCCTCAACACAAGAACATTTTGTTCTAATAATCCGGCATTCTGTGATACTCACCTTCCCAACACTATCGCTGAAGACAAAATGGATGCATATGAAAATGTGGTGATATAGTGTCTGAGGTCTTAAAGGCTTGAAGATAAACAAGCGGCCATCTAGCAGAGAAGCAACAGAGCCCACGTGGAAGAAGCACATCAGCTGTATGATCATGAGGTGTTGATGGGATCAGGTCTCAAGCATCTAAGACCCAGAATAAAATCATACCCAATGTGAATGGGGGGTTGGGGAGACATGGAGTGGAGACTCAATGCCCATCTGTAGACAATTGGACATCCTCTTACAGAAGGGTCACAAGGAAGAGACGAGCCAGTTAGGGTACAGTGTAGCACGGATGAAACACACAACTTTCATCTACTTCTTCGGTGCTTCCTCCCACTGATTATCATGACCTCCATTCTGCCTTACAAATTGGATTAGACCAGAACATGCAGACTGCTACAGATAAGAGCCTGCAACACAGGGAATCCAGGATAGATGTGTTAGTCTGGATACTTTAAAGAAACGCATTCACAGAAACTCATATGTATAAGAGAGAGGTTTATACATAAAGGATGGGTGCACATCAAGAAAACATCCCAACCCAGTGCTGCCAAAGCCCACAAGTCCATATGTCCAACACCAATCCACAAAGTCCTCCTCCATCTCACAAAACACACACTAGGATGCTGACTTCAGGAGGAAAGCCGAGACAGTGAACGTGTGAGCATCTCAGCGCTGGCAGGAGTCTCCACATGACTGCTCCAGCACCCAGGGCTACATCGGGGTAGGTCCCTGCGGCTTCTCCTCAGAGATGCCTTGCAGGAAGTGAGCCCTGCGAGCTGAAGCAGGGGACTGGCCAAGGCAACTTCACCCTGGTCCAACCATTACAAAGCAAGAGACCCCAGAAGTTGAAAGGCGAGGCTTACTGAGCCATTTATCTCTCCGCCCTTCAATTAACCCCACATGTGTTTATCAACCAGTTTGGCACAATAAACTAACTCAATAGATAGACCCCTCAGGGCCAACAATGAGAGTAGAGATACCAGGATTAGGGGAGTATGGAGGGAGAAAGGGTGAATTGGTCACAAGGATCAATGTATAACCCCTTTTCAGGGGGACACATTATGGAAAAGTGGATGAGGGGCAATGGAGGGCAATGTAAGATATGAAAATAATAATCTATAGCTTATCAAGGGTTCATGAGGGAGAACAGGTGGGGGAGGGAGAGGGAAGAAATGAGGAGCTGATATCAGGGGCTCAAGTGGGCAGAGAATGCTTTGAAAATGATGATGGAGGCATATGTGCAAGTGTACTTGACACACTGGATGAATGTATGGATTGTGATAAGAGATGTAAGAAACCCCCCCCCAAAAAAAAGTAAGAAAAAATTAGAAAATAAAAATAAATGGAAGACTTTTTTTAAAAAGTATAGAATATGGTGTGTGGTTGTTAGATGACTTTATGTCAATTTGAAGATGTATGAAAGCGTAGGGGCGGAATCCAACTTGTCAGTCAGGTAACAACTTGCTGATGCCTCTCGGGGGGTGTGGTGTTCTTATAAAGAGGACTCTGGGAACCTTCCTCTCTGTCTCTTTGTTCTCTTGCTTGCTGGGACTCTGCCACTGGCCCTGAGAGCTGCCAGTGCCCTGCTGTATTTCCACCAACCTCGGTGGAAACACTCCACAAAATTGCACCCACTGGCCCGTAAGTTTCCTGCATTCTGCATCATTGCGTGTAGCCGTGTGAACTTGAAGAGGGACCTATGGACCAGTATCGGACTCATGGACTTGAGTTGGACTGGATGGGGACCCCTTCCTAATACAGAATTATTTCTTGATATAAAGCTCTTTATTTACGTATATTGGTGTCACTCTATTTGTTTCTCTAGACACCTGGCCTAACCCATGGCAAAACAGAAGCTGTGTGACTTCCAAAGTTAGGCTAACAAGATGCTACAGTTTCCGTCACTTCCATTCTTTCTCGCTTAGGACACGGAAGCTCGGACGCATTGTGTTAATGTCCTGTGACCCTGAGGAGACTTCAGAAAGATCGAGAAACTCAGGAAAGCTAATCTGTTTTGGCTTCTTGTGAGTAGACAAGTCTTCAGAAATTTCCAGTCTCAGGTTCATCTACTATAGCTGAATAAGATATCTCAAACAAGAAATCTCTAGTTGAGTCCCGTCCACTCTCAGCACTACACCAGATAATGATAAATATAACCAAGAGAGACAGTAGTAAACGGATTGCCATTTGAAATCACTACATTTGGGGGTAATTTGTAACATAGCAATTGATACCTAAAGCAATCTCCTCTTCAGCATAGAAGGGATTTCTAAATCTACTGCTTTGGAAAGGACATAATTTCCAGCAAAATTAACTTCTCTTTAGAACAATAAAAAAAGAAACACACTAAGCTATAGACTACTGGATCTTTAGACTCTGCTTGTTCAAGGTACCCAATATCCTTCATAGGTCCCACTGGAAAGATTTGAAGTGGAAACCCCACTAAGTGAACCAAGTTTATCTCAAACGTACCCGTAGCCCTGGCTTAATGCTGAAACTCCCTAGGGGGAGAAGATGCAGATGCCAGCCCAAGGACATATGTTGGGCTTTGGTTTGAATCTCTTGTCTCGAGAATGCCCAACGATTGTTGGTCCGGAACCACCAGATACTTACTGTTTCAAGGCCCTCTATACCTCATTATGACAGGATAGGCATGGCTGTGCCATTGTGAATGAATTTTATTGAAAGGTTTGCCCTACCAACAATCTCCAGTTTGTGTGAATAGTGTCCAATCACTTAAGAGTTCAATCTGTACAAGCTAACAATTCATGTATTATAATTCATATCTGACCTATATGCCTATAATTTTCATCCTCAACGGTACTTTAATTTCTATACCATTGGCTAAGTTAATGACACTCTAAATAAAATTACCTTATGCCCTGGGGAGATGATTGATATGGTTCTGCAATATGAAATGACAATGATGTCTCTCATGTGAACCAGAGAAATATATGGACCATAGATGATGGGCTTGCACTTAACTCTAGCCCCATTCTAAGAACAATGAGTTCTTACGACATGACCCTCTTGTTTGCTCCCCCTCATGAAGACATTGCTGGAGATATGAGGGCTGCACCAAGGTGTGATGAAAACACTAGGTGGCGACCAGCTATCAGGGGAAAGTACATCTGGGGTCTTAAAGACTTGTCTTCAAACAAGCAACATGTAAGTGAGGCATCCACCAAGCCCACATGGACGAACACAACAGCCTATGTGATCCAATAACTGAACATAATAAAATCTAAAGCTGAAGGAGGGAATGGTATGAGAGCTTAACTTGTGAACACCTGGTTTGCAGAAGGCTCTGGATGACCGTGGAAGCCCACACTCCATTTTCAGGTGCACACATGGATTAAGTCTCTGCTATATCCCCTCTCACCATAGTCAAGGGATAAGAACAGCCTTGTTAAAAACACTGTAAAGTAAATTATGGTAGAGGCAGTTAGGTTAAAATATAATATCTTATCATTTGATCTCCCCTTTGATCACTTTAGTTATGTTACAGGTTTTTGTTTTTTTTAATGAAGGAGAAATGCACCTGGATTAAGCCTCAGGTGAATTCCCTCTGACGGTCGGCCAGTGGTATGCATAGCCTTATCTTTCAGAATGCATAGGAAGTGGATTATTGCTGATGCAGGTAGGTTAAAATTCCACATTTTATCATTTGAACTCCTCTTTGATTCATCTTACATTTGTTCTGTTTCTTTAAAATAATTTCTGATGTTTTTATCTTTTTTATTTTTACTTCAGTTCATTTTTTGTTGTTTTTTGGGCAGGGACAGGGAGTATGTATGTTTCTCTGGACATGAAATCCAATATAGTCACATCTATACAGTCACTGAGCGGATTAATGTTTCCTTGGGGGTGTGGCAGGGGAGAGTGAGGGGAAATGGGGACTAATAATGAGTAGAAGGATGAAGAAAATGCTCTAAAACTGATTTGGTGATGATTGCACAATTCTTCTTGATGTGATTGAACTATTGTATTTTATGAGATGTGAACTATATGTCAATAAAACTGTTGGACGGGGGAAATCACACTAGTTCCCGTCCTCCCTGTGTGCCTATACCAGTGCTGGACACGCTTCTTGCTGGGAATCTACAGACAACTCAGACATGATCACAAGAAGCATAATAGGGAAAACTGCTTGAGACAGGAGAGTTAACTTATTTATAATTCCCTCAGCTCTCTAAGCAGGAAGTTCTTAAAACAGACCTATCATTTATTGAGATAGATGAAAGGTATCTGGACTCAAATTTAAAAAGACATGAAGGTACTAACTTGCTCAGCTGAAAAAGTAATGGAGGAAGAGGCATGATCTTGCAAGGGGAGAATGGCCAGCTCAGCTTGTGGGTAGTAAAGAGGAGGAAGATAGGCAGGTGCAAAGATGGAGAGACTGCATCTCAGGAAGGATTGGGGAGCATGTCACTTGGGGAGGAAGAACTTGGTGAGTTGTTTTCATTCATGTTTCTATTTTACCTCTCAGAATTCTAGCATCCATTGCAATCGGCCCACAGAACTCACAGTGGGTTTCATGATTAAAGGAGTTCCTAAGGAAGTTAACAAATTGTAATGCCGGTGAGCAATGCGCAAGGTTGAGTTGTTCATCAGGACGTATTACAAAGGTCTTTCTGGGCTGCTAATGAATGCCCGAAGGGCCTACTGCTCCACTGGAAGCCTCAACCAGAGGCTTTCTGACTTGGGCTCTGGGGGGTCAGCAAACACAGCTCCCTGAAGGAAGTGCCCAGAGTCAACCCCACTCCAGTAAGCCTCAGCTCGAAGGCATTCCGCTCCATTTCTGTGGGTCAGCAAATCCAATCCCCGCAATTAAGTGCCTAGAGGCACATCCCACTTTGCAAGAGAGCCTCCTGCATAAAAACACTCAGCTTTGCTTATTCCTTAGGTCCAGACGCTCATCACTCTGTTCCACACTCTGGCTCCTGGTTCTGTGGCTACTCCACTGATGTTAGAGCTGTCTTATGGATGCAGGGATCTTGGGTCCAGAGGACAAGCTTCCTTCCTGGCTCTGGCTTGTGATGAGATCTGCCCCCCCCACCCCACCCCCACTTCTCAGCTGGCTCATTTTGTACACAGCAAAATGACACTTCAGGGAATCCTGTTCAGAACTACTCACTGGTGAAGTCTATCAATAGCTTCCCCCTACTTTCTTATCAGACCCATGAAAGAAAAGGTGTTTTGATGCAAGTCAATGACTTTGGCTGGAGCCCTGACAACATCGTGGTTACATGTTGGGCTACATTCCTCAAGGTCAGTAGTTCAAAACCACCAGCCACTCCTCGAAAGAAAGATGAGGCTTTCTACTCCTAAAAACAGCTATAGTCTCGGAATCCCACAGGAGCAGTTCTACCCTGCCCTGTAGGGTCCCAGGAATCAGTATTGGCTTGCTGGCAGGGAGTGAGAGACTTTGGCTAGAAGCGCCACATTAAATGATTCACTGCCCCACACTTGTTCTCCAGTTCCCTCCCTCCGACTATGAAGATCACAAGAATGCCGATCAGGTAGCAGCCTCCATTTGCCTGAGTAAATTTTGCATACAAAGCTATATTTTATTAACCTATATATCAAACTATGCCAGTTTTGCAAAATTCAAGTGATTGCTATGTATGGCCATGCTGTAATCTTGTCATTATCTCATTGACTAAGCTGAAGCTCTTAGATATGAGTAGTCCAGCTATCGGGCATCGCAATGGCTTAGTCTGGACTACTTTTTGTATACTTTCAGCTTTCCCCTTTGATGTTGCTAAGACTATAGGGATAGCCAGTTCCAGATTTCTCTGTGCTTTTGATACCTTGACTTCGCCACTCTGTTTGCAGGCCAATGGAGGGGCGACTACCTCACCTGCCCAGAAAGACCAACACATGGAGGAAGCAATGATTTCAGTGGCAATGCTAAATCCCAAGGTACTCTAAAGCAGAACTACCCTTGAGGTGCCCAGAATCCAGGAGAGAGTTAGCTTCTTCACTTCCTGAATGGATTCCAGAGGGCACAGACCAGATGCAAGATGAGCAACAGCAGTGAGGGAGGACATCTTTGCGGACTGAGAATATTGCCTACACTTCAGCTAATACAGAATATACCTCTTGTTTATTCTCTTGCTCGCTCGCTCGCTCATTCTCTCTCAAGACAAAGAGGTTTGCTTTGCTAATTTCATGTGGGTTCACACAGTTCGAAAGGAAAAAGATATGTCTTCTGAACTGAGAGACTTCAATTGGTCAGTACATTAGTACATCTATTTACCTTGTTTTGTTCATTCTGGACACGTCAATTTTTTTTTAATCCAGACAGGGCATTTGACTCAAACAAATAGTCCTATGAACACCTATGCAACATAGTAGCTTCTTACCTACAGACTTTTTAAAGTCTTACTTTCTCACAATTAATAAGAATGACTCAACTCATGCTCTGTACTAAGATTTATATGTAATTGTATATGAATTACAAAGATATTGCCAATGGCTATTGTGCTTGTTAGAAAAATTACTGCATGTTTCCAGAATCAACCTACGTGATGAGATAAAGCTGAGTACTCCATGTGAAGGACGTGAGAAGACAAGAGGCTATTCTACTGGAGGCAATAGTCAAAGAATAAAATAGTACCCAAACTTCACCCCTTTCTCCTCCCATCTTGGTGAGGACAGATTAAAGATCTTATCTAGGCAAGATCTCCCTGGTTTTACACGTGAAGAATGAAAGATGCCCCCTTCTGAACTACACTATGTTAGACAGGATTCTCTAGAGAAACAAAACCAGGACAGTTATGATTCTATAGATATTGATATATTAAATATATACAGATATATACACCACAGAGGAATATAACAGCTAATTAGTCCACATAGCAGTACAAAGGGCTCGGTTCAACTCACTTCTGTGGAACAGTTAATATAGTGGAAGTCCTTCAACTCACGAGGGCCACTGGGTTCAAGGTCAAGGAAACAGACAGCTGAGTCTTCCATAGGACAATGCAGGCAGTCCAACCACAGGCAGCAAGCAGCAGAGCCGGTCACCAACAGTAAGCAAGATGACAGGATATGACAATCCCAAGCACAAGCAATGTATACACCAGCAACATGGAGAAGCAAGTCTCAAAGGAACCTCAACCTCTAGTGACCCGATCCACAGCTTGGTTTTCCCACAAGTAGTGTAGCTCACAAGTTGAGGCAGAGAGCTAACAGCTGCAGTCTGGTCTGATCACCAGAGAACAAGAGAGAGAGAGGCGGGACTTCCCGAGCCATTTATCTCTTTGCCCTCCAATCAAACTGTGACCTCATTAATCCCACATGTTCCTATTGGCCAGGTTGGCACAGTAAACCTACCTATCGCATACACCTTGCTTCACTGGGAAAAAACAGACAAAACTGGAGCATCCTGCTTCAGTGTGGTCTTATTGCCAAATAGGTTCTTAATAAACCTCTGATGGAAAAAAAAAAACTGAGAGATGTAGGGTTTACTCTTGAGACATTATTTGACCTGAATGGAAAACCTGAATGCATGATGACCTGAATGCCATCTTATACCTTAGATTCCTTTTGAAAATAGTGACTAGTTATCATTAGTTCTTTCCCCTAAACCTTTTTAGAAATGTGACTCCTTTGTTTTGCTTACAAGAGGAAATTTAAGCTAATATTAAGAACTATAGCATTTTAACGACCGGATGGCATAGTCTGGTGTGATCTACACTCTCTCCTTGCAAGATAATTCTGTATGTCAGTGATGGTTAGGGATTATGTCAACTAGACACTACTGGATAAGGGAAGAGTCCAACCTGTCAGTCAGTCAAGCGTGATAGCCTGATGACACCTCTTTGGTATAAGATAGGAATTGAACAAAAACCATTCCTTTATTGCATCCTTTCCTTCCTGCTTGCTGAAACTCTGTGTCTGCCTCCAGGGGCACCCCAGGTGGGTCACTGACTCTGGAAACCAACCTCGGAGCTCTCTGTGGCCTGCCTGCTCCTGCTGAAGTTGGATCCATGAGCTCCTGCCCCAACCAGCCTTTGATCTCCCTGCTTCATCTTTATCATCATCAGTCCACAGCTACATGAGCCTGAAGAGGGTCTCAGCTAGCATTAGACCATGGATTTGAGTTGGACTTGGCTGAGAGTTCTTCTTGATATGAAATTACTTCTTGTGCATCTACAAGTGTCACTGCTTTTGTCTCTCTAGACAATCCAGCATAACACAATGCACTTTTTGAGTGACTGCACATGTCCTAAGCAGAAGGTGTTATTGTGTGTGATCAAGTCATTTCTGACCCATAGCCACCGTGCAGGGGGGAGTAGAATTGCTTTGTAAGTTTGCTAGGCTGTCATCTTGACAGCAGCATATCACCTGTCTTTTCTCCCATGGCTTCGAATAGCCAGTCTCCCAATTGTAGAAGCCTGCTTGACCATTGTACCACCAGGGCGCTTTTGAACAAAGGTACGGGCTGCATTTGCTACAGGGTCTCATTTAGAGGATATTTGTCTGGAAAATATCTTCCAGAGTAAAGGGCAGACTTGCTTACCTCCAATTATAAAAGATCCCAGTTCCCTAAATTCAGGGTTCCTCTCTTACATCACAACCCAGTCTATACACAAGTATCACTTTCCCCTCTTTATGTCACCATAAAATGATTGAGGAAAGGGGAAGTGATAGAAACAGGATCCCCATGCTACTTCCCATGTCATGAAGAACAAAGTACTTTGTCCTTGATCCAGACATATATGAAATAGTGGCAATAAAATCTCAGAGGCTTCATTGACTTTGAACCATTTGTTTCATGGCTTATGTGTGTGCCTGTAGGATTTTAGGCTGATGACGGCAACAGGGCGTCTGCCACCCATGAGCCTGGCCTTCTCAAAACAAAACAAAACTCATTGCCATCAAATTGGTTCCAACACATAGAGACCCTACAGGACAGAGAACTGTGCCTAGGGGTGTGGGGGGAGGGAGGGTTCAAGTCTGTAAATCCACCCAGGGACAGAAAGCCCCATCTTTCTCCTGTAAACTGACCCTAGAGACCAATAAGAAGGCATGCTCCTCCACACTTCTACAACCATTGACTCGTTAGACACTACATTCCATATGTGTTCATATGCATCGTGTGCCTTTCTGTAGCCAGTGGTATCTTAGTCATTGGATATTCCTGACACCACAGTGCGGCCTGTAGCTACCGACTCTTCATCTGTGAAAGGCCTCCTTTGGTCCACTGTGCCCAGCAGAGCACCTTGATTCTCCCAATGAAAACAAGAACTTTCCAGTCTAAAGCTAAGGTCTCCATACTTTATGTCAGAGGTTGACAACTAAAGCTCTGGAGCTAACAAACCCACTGACTGGATTTGTAGATAAGACCTTATTGAAACACAATGGTGCTCATTTAATTTTATACTATCAAAGTTGAGGAGTTATGACCAAAACCCATTAAACCTAAAATATAAAACCTGGTTATTTGACCAAAAAAATTTTAATGGTCTTTGTGCCTATGATAAGACAGTTTTGACTCATCTTATGGGACACGACTCATCATTTCTGATTGAGGTCAAAATTGAAAAGTGTTCTTCCATTTGTGCAATGCAAAGACAACTGGTACCTAACACTGCCAGATGTAATTCGTATTCAATCCCATTAATGTCTTGGAATGGGAAAGAGTATTCACACAATGTATATGGCAT
Organism: Tenrec ecaudatus; assembly: GCF_050624435.1. NCBI lineage: Eukaryota > Metazoa > Chordata > Mammalia > Afrosoricida > Tenrecidae > Tenrec > Tenrec ecaudatus. Next base: position 64,778,401 of record NC_134532.1, on the reverse strand, counting down.
ATAGATTGTCTAAAGACCTAATAAAGAGAAGATATTAGTTCACTGGAGAAGATGGGCATTATGGTGTTCCTGATTACCATGAGCATATGTATCAAGAAACTTTGATTCTGTCTTTATTATCACCAAAAACCTCATTGCTTTTCAGAATTTACTTTCGAGTGTTCTCAGAGATCCTAGAGCTCAGATGATCTGAGCAGATTTCTCGGCTTGGCAGAAGGTGGCACTAGAGTTATGCTTGCAAAACTACTGCTCAATGTCTACAGTCCATGTTTAATTAGTCAGCCGCAAGCAGCTTGCCAAAATGCAAATAAAATATGTACATCCGTTTGTGGAATTCACATATCATTTGGAAAACCAGCGTCATATTAATTGATCTCCTCAGAACACCACCACCCCTATAACCTTCAATTCACCGTATAAAATCTCAATTCTGCAAATAATCCCTGACTGTCTACTATGCCTCCATTCGTTAGGCCTTCAGAATCTGACAATGTTTCCAAGCTATGCATAAGGCTCTCAGGCGCCTATTCTGCACAAGGCACCCTGCTATGTGTTAGATAGATATGGTGGTAGATATTGAAATTTACCTTGTAGGGGGAGACACATGGGAAACAAGCCAGATCAATGACCTTCTCATTGACCTTCACCATGCTGTGGGGTGCTATGTCAGGGTAATAAGAGAATCAAACCCAGTTGTGACAGCAGAGTAAAGAGGGCTTCCTTGAGTACTTCTGATCTAAAGGGCTTATTCTTCACTCTTTAAAAAAAAAAGACATTCTTTCTGGACTCTATTCCTAATGTCACTCTTAAATGTCATCCAGTAATTAATTGCACTTTAAGCTTCTGTCCCATTTTCCATCAGCCCATCAAACATGATGTGATTTCTCTCGGTTTCTCAATACTAGTGTGCGTTGAGCATTCAATAAAGCAGTAATTTTCATCTGAAGTCGGACCACCCTAGTGGGCAGTTTAGAAACTTGTGGAGGTGTTTCTTATGATTTCACCATGATTTTCAAGGTGCTCCTGGAAGGAACAGGTGAGGCCTAGATCCTAGTTACTGTGCCAATTGTGGAACTGCTCTGAACAAGGAAACTTGCTCCTCACCCCTCCTGACCTTCAAATGTCCCACAAGTCATCCACGTATGTGGACAGCCTGCTGATAATGATCTCATGGTTAACATGTAAACACAAAGTCTTTTTGCATGGTTTTTATATAAACAGAATTTTCAAGGAATGCAACGAACATATAAATAGAGGGAAGACTGTATTTTGTTTTGTTTGGACAGTTACCAAAACTTGTTCAACATTTTGGGAAAATCCTTTCACTAATACAGACAGTGCGACACCTGGCGTTTGAGTCACAGCCCACCCACCCCCAGCCCCAGCCCCAGCCCCACACGACACACCTGTACCGTTCTGAATTTATAGCTGACACATGGGACAGCCTACAGATGGGTGTGAGCATCTGACTGCTTTATTATGTCTTCTAGGGGAATGATGGAAAATCATTTTACATACTGAAATACATATTATCTCATTATCAATCACTGTTCTTGAATTGCTCTTTTACATGAAAGACAGGGGCTTACTTTTATTCAGTTCTATGAGTAGGAAAGTTACATTACCTGTGAATTTAATGAAGTTATTACATGATATTTGTTTTACAAAAGGTGCCATTTCCGATGAGGGAGAACCCCTGAGACAGGATCTGACAGACAAGGAACCGGTAGATGTCCGGGCCAAAGCCAAAGCCAAGCCTGTTGCCGTCAAGTTAATGTCTGCTCATAAAAAGCAAGTAGAACTGTGCTGTAGGGTTGGCAAGTCTGGTATCTCGATGAAAGCAGACATCTTTCGCCTTTGAAGTAGTTCGTGAATGCCAACTGCTGCCCTTTCCAATGAGAGTTAACCATTATGCAGCCTAATCTCCTTAAGAGACGGCCAGACTTGGGTTTAAATGCCTGCTCTTTTACATACTGTGGGACCCTGGGCAGATTCTTCATCTCACATCATCTCTGAGTCTTCATCTGTGTAATGAGACAAGAATGGTGCCTCTCTCACATAAACACTGTTGTTTCTGCGAGAATTAACTGAGAGAATGCCCAGCAAAAACCCAGTACAATACCAAGCACATTGCAAACCCTCATCCAATATTGTTTCCTCACCTTTACAGTTGAAGTGGCTACCAATAATGCTTGACATATTATTTTCCTCTGTATCTGAAGCTTACTGTGTCTTAACCTCCTGTACCATGATTAAGAGTATGCTTGGTATGTGTAATTTTTAAAAGGCCTTTTTAATTTTTCTCATTTTAATGTTTAATACTTCAGGCCCATCTGGCTTCTACTCCCTGAATCCATCTACCAGCTGCCCCGTCATGCTAATTTACGTTTTCCAGCATCACCCTATAATTAGGGAAAAAAGAAAATGCATATGCGCATAGATGAGCGAACCAGAAATCAAGAGCTTGTATTTGATGACTAAAGACCCTTAGTTCCACTTTCGCTATTTCCCCAGACCATGCTAATCAGAACCAGGTAGGTCAGTACTCACATGAAGACCATCCAGTCATCCAAATCAGTTGGAGAAAAAAGTTAATATTATCCCTGAATAAACTCTCAAGCTTTTCTATGATTCTGAATAATTCATTTATTCAATTAAGATTTGGTTCTATAAGCAAGGAGATGTGACCAGAGCTGCAGTGAATAATGATTAGAAATTGGTATTCATCGATTCAGTCTCTCAGCAAATATGCATTGGGCATGATAGGTTTGGGGGCCAAGAACTACGGATACAATAATGAGCCAGTGATTCAAGATTCTGATTTCCATATTAGGAAAAAAATAGAAAAGATAAAAAGCAGAAGTTGAATGATAAACAATCTTATAGTATAGTATCTCAGGGAAACTTTTTAAGATCAACAATAAACAACAAGGAGAAAAGAAAAACAAAAACCCACTCCCAGATGTCAATTCCTACTCATAGCAATCCGACAGGACAAGCTAGAACTTCCCCTGTGAATTCCCAAGACTCTAACTCTTTAGGGGAGTAAAAAGCCCCATCTTTCTCTCATGAAGTGGCTGCTGGTTTCGAACTGCTAACCTTGCAGATCACAGCTCAGTGAGTTTAAATTCTGAGCACCTCGATTTGCAACAGGCTATTGGTGGCAGTGACTACCAGAATCCATTTGCAGAGTCCCTAAACAGGTTAAGCTTCTTTCAACTTTTAAAAAAATCATTAACCAAGGGCGTAAACCATCTAGGGCTCAGGCAGAGTGCATTTGGAAAGTAGGTGAACTCTCCCTGACTCCAGCCAGTCCAGGGAAGGCCATTCTCTCTTAGGGACTTGCACAGGTGTGTCCTTGATGAAGATCACCATACTGAGGACAGTGTAGCGGTCTCATAGTCATGAGTCATGTCCTCTCAGTTTGACCTGAACTGCTATAGTCTAGATAGCATAAACCAATCTCTTAGGTGCTTCTGTATGGCAATCCATGTCCCAATTACGGTCCTGTTCCTGTTTCTGTAGTCCCACCTGTAACTGTGATGTATTGATCTGCCATCAATCATGAATTTGTGACAATTCCCTTTGTTCCATGCCGGATTTATCTAGCACCCAGCTTGAATCCTCATGCTAATGGCCTCCCTCATCCAGATGCTGAGTCTGTATCTTTGTGTTGTCTTTTTCCTTTAAGGCTAAATAAATGTTCTCCTGAAATTGCATTTAAGATCAGCATCTCATTCGCAGCCTACAACACTACCCATTGGAGCCCGCGTGCTGTGGTGTACTATGTTTGCAAACATACTAGCATTCATTTTCATTTAGTCCCTAGACCCACCAGTTACATAGTGAATGGTCTCTGGAAAAGATATGAAGTCCTAAACACTATATCTGTAAATGGCAAAATCTGAGAGATGAAGTAACTGTTACAATTTCACACAACTGGCAGTTGAGCCAATATAGGGCTTACTGAGATGGCACTCTCAACCCTGCAGAGGAAAAATTGAACAAGACAGAATCTAGCTCACTAGACCTTTGGGCTCCATTCTTTTTCCAGTAAACTCTCTTCCTCTAGCTCAGGTCCATGTCTGCGACAACAAAGGAACTGAGCTGAGACTTATTTTACCTTATTGAATGAGGTTGGAGTAGTTGTAGGAGGGCCAATTCTCTTTCTAAAAGCTCAAAGAACCTCACTACCATCTAGTTGATTCTGAGTCATCGTGACCCTACAAGACAGTGTCAAACTTCCCCTGTGCGTTTTAAGACTATCTCTTTCAAGAATAGAAAGCCAGTCATTCTCCTGCAGAACTGATGGGGGTTTAGAACTGCCAACCTTCAGGTTAGCAGCCCAACACATAACCACTATGCCACCAAGGCTCCTTTCAAGGAGAACTAGAAGATACAAATTAAGTAGGAAATTTCCTTTTTCTTTCTTTTTCTTGTTTTCTTTTCTTTTACAGCATTCATGAGCTGCAGAAACAAGGGTACTTGAGGGCTAAAGTTTTAGATAGTGGAGAACCTCTTAGTGATGAGCTGAGAACTTCAGCATCTTAATTCTTGGAGACCTTGAACAATTCCTGATGCGGACTAAAGACTGAGATGGGAGGTTAGGCCAGACAGAGGCTATGCTGTGGAAGAGAGAAAAACTGCAAACTATTGGGAGCTGCTTCAAGGTCAGAGGGACAAAATTAGAGACTTCAGGGACCTCAGCCACAGAGCCATTTAAGAATCCTAATTCTGAAATTGCATGAGACCAGCACTTAAAAATCTAAGCCTAAAATATCGGATAAGCAGAAATTACTTTCCTGTCATCTTTCCCATCATCTCTTGGGCTGAGGAAGCAAATATTTTCTGAGCTACCATTCAGGCCCCAGAGTCATGCCCTAGCAATCAAAGGTAGATCGTCAAAATGCAAACCCACCGTGACCTACCTAAATATTCAAGAAGCAAAAGAAATAGGATTTCCTTAAAAGGTTCATCTAAAGGTTGTAACCTATAGTTGAATAGATTTTAATGGAAAAGGAACTTATCTACAACAAAATTTTAATATATTTTTTACTCTCTGTTGTGTATACCTAATACCTGAAAGAACTAATACCTAATACCTGAAAGTATTCTGAAGACAAAGCATATGGATTCAGAAAAGAGCAACACACTTCTATTACAATTGACTCTAATTTAATAATGTTACTTTAAATGCCATTATTTAAACTCAGGGCAGTTGTTCTTTCTGCACAGTTAGGCATTTGATCAATTTGAGACTTCTGGAAGTAACATTCGTGAGAACATTTAGTGACTTGCTAAAATATATATATATATATATATATATATATATTCAGAGTTCTTTTCATCAAACACTTTATGGGGATCTTATTTCATCATCTGTTCTTAAAAAATGTGTCAATATCGTAACACTGGAAGTGGACATTGTAATTAAACACGACTGCAGACTGGGACCCTAATTGACCCTAAAGTTGTGTTGAAGTCAAGGGTGTTTCTTCCTAATTTGGAATCAGCCAATTCAGACTCCAGACGCAGGAAAATGCAGACCAGGGCTATCAGTCTTCTTTGTTCAAAACAGATGACTCTAAGAATTTGCCTAGTTAAAAATAACAGCATTCCTTCCTCCAATCATAAGCTGGACAGTCTAGCCTGCTCATATTTTTTTAACCCAGCCAAGGGAATTAAGGTCAAAAGGCTATGTACTCTGAATTTAAAATTTTCACAACAGATTACACTAAAAATTTTGTCTACCTTTGCAAATGTTTATAATATTTTTCTGACTTTTCATTGTGGAAAATATTACAAATTTATCTTAAATTGCTACTGAATTTCTCCTCTTTCACTGATGAGCATATTGTTAACGGAAAAAAGATGATTTGTGTCCACCAAATTTAGTGTTATTCCATTTCCTTTGTGGAATTTTCTAGTGATTTCAATAACAATGGTGTTTCTTTAAGAAGGTCTTTCCATGGTTATTTCAGTACTTGAGATCAATTAAACAGTGTTAATAGTCTCATTGTGTTGTTTCCTGTATACGTCCCTCCAAAAATATACCTTTTATTTGATTTGAGTACGATTAAAAACTTGGCATAGTCTCTCTTGCTTTTCTTTTTAAATTTCTCATGCTCTCCCTTGATTCAGCTTCAAGAGTGTCATGTGACAGTAAGTAATTCAGTTGGGGTTTTAGGATAACTTATCAGTGGGGGTGTGGCAGACTATCCCACTAGTTTTTGTTTGTTCGTTTTATGTCTCCCCTATTAATATATGCTCTGGTTTCTGCTTTAAGAAAAAACTATGTGAACTTGTAAGATAAATGTCAAAGCACTCTTAAAATTCAAGCAAAATTTACTGCTATTATAAAAAAGTAAAAGAGTTGTTGTGAGCACAATTTTGGCATTAAAAAAAAGCTGGAAGGATGGAGGAGATATTTCTATTCTGGCTGAAAACATTCCTGAGTCTTCAAGAAGTCTGCATGCAGTCGTTTTGGTTTTAATAATTCAGTAGGTATTTCTGCTTTAATCAAATGTTGAGATTACCCAACCCTACTCTTCAGGTCTTCTGGAAAGGAAGTAGGTGTTTGTTTGCATGTTTGTTTTTAACCATCCCCATCCTTACGGAATTCCTACCACTTCCCATCTTAATGCCCAGGAGATGCGACACACAAAGCAGCAGCGGATGATTTATGTCACTGTGGTTCCTGGTCCCACAGATGCTGGTACTAGATGTAAATAACCAGCAGAGTTGATAGTGATCTCAACAACTTCACACAGTTTGGGCCCTGGCTACCTGAGCTCATCTTTCTCCCCTGGGCACTTCGCAATAGCAGCAAAGGGCAATGCTAGGCTGTAAACTTGGTCAAAGACAGATGGAGCCACAGGGTGCTTTGAGGGTCACTGAAGGGCAAGTATGCTTTGTGCACCATTTGGAGCCCCTCCTCCGTGATCACTGGTGGCCAACAGGGACACACTTCCTCTAATGAATCCCCAAAGGAGAGGGATTTTGTTTTGTTTTGTCACTGAGTTCATGCCCTTGACCTTCAGACCAGGCAATGAAATTAGAATGCCCAATAACAGCGGGACTAGGGGTGCTTATGACTCCAATATAGCATCCACTGTCTGATTTCTGAACTAATATTGCTAATACAGAACTTCTAAATTAACTTATCACTCAATAAAATTTTAATTAGGACACAGAGGGGAGATGACCCTCCCATCCAGGAGGGAACATGAGTCAGGCTTTCAGCTTTCATCAGCATGTTGGGCTTGCCCAGTGCATTCTGCTGTCCAAAACTTGTGAATCTTCCTTCAAACATTGTCAGATATTTGCACTCAAGGATTTCTGCCAGGATTTAACCTTGAACACACTGTGATTCCGTTTCTGTCAAAAGGTAACAGAGAGAAGTGATTGTTGGGCAAGATAGTTTATCCAGTTGTCTCTTTGGGCGTTCCAAACTGTCTTCTTTATCAAAATAGATCTTCCATTGACTTGGATTCCTAAAGAAATGCCTTCACTGAATTTACATTTTAATGCGGTGTACTTGGAAATTATTAAAGGTCAGTTTAAGAAATACCTACCGGTAACGTATTCCAGCCTCTTACTGTGGAGGAAAGAGAAACTAATGTTAGTTGCCGTCCAGTGGACTCCAACTCAGGGCGACCTTCCGTACAACCGAACAAAATGTTGCCTGATCCTGCATTATCCTCAGGATTGCCAGCATATTACCGTAGCATGCCATAATTACTGGGCCAATTCATCTCCCTGAGGATTTCTCGTGGGCTCTTTGACCCTCCACTTTACCAAGCATGAACTCCTTCTCCAGAGACCAGTGTTGTCTAATGAAACATCCAAACAAGCTGACAGTTATGTTGCTATGACACTATGATGCTGATTAGGTTTCAGTGGAGATTGTGGACTAAGTTAGACTAGAAAGAAAGATCTGGGAATTCGCTTCCAAAATTCAGCCAGTGAGAACTCTGTGAATTGCAACCAGCAAGAACTGGGCACCATTTCCCTCCATTCTGCGTGGTATAGCCGAGAACAGGACCCAATTTGACAGCAGGTGACAATAGCAACACAGCTTCACAGTGAGGCAGCAGAAATGGGAGGGCATGGGATAAGGAGACCTGGCTGGACTAGGAAATTGGAGAAAGCTTCCTTAAATCCGAAATGGGTGGGAAAACATGCATGGAAAAAGAAATGTGGGATCTTCAAGAAGCCGAAAATACTATAGTAACTCAGAAGAAGACATCACAAAATGATTTCAAATCATGAGGAAATTCCGGGCCATGTTGAGAAGTTGACCTTCACTTTCAGACAGCAGGAAGCCTTTGACAAACTTCTTTTTAAATCATTTTATTTAGGTCTCGTATAGCTCTTATCACAATCCATACATTCATTCATTTTGTCAAGCACATTTGTGCATCATTTTCAAATATTTCCTTTCTACTTGAGCCCTTGGGATCAGCTCCTCATTTTTTCCCTTCATTCCCCACCCTCCCTCCATCATGAACCCTTGAAAATTTATATAAAAAATTTTTTATTCATGTCTTACATTGACAGACGCCTCCCTTCACCCACTTTTCTGTTGTCCATCCTTCTGGGAGGGGGTTATATGTAGATCATTGTGATCGGTCCCCTCTATCTCCCCCTACCCTCCTGGTATTGCTACTCTTAAACAGGACAATATTGACATGCTTCAACTTGTCTTTAAAAGGATTACTCTGGCTGATACCAAGTTCAACCCATTGCCATCAAGTCAATTCCAACTCCTCAGGACCCTTTCAAAGAGTCGAACAGCCCTCGTAGGGTTTCCAAGCCTGCAGCCTTTATGGAAGCAAACTGCCATGCCTTTGTTTGGCGGCTTCAAAGCATCAACCATTGGATGATCTCTCTTTATTCTGGCGGGGGGGAGAATGCATTGGAGGAGGGAGGGGCAGAGGGGAAAGAGCTATTATGGAGTCCAGCAGAAAGACTTTATAACTTCATTGTAGTTCTGTCAGTGAGAATAAAACTCATGGTCCCATTGAAGGAACAGGAGTTGATGATTGATTAGCTCTCCAGACTCAGTGATAAGAACATGTCCAAACCGATCCTTCCATTTCTGATTTGACAACTACAAAGATGACAGAGTCATCACTGAGTGAGGGAACACTGATAGAGGACCATTCCAGGTGATGAAGTGTCAGCCAGAAAAATGAGTTCCATTTAGGATATGTTGACATGGAACTGCTTGTGAGGCATCCAGAGAAAATGGGACACAGGCAATCCTTAACTTGAGTAAAACTGCTTAATGCTACCAAGACTCTTCAATTGCTATATGCACTCAACCCATTTCTGTGTTCAGCTCGTTTGAACTCTCTGATTCTGGATGCTACGCCAACCGTATTTCAAATACGAGCAAGGTTGCTTACGGCATATAGGCTTCAACAACACTTCCATAATAAGGCAGACGAGGAAGGCAGGCCTGCTGTTCTACTCTAGAAAATTAGCCAATGAGCACTCTATGTAACCCACTGTCCAACATAGTTGTAGAAGATGTGCCCCCAGATTGTAAAACACTCAAAAGACACACTGATCTCCACGGTGGACTAAAGCGTGCCAGCACCTGTGAAGCTGGCCCAGGACGGGCACATTTTGCTCTGTTGTACACGGGGTTGCCCCGAGTCAATGATAGCTATCGCCCTAAAGCGAGGTCTCTTCATCTTTGATTTCTCGAGCACTGTCCTCCTCTGGCTCTTCCATAAACAAAGGGACTTCAAAAGTTCATGGAAAAGTTCTCTAATCTCTTCATGTCCTTTTTCCATGGACCTTTGGAAGCCCCTTTCTATTTAACCACTCTCTGGCTTGGCTTCCTCTCTCTAGTCTTAAGATGCCTGAGATCTTTAGAATAACTACCTCAGCATTTATCTTTTGTTATCTCTCTTTCACTCACTCTCTCTGTCTGTTCTCTCTAGCCCTACCCCAACCCAGGTTTCAAACAGAACCTGAAACTGATATATCCCACATCTGTAGCTCTAATCCCAGCTCCCCTCAAGGCGCCTATGTAAATTCCACTACCTCAATTCTCCAGTAGCTCAGATCTCAAAGGCCCAATTCAAGTTACCATCTACCATCTATTCCTCATATCTTACCAAACCATTTCTTTTTTTTTTTTTAAACAATTTATTGGGGCTGATACAATTCTTTTCACAGTTCATACATATACATACATCAATTGTATAAAGCACATCTGTACAGTCTTTGCCCTAATCATTTTTTTCTCTTTTCTTCTTTTACATTTTATTAGGGACTCCAACAACTCTTACCACAATCCATACATATACATACATCAATTGTATAAAGCACATCCATACATTCCCTGCCCCAATCATTCTCAAGGCATTTGCTCTCCACTTAAGCCCCTTGCATCAGGTCCTCTTTTTTTCCCCCCTCCCTCCCCTTTCCCCCCTCCCTCATATGCCCTTGGTAATTTATACATCGTTATTTTGTCATATCTTGCCCTATTCGGGGTCTCCCTTCCCCCCTTCTCTGCTGTCCCTCTCCCAGGGAAGAGGTCACATGTGGCTCCTTGTAATCAGTTCCCCCTTTCCAACCCACTCACCCTCCACTCTCCCAGCATCGTCCCTCACGCCCTTGGTCCTGAAGGTATCATCCACCCTGGATTCCCTGTACCTCCAACCCTCATATGTACCAGTGTACAGCCTCTGTCCTATCCAGCCCTGCAAGGTAGAATTCGGATCATGGTAGTTGGGGGGAGGAAGCATCCAGGATCTGGGGGAAAGCTGTGTTCTTCATCGATACTACCTCACACCCTAGTTAACCCATCTCCTCTCCTAAGCCCCTCTATGAGGGGATCTCCATTGGCCGACACTTGGGCCTTGGGTCTCCACTCTGCACTTCCCCCTTCATTTAATATAATATATATATACACATACATATATACATATACACATATATACACATACATACACACACTTATATCTTTTTTTTTTTTTTGCATGATGCCTTATATCTGGTCCCTTGGGCACCTCGTGATCGCACTGGCCGGTGTGCTTCTTCCATGTGGGCTTATTTGTTTCTGAGCGAGATGGCCGCTTGTTCACCTTCAAGCCTTTAAGACCCCAGACACTATCTCTTTTGATAGCCGGGCACCATCAGCTTTCTTCACCACATTTGCTTGTGCACCCATTTGTCTTCAGCGATCCTATCATGGAGGTGTGTAGTCTATGATATGATTTTTTGTTCTTTGCTGCCTGGTAACTGATCCCTTTGGGACCACTCGATCACACAGGCTGGTGTGTTCTTCCATGTGGACTTTGTTGCTTCTGAGCTAGATGGCCGCTTGTTTATCTTCAAGCCTTTAAGACCCCAGTCACTATCTCTTTTGATAGCCGGGCACCATCAGCTTTCTTCACCACATTTACTTGTTCACCCACTTTGGCTCCAGCCGTTGTGTCGGGAGAGTGAGCATCATAGAGTTCCAATTTAATAAAAGAAGGTATTCATGCATAGAGGGAGTGCCAAACCATTTCTTGCCCTTAACAATTCCCTCTTAGTTCCTACCATTTTACCCTAGAAGAATCTTTCCTTAAATCCCTCCCGGCCAGGCCATACTTAGTATCTCTCATGTGGACTGTGGCAATTGTTGTCTGTCAAGGCGGAGCAAGCCTTTTTCTGTAAAGGAGCTGGAAGCAAATGTATGAGGCTTTGCAAAACATGGACTTTCACAATGACTCAATCCCACTGGTGTCAGGAGAAAACAGTCACAGAGGATTGAGTGTGCTGCGGATCCCACTGAGCTTTATTTGTAAATAAATGCTGAAATTAGAATTCCATATAATTTTCCCATACCATGAACTATTGTTCTTTTGGTTTTTTTTGTTTTTTGTTTTTTTTTGAGATGCAAAAGCGGCAAAAGTGTTCTTTTGTTTTTGGTGTGCTTTCAACCATTTTAAAATTTAAAGGCTGGTCTTTAAAAAAAAACCATTTATTGGAAATTAATACAGATATGATACAATTGCTACCACAATCCTTTTCAAAACATTCTTTTCCTTTTTGAACTCCTGGACATCTTCTCCCTTTACCCCCACCCCTACCGCCACTGTACCCCCCCTAGAAATCCTTCGCTCACAGGCCAATCAAAGCAGATGGCAGTTAGTCTTGAGAGCTCTATAGAACACTTCTACTTTGTCCATAAGCCATCACCATGAGCCAAAATAGACTAGGTGACAACTAACAACTTCTTGCCCATTACAGCCAGAGATAGTTCTCCAAACACACCCAAGTCTGGACGTACATAACTCTCTTCGTTGAAAACCCTCTGGGGACGCTGGAGAACATCCTAACTAGACTGATGCACAGGGCCCTTCCACCAGGTGGCCCCAAACTTACTTCTTCCAACTAAGCTCAGGCTGTTTCCCATGTCTCGTGTAGTATGCATCTGGGCCTTTCCATTTGCTACAAATTGATCTGAGCCAATTTGGGTTTGCTCACCTTTTCGATGCTATTTGTAGGTAGTCATGGCCAAACGTGGTAAGAATTGCCTGTGGGTCCAAGAATTTGGTCTGAGTGTCATCTCTGTTATAAGAATTTGCAAGAAAGCATGCAACAGTGAAATAATTTACTCTGTGAACTCAGTGAAAGTCTGATCTTTGTCCACCATACCTCACTTGAAAGACCTCTTGGGACAATGCTATGCTAGCAGAAATTTAGCTATGTCCAAACTATATTAGTCCACCCACAGAATTGAACACCACCAATTTGGCCACTGAAAACCATTTCTAATATCCCATTGTGAAATGAAAGGACTCCTGGTGATGGTGTGGGTTAGGCATGGGACTACTAATGACAAGGTCAACAGCTCAAATCCACCAGGGCTCCATAGTACGAAGATGAGGCTGTCTGCTCTCCTAAGCAATTACGGTCTCAGAAATCCTATATAGCCTCGCTTTGAATCAGAATGGACTCAATGGCAGTGGGAGTCATATGGCTAACAAGATGACATCCCTAGTGGGGTAGTGGTTACGTTGGGCTACTAACCACAGTGTCATTTTGAAATAGTCACTCCTTGGGAGGAAGATGAGCCTTTCTACTTCTGTAGAGTTACATTGTTGGAGAGCCACAGGGCCAGTTCTGGTCTGTCCTATAGGGTCGCTGTGAGTCAGAATTGCCTCGATGGCAGTGAGTTGGAATTGGTTGGAAGACCCGTCTGGACTGAAACTCAAGCCTAGGAGCAATTGTGAGGATGGAACCGGAAATGCCAGTGTTTTGTCTTTTGTCCTTAAGGCCACTAAAGGTCAGAACCAACTCAATGGCACCTAACAATAACAAGAACAAGCCTAGCTTCCCAATAAATCAGGCCACCCTCACTAACCTGTGAGAGTCTGACAGCACTTTCAGGTTTGTTCCCGACAGAGTTAGTATAGTGCATTGTGTAAGCTAATCAGAAATAATTGTCTTTTATTCAGCTACATTGTTTTCAATACAAATTGAGTCACTCTTAATATTCAGTGGAGTCTTCACAGCCTGGGCCAGTCTTGTTATTGACACCATTGGTTTGACAGTATCTGGAGAAAGATGGAGCTTTTTACTCCCATAAAGAGTCACAGTGTCAGAAACCCACAGGGGGCAGTTCTACTCCATTCTAAACGATCGCTATGGGTTGGCATTAACTCAGTGGCAGTAAGTTTTTGAGTTTGTGCCAATTAACTTCACCAATGAAAGCCACTGGACTAATATTTATTATGCAACATTAACAGCTAAAAGACTGTACTGATGATCGTAGATAAAAGCCACTACAGCCCTTGAAAGTAGACATTCCTGCAGTATGAACTTGTGGTTAACCAGAGCAGGTTAGTGGATGACTCTTCAAGTTGAACTTGGAAATAAAAAGTATTACACTGTGTAGATATATAGCAACATGGGGCACTTTCTCTACTGGAAATAGAGTTCTGTTTTATTTTTCCATAGGGGGGAAATACAAAAGTGTTTCCTTTTGGTTAAAAAGTAACTTATTTCTACGGAGATGTCTCACAGGACTCTAAATCAAGTTATAGGAACTGGCTCAGGACGTACTGGTGTGACCAGCTCAGGCAGGTTACATGGCTAGCTTGGTTTGAGTGTTGGGGCCAGAATGTGAACTTAGTATGAGCTGTACTGAATCCTATTAGCAAACAGGTGGGGCCATGCTGTACGGGGAAAACCCGGGCAGTTCAAGTCTAAAACGTAACTAGAGCTCTGTCCTGTCCTGGTTTGAGTAGTGTCTGTTTAAGGGTGATTACACCGGGATAAATACAGAGGACTCTGTGAAACAAACGTTTATGACCGACTTGACTCGGGCTGGGATTTTACTGCAGAGGTTTGAGATGAGTGGTTGTGTTTTATGTGATTTTGATTAGGTACCTCCTGAAACCCAATAAAATTCATCCCCTGTAATAATAATGATCAAGATGTGATGATTTCTTATGACCTCGAATAAATGCTTTGATGGGTTGTGTCAAGTAGCCTGACATAAATGGGTGCTCGACAAATAGGTGTGGAACAGATGAGCTGCGTCGGGTTAGCATTCATATGAATTTGGACTCAGTCCCAGTTCCAGCCAACATTCCCGTGGAAGTGACTTCTAGTGTGGCAGGGCCCTTCTGGCGCAGAGGTTATGCCCTCTGCTGCTAACGGGAAAATTGGTAGGTAGAGTCACAAGCAGCTCCACACGAGAAAGATGTGAAAATAGGCTTTATGAAGATTTACAGGCTGGAAACCCGAAGGGCCATTTCTACTGTGGCCGGGAGTGTCACTGGGCATCAGAAAGCTTGTCAGCAATGAGTTTGTTGTGTTTTGTTTTGAAATAGTACAACCCAAGTCCTCCTGCAGCCAAAGGATCAGGACGTCAGCTTTGACAATAATTCTCCTCAGCTTACCAACAAGCCCAGGATACACGCTCCCCATAAAGGACTTCAGAGCTCCTTACACAGTGACCTAATTAAAGGTGGGGGATTATCCTCAGAAAAAGGTCACCAAAGAGACAAGTGATCAATACAGGATAAAAGGCACCGCTACAGAGGTGCTGTAGAACTTCCCGACCTGCCTGGTTAACAGCGAGGATGTCTTTGTTCATGCTTGTCTCGGTTATGTTCGGGTGGATAAGACAGGTTTTGTTTCATTCGCAAGGATTTGAGGGCTCTGCTCTCTCTCCAATTACATGCCTTAGCACCACTCGAAGTCAGTTGGGAAAGCTGCAGTACTAAGAAATGAGAGTTTCTTCATCTTGACGCACTCAGATCTCAGTAACAACGTGAAGCTGTTAGAAAGACCACAGAAGGTCGTTCTAACGAGTGTGACAAAATGTGTCAGTGTGACAGCATTCTGAAGAGGCAGAAAAAGAAAGGTTCGAAATTAAATACACCTAGAGATTTGGAAGCTTTTATATTTTTGGAGCATCATGGATCGCATATTTTATCTTGAGTAGGGACATGTTGAAGGAGAAAGAGGCAGTCTGCTTCCAGGAAGACTTACAGCTTTGGGAATCCTGCCCGGAGATTCGATCCTGACCTGGTGGAGGGTTGTGATCAACTCAGCAGCAGGAGTGTGGTTCTCTGCTTTAGGGAAATGGCCAGGGTCATTTTCACAGTTGTCTACAGAACACATTGCCTTTCACTCCGATTGAAATGAAACCTTTCTGGTCTAGCAGGATTTGCAAAGTAGAATTGGATTCATGATAGTGGGGGAAGGGGAACAGGGAGGAAGCATTAAAGAACTAGAGGAACATTGTATGTTTCATCCTTGCTGCCCTGCACCCTGACTGGCTCGTCTCTTCCCTGCAGCACTTCAGTAAGGGGGTGTCCAGTTGCCTACAGATGGGCTTTGGGTCTCCACTCTGCACTCACACTCATTCACAATGATATGATTTTTGGTTCTTTGATGCCTGATACCTTATCCCTTTGACACCTCACACAGGTGGTGTGCTTCTTCCATGTGGCTTTATTGCCTCTGAGCTAGATGGCTGCTTGTTTACCTTCAAGCCCTTAAGACCCCAGACGCTATATCTGATAAGGGTTGTACGAACCCCCAATAAAATGGTTTTAATAAAAACAAATGAAAACTTTCTGGGAGTTAATCTTTTTGTTTTTGTTTCTTCATCATTTTATTGGGGACTCTTCACTCTTACAACAATCCACACATCAATTGTATCAAGCACAT
The DNA here is from genome assembly GCF_050624435.1 of Tenrec ecaudatus. Classification (NCBI taxonomy): domain Eukaryota; kingdom Metazoa; phylum Chordata; class Mammalia; order Afrosoricida; family Tenrecidae; genus Tenrec; species Tenrec ecaudatus. Next base: position 64,762,207 of record NC_134532.1, on the reverse strand, counting down.
TTGTGCATATGTTGCCATCATCATTTTCAAAGCATTTTCTTTAAAAAAAATCATTTTATTGGAGACTCATACAACTCTTATCACAATCTATACATACATCCAGTGCATATATCTATTGTATGTTAAGCATATTTGCACATTTGTTGCCCTCGTTATTCTCAAAACATTTGCTTTCTACTTGAGCCCCTGGCATCAGCTCCTCATTTTCCCCCTACCTCCCTACTCCCCTTCCTTCATGAACCCTTGATAATTTATAAATTTTTTTGGTCATATCTTACACTGTCTGATGTCTCCTTTCACCCACTTTTCTGTAGATCCTGTGATCAGTTCCCCTTTTCCACCCCACCCTACCTTCACCCTCCCAGTATTGCCACTCTCACCACTGGTCCTGAAGGGATCATCCATCCTGGATTCCCTGTGCTTCCAGTTAGGACTTAATCTTCTGCTCAACTTTTTAATGTGTTCATATCACAAAAGTAGATATAATGATGGGAATTCTAGAAACTACAATATGACGGAAATCACAGAATGCCAGGTACCATAAAGATTGATAGCAATTAACTAAAAAATCTCCTAGGTATTGTTGACAAACCATGATGTTAACTCTTTTTCATAAACAACTTTATTGGCATATAATTTACATACCATAAATTCATTGATTTAAATGTATTAAAATGAGTTGTATAATCCTCACCACAATCAATTTGAGAATATTTTCTTCCTTTCTGTAACCATTACCCCCAACCTCCTTTGTCATAATCCTGTTAATCTGGTTACGGTCTCTATGTATTTTTATATCCTGAACTTCATATAAAGAAAATCATACAAAAACCACAATAACAAAATAAAACACAGAAAAACCTCAAAATAAAGAAGATTTTTGATCTTTGATGCCGCAATCTGGTCCATTCTACACCTTGTGATCACACAGGCTGGTGTGCTTCTTCCATGTGGGCTTTATTGCTTCTGAGCTACATGGCTGCTTATTTACCTGCAAGTCTTTAAGACCCCAGACACTATATCTTTTGATAGCCAGGCACCATCAGCTTTTTTCACCACATTTGCTTATGCACACATTTGTCTTCAGCAATCGTGTTGGGAAGTTGTGCATCACAAAATGCCAATTTAATAAAAAAAATGTTCTTGCATTGAGGAAGTACTACAGTGGAGGTTCAATGTCCATCTGCTGCCTTAATACTAAACCTATAAATATATGTACGTAGATCTAGTTCCCCACCATCCTACATAAATATATTTACATATGTACATGCCTGTATTTCGACCTCTATAAATGCTCTTTGCCTCCTAGTTCTTCTCTATTTCCTTTTGCTTTCTTCTTGTCCCACTACCATGCTCAGCCTTCATTTGGATTTCAGTAATTTCTCTCTGTTACATTGCCCTTGCTGACTCCCTACCAGGCCTCTCACACCCTCCTTGCCACTAGTTTTGGATCACTTGTTGCTCCCCTGTCCCTGGGTTGGTCACCACCTCCTTTCCCCCACCTCCCCATCGCCCATGTTCCCCGGGAACCACCACTCCATTGTTTTCTCCTCCAGACTGTTCATCCAGCCTATCTTATCTAGATAGATCTGCAGAGATAATAATATGCACCCAAAAAAAAGCAGGCATAACAAGACAAAGTGACAAAAGAACACAACGATGACAACAAAGAAAACCAATGACCACAAAAGAATAAATTAATTTTTTTAAAAGAAAAAAACCTGTAAATCGATCAATGTCTGATTTTTGACCACTCAGCATGTACTCCAGTCAAGTCCGATGGGCTGCCTTGCTCTGGCCCCCAAATCTATCCTTTGCGCTCTCTCGGGAGCTCCCTCCTCTGCTCCCACATTGCTCTGCCGCATGCCCTTAGTGTTCTGCTTCGGTGTGATGGGGTCAGACTGGGCCAATCCTGACACTGAGTCTCCATTGTTGTACCCTGTAGGGCCATGGGTCAGCAAGGGATGTCGTGTAATGTGGTGAAGAAAGCTGATGGTGCCTGACTATCAAAAGATACAGCATCTGGGGTCTTAAAGGCTTGAAGATAAACAAGTGGCCATCTAGCTCAGAAGCAACAAAGCCCACATGGAAGAAGCACAACAGCCTGTGTGACCATGAGGTGTCAAAGGGATCAGGTAGCAGGCATCAAAGAACAAAAAATCATATCATTGTAAATGAGGGTGAGTGGAGAGTGGAGACCCAAAGCCCATCTGTAGGCAACTGGACACCCCCTTACAGAAGGGTTGTGGGGAGGAGACAAGCCAGTCAGGGTGCAGGATATCAATGATGAAACATACTAACTTCCTTTAGTTCTTAAATGCTTCCTCCCCCCACTATCATGATCCCAATTCTACCTTACAAATCTGGCTAGACCAGGATGTACATTGGTACACATAAGAACTGAAAACACAGGGAATCCAGGACAGACGATCCCTTCAGGACTGGTGGTGAGAGTGGTGATACCGGGAAGGTGAAGGGAAGGTGGGGTAGACAGGGGGAACCGATTACAAGGATCTACATACAACCTCCTCCCTGGGGGATGGACAACAGAAAAGTGGGTGAAGGGAGACTTTGGACAGTGTAAGATATGACAAAGTAAAAATTCATAAATTATCAAGGGTTCTTGAGGGTAGGGAGAGCGGGGAGGGAGGGGGGAAATGAGGAGCTGATATCAAAGGGCTCAAGTAGAGAGAAAACATTTTGAGAATGATGATGGCAACAAATGTACAAATGTGCTTGATACAATGGATGGATGTATGGATGGTGATAAGAATTGTATGAGCCCCCAATAACATGATTTTTAAAAGAATATAATAGAAACTAGAACAAATTGAAAATATGTTAAAAAGGAAAACAAATGATAATAGGTTAAAATTTAATCTGACTATATCTGCAATAATCTGCTTTCCAAATTGCAATAATCCACTTTCCAAATAGTCTGAGTGCAAGACTACTCATATCCCTGTTCAGTGGTCTGAGGGAGTTCATGGAAACAATCTACATGGGGGTTCCGTGAGTGGATTTTGAGCTTTCCTTGTTATCTATCACTGTCTGTAACTATCATTAACTCTCGCAATGGTCTCTACTTCAAGGTGGGAAAAAAGTAACATGGCAATTTAAAAAAATCATTTTATTGAAGGCTCGTAGAACTCTTATCACAATCCATGCATCGATTGAATCAGGCATGTTTGTACACATGTTGCCATCATTCTTTTCTAGACATTAGCTTTCTATTGAGACCTTGGGATCAGCTCCCCTTTTTTTCTTTTTACCCCTCCCACTGCCTGCACCCTCATAATTCCCTGATAGATTGTACATTGTTGTTATTTTCATCTCTCACACTGACTGCTGTCTCTCTTTCCCCTTGTTTTCTGTGGCCCTTTGGTGGGGAGATTGTTCCACTGTCTACAGGTGGACTTTGGATCTCTGCTCCAGCCCCACTCATTCTCAACAATATGTTTTTTGTTTGTTTGTTTTTTGTTATGTGTCTGCTGATACCTATTACCCGGTCCCAATGACTCCTCATGATTTCACCTGTGGTGTGCTTCTTCCATGTGGACTTGTTCCTTCACTGCTGAAAGGCAGCTTTGTAACTTCAAGCCTTTAAGACCCCAGACACTATATCTTTTAATAGCCAGGCACCATCTGCCTTCTTCCCCACATTTGCATATGCACTCATTTTGTCTTCAGTGATTGTCTTGGGAGGGTGAACAGCTCAGACTGCCAATTGGTTAGAACAAAGTGTTCTTGTATTGAGGGAAGGTATGAGCAGAGGCCCAAAGTCTGTCCCCTACCTCAGTGTATTGCTGTATAAATATATGTACATGGGGAAATACCTCTATTTTTGTGGATTAATCTATTTACATATGTACACTGCAATGTTTATACCTCTATCTATTGCTTTGCTTCCTAGGTCCTTCCTCTGTTTCCTTTTATCTTCCTCCTGCCCCACTGTCACTTTCCCCTTATTTTCGCTTCTGAGTAACTCCCTTAGCTAGTTTGCTGTTGCTCTGATACTCACCCATCCCTCACCACCTGCCTGGGATCCCTATCTCCTCCTTGTTACTGACTCCAACTCCCCAGCTGTTCCCCTGTCCATGGCACTGCCTGCTCACCACCCCTTTCCCCCACTGCCCTCACCTCCAAGGTCTCCCCAGGACCATTGGTCCCACTGCTCTCTCCTGGGGCATGTCTTCTGTGCTTATCCTATATAGGTAGGTACACCCACTATGACATAGCCCAAACTAATTTTAAAAAATGTTAATAGTATATAAATAAGAAAACATAAAATTAAAACAGGAGAGAGAGAAAAATATACAAAACTCCCAGGTCTGTTTGCTGGCCTTTGTGACTGTCCAGGAGCTGCCCCTCCCGGCCTAGAGCGCCCCTTGGGGGCCTCCTCAGGGACTTCGTAGCTCTGCCTTGCTCCAGCTGTTGGTCTGGTATGCTCCCTTCTTGGTTTGCTCCGTTTTGGGGGGTTCAGACCGTACTGCCTCCCCACCATGTGACCTCAAAAATGTCCTCTGTTGCTGTCTGCTCCAGTAAAGGAACAGCGTGGCATGTGCTGTTGTCGGTGGTCCAGTCCTCTCTGTGTCCCATTAGCTACCCGCAGGGACGTCATCCTCCTGGCGTGGTGTGCCAGATTGGGGTCCAGTCCGGCTTTCTTACTCTTCTTCCCTCCAGGTCCGCTTCTGTGTGGGTGTGGCATGCTGCTCCCTCTCCCCACCCTGTAGGTTCAGTGCCGCTCTCTGCCACACCCACTTCCAGGGAGGGGTCAGTTTGGCTCCGGTTGGGGTTAGCCCTGTAGCTCTCTCCGTGCATCCTTCCACGTGGCCACGCTGTCCTCATGGTTTGGTGCACTGTGGTAGGGTCTGCATGGCCACTCCCGATTCTGTGGAGACAAGACCAGCACTCTCCCCCGGGTGGGTTAGTGCCCTGCTCCCTCCGTCAGCATTTCACTCCCCCTTCTCTCTCTCCCCTCCTGCCTTTTCCCATTTTTGTGTTGGTACCTCCTTAGGTTTAAACCAACCTCCTCCAGATTCCCTGTATCTCAACCCAAATGTTATGATACAGGTGGCTTCTCTTCTATACCTACTGCGCTGATTGCACTTACCTCAGGGACTCATGCTGTACTTCTTCTGTGATTGACTGACTTCGCTTAGCATAATTTCCTCTAACTCTTCCCATGAAAAGACGGGCTTCATGTGATCATCAGTGCTTTTTAGTGATTCATAGTACTCCATTGTGTGGATGTGCCAGAGTTTGCTGATCCATTTGTCTACCACTGGAAATTTAGGTTGTTTCCAACTCTTTGTGATTGTGAATTGTGTCATAATAAACATTTCTTACCTCTTCTAGGTATATGCCCAGTAGAGAGAGGTATGACTGGGTCATAAGGTGGATCAATTTCCATCTTTTTAAAGTATCGCCAGATCACTTTCCACAGCGGCTGTACCTATCTACAAGACTACAGGCAGGGGAACACATGGCTACCAGTGGAAAGCCTGGTGGTTGGAATCCATCTGGAGGTGCGGTGGGAGCCCCGGTGGCATAGCAGTTACAAACTGGGACGCTAATTGCAACGTCAGCAGCAGTTCAAACCCACCAGCCGCTCTTCAGGAGAAAGCTGGGACTTTTGGGACACTCACAGGGGCAGTTCTAAGCTACTCTCTATGGTCACTATGAGTCAGCATTGACTCCATAGCATGAGTTTGTTCTTTTTATTTCTTTTCTTTTTCGAGAGCTACCTCAGAAGAAAGACCAAGTGACGACTTCCAAACAATCCCAGCCATTGAAAAATCTTATGACGCACAGTCTTTCTCTGACAGAGGCAAGGTCACCAGCCAGCAGAATTGACTTGTTTGGTTTCACTATTCTTTTTTTAAATTCATTTTATTAGGGGCTCATACAGCTCTTATCACAATCCATACATACATCAATTGTATAAAGCACATTTGTACATTCATTGCCCTCATTCTCAAAACATTTGCTCTTCACCCAAGCCCCTGGCATCAGCCGAAGGGAGACATTGGACATCGCAAGATATGACAAAATAATAATTGATAATTATCAAGGGTTCATGAGGAAATGGGGAAAAGGGAGGGGAGGAAATGAGAAAAAACGAGGAGCTTGGATATTATATAAGACACTTGACGTTTCTGTATGTCAGATTCTTTATCTGAAAATAATCGTACTGCCACTCTGGACTGTTAGGCAAAATAAACAAATCGATCCCTGCAAAGTGCTGAGAAGAGTTCCTGGCACATAGCAAATGCTCAATAGATGATGACTTCTAGGATTATAGATGAGTGTGTGTGTGTGTGTGTGTGTGTGTGTGTGTGTGACTTTCCAATGAAGTGAAGGCTGGCTCACCAAAATCTGTCTTTTTAGATCAGCTCCTCTAGTTTCTGTGAGAAACCGGTCTTCAGCTTCTCCTTGTTGGGAAATCTGCTGATGACCTCGCGTCACTAAATTCTCAAGACTGGAAGGCACTGCAAGATAAAGTAGTATTTCACAAAATAAAACAATAAAATCCTTACCAGTTGGATGATACCACTGTGAAATTGAAATCTTCCAGAACGGCTGGTGGTGGTGTGAGAGCTCAGGTTATCTCAGCAGCCTATTTCAAGGACCACATTGTGGAGAGTTGAAGTGACGCAGCGGTGCAGATGGAGTTTATTGTACCTTATAATCTGCACACACAGGATGCCAAGGGCATAAAGTACCTCTGACTGGTTCTGTTTGGATTATTTCAAGGGGTTAAAAAGGTTTCTAGGTGATCCATCAGAGAGAATACACAGGTCAACAGCAAACTCTATGCTAGGCTCCACAAACCACCCTTTATGGTTTTTTCATCAGTTATGTATAGTCAGCATAGAAAAATTTAAAGCCATGTTCCATGTCAAAAGAAACATAAAATCACCTAAGTGGAACCACGCAGAGAAAAATCGCTGTTAATATTTTGATGTGTACACTTCCAGCCCTCATTTCCCCTATGTTTATACACACACTCATGGGTGTATGTGCACTAGAACTCTACTCAGCATACTACTGGATAATGGGTACCTTAATTTTAAAACTCCTGCATCTCTTATGACTGAGTGTGGATGTTATAAACAGACAAATCTTTAAGGAAAACAATAGGTGGAGAGATGCTGGAAAACAGGCTGCAAGTCAGAGGGAGGTCCCAAAGGAGTGAACAAAAGGCAGGACTGCGTGCAGCATGAGCAGAGAAACGGCCCAGTACTGCCAGAGAGATTAAAAAAAAAAAAAGAGACAGGGACAAATAGTGAAACTGGAATAAAAGACTTGACAACTCACAACAGAGAACAAACACACAAATTTTTAAAAGGAGGGAAAATTGACATGAAAAGCTATAAGAACCATATGATAATATGGATAGATGCAGAAAAACATTTGACAACATCCAACACCAATTCCTGTTTAAGACACTTGAGAAGACAGGATGGAAGGAAAATTCCTCAAGACAACACAAGCTATATATGAAAACCAACAGCCAATGTGGTAGTCAATGGAGAAAAGACTAACAAAATCCCACTGAAAAAGAGGACCAGACAAGGTTGCCCCTTGTCCCCACTCTTATTTAGTGTCATGCTGGAGGTTTTAGCTAACCGCATAAGGCAAAAAAAAAACAAAAAAGACATCAAAGGTATTTGCCTGGGGAAGGAAAAGGTGAAACTATCGTTATTTGCAGATGATATAATTTTATATCTGGAAAATCCCAAAAGCGCCACAAGGGGAATACTGGAAGCAATAGAGGAGTTTGGCAGAGTGGCAGGATACAAGAGAAACAAACAGAAGTCCATCGGACTGTTATACACATCAGATAAGAGGAGGTCAAAAAGGTGGTACCCTTCACAATAGCCAAGCACAAATTGAAATATCTAGGGCTATACCTGACTAAAAGAAGAAAAGATTTATATGGGGAAAACTACAGAACACTATTACAAGAAACCAAGAAAGTCCTCAACAAATGGAAGAATATCCCATGCTCTTGGATTGAAAGACCAAATATAATCAATATGTCAATACTGCCAAAGGCACTATACTATATCAGTTTAATGCAATCCCGATACAATTACCCTCATCTTTCTTCAAAGAAATGGAAAACCTGATTACCAACTTCATATGGAGAGGTAAGAAACCCAGAATTAGCAGAGAATTCCTCAAGAAGGACACAGTGGGAGGGCTTGCTTTACCTGACTTTAGCACATACTATACAGCCACAGTTCTCAAAACTGCATGGTACTGGTATAGTGACAGATACTCAGACCAATGGAAAAGAACTGAAACCCCAGAAATAAAATCATCAGCATACAGACAACTGATCTTTGACAAGGGCCCCAAAAATATCCAATGGGAAGCAGATATCCTCTTTAACAAGTGGTGCTGGAAAAAAATGGATACTTAACTGCATGCACAAGGTAGGTCACAGACCTTGAAGTTAAACCCCAAACTATTCCATCAATGAGGGAATTGGGACCAACTTGAGAACTTTGGCATAGGGAATACATAGGTTATCAGAAATAGGGAAGGACACAAACACAGAGGAGGCACAAATTCACAAATGGGATATACTGAAGATAAAACACCTGTGTACATCAAAAGTATTCACCAAGAGTGTAATAAGAGAGTTCACAGACTAGGAAAACATCTTTAGCAATGACACATCAGACAAAGGCCTTATCACTAAAATATACAATACTCTGCTAGCTTCCAAAAAGAATTAATTGTGTCTTGAGGAGGTGGGCAAAGGACCTAAACAGAAGTTTCACAGGGGCAGAAATCCAAATGGCCAACAAACATATGAGAAAATGTTCCCGATCTTTAGCCATAAGAGAAATGCAAAATAAAACAATAATGAGGTACCACCTAATACCCTCAGAGGTAGCCCAGTTCAAAAAATCAGAAAACAACAAGTGTTGGAGGGGATGTGGGGAGACAGGAACTCTCATCCACTTCTGGTGGACCTGTAGATATGTACAGACCCTATGGAAATTGATCCGGCAATATCTAAAACAGATGGAAATCAAGTTACCATATGCCCCAGCAATCCCTCTACGGGCATATACCCAGAAGAGGCAAGAAACAAACCAAGGCCAGACATTTGTGTCCCAATGTTCATTGCAGCACAGTTCACAATTGCAAGGAGTTGGAAACAACCTAAATTTCCATCAACTGATGATTGGATTAAAAAGCTGTGGTATATACATACAATGGAGTACTACGCATCACTAAAAAGCAGTGATGAATGTATGAAGCACATCACCGCATGGGAAGAACTGGAGGAAATCATGCTAAGTGAAGTAAGTGAAGCACAAAAGGACCAGTACAACGTGAGTCTGCTGAGGTGAGCTTTTTTAAAAAAATGCAAAAGGGGCACAGGACCAGGGCATGATGCCCAACAGACTGGACTGAAAAACACTCCTAAAGGACAACAAACAGTCCTTCAACTAACTAGAAGATTTTCTTTCTTGTTGTGTTTTGTTTTTTTGTCATTGGTTTGTTGTTGTTTTGTTGTATATTGCTTCTTGGTTTTCTCTGTGTTGTTTCTATGCATGTTATATCTCTGCAGGTCTGTCTAAGCAAGATAGGCTGGATGAACAATCTGGAGGAGAAAACAATGGGACCGACAGTTCCAGGAGGACATGGGAGAGGGGGAGGTGAAGAGAAAGGTAGTGGTGCTAACAAACCTAGGGACAAGGGACCAAGTAATCCAAATCAGTGGTGAGGAGGGAGTGGGAGGACTGGTACAGCATGATCAAGAGTAATGTAACCAGGAGGAATTGCTGAAACCCTGGGGGACTGAGCATGATAGTGGGACAGGAGGAAAGTCAAAGGAAATATAGGAAAGAGCTGGGAGGCAAAGGGCATTCATAGAGGTCTAGATAAAAACATGTATATATGCAAATATATTTATATATGAGAATGGGGAAATAAATCTATGTGCATATATTTATAGGTTTAGTATTTTTGTTTTAGGTTTAGGTTTAATATTAAGGTAGCAGAAGAATATTGGGCCTCCACTCAAGTACTCCCTCAATGCAAGAATACTTTCTTCTATTAAATTGGCATTATATGATGCTCACCTTCCCAACACAAACACTGAAGACAAAGGGGGTGAATAAGCAAATGTGGTGAAGAAAGCTGATGGTGCCCGGCTATCAAAAGATATAGTGTCTGGGGTTTTAAAGTCTTGAAGATAAACAAGCAGCAATGTGACTTTAAAGCAACAAAGCCCACATGGAAGAAGCACACCAGCCTGTGTGATCACAAAGTGCCGAAGGGATCAGTTATCAGGCATCAACGAATAAAAAATCATATCATTGGGTGCACACCTCCATGTTACGATCGCTGAAGACAAATGGGTGCATAAGCAAATGTGGCAAGGAAAGCTGGTGGTGCCCAGCTATCCAAAGATAAAACGTCTGGGGTGTTAAAGGCTTGAAGGTAAACAAGCAGCCATCTAGCTCAGAAGCAACAAAGCCCACGTGGAAGAAACACACCAGCCTGTGCAATCCTGAGGTGTAGAAGGGATCAGGTATAAGGCATCATCAGAACAACAACAAAAAAATCTTACCATAATGAATGTTGGGGGGAGTGCAGAGTAGAAACCCAAAGCCCATTTGTCGGCCACTGGAGATCCCCTTCCAGAGGGGTCTAGGGGAGGAGATGAGCCACTCAAGGTGCGATGTAGCAACGATGAAAATTACAACTTTCCTCTAGTTCCTAAATGCTTCGTCCTCCCTCCCCCTCCCCCCCCAATCATGATCTGAATTCTACCTTGCAAGGCTGGGTAGACCAGAGGATGTACACTGGTACAGATAGGAACTTGAAACACAGAGAATCCAGTGCAGATGACCCCCTCCAGGATGACTGTTGTGAGTGGGGATACTGGGAGGGTAGAGGAAAAGTGAGTTGGAAAGAGGGAATCAATTACAAGGATCTACATGTGACCTCCTCCCTAGGGGATGGACAGCAGAAAAGTGGGTGAAGGGAGACATCGGACAGGGAAAGATATGACAAAAGAATAATTTATAAATTATCAAGGGCTCATGATGGAAGGGGGAGTGGGGAGGGAGGGGAAAAATGAGGACCTGATATCAAAGGCTTAAGTGGAGAGCAAATGTTTTGAGAATGATGAGGGCAGTGAATGTACAGATGTGCTTTACACAATTGATGTATGTATGGACTGTGATAAGAGTTGTATGAGCCCCTAAAAAAAATTTTTAAAAAAGAACTAGAACAAGGTAAAATTGGATCAAAAGGGAAAATAAATGGTAAGATGTTAAAATTTAACCTAACTGCCATATATACTTGTGTATAAGCTGAGTTCTTCAGCACAAAAAAATGTGCTGAAAAACTGGGGTTTGCCTTATACACGGGTCAGTGGTACCCCAGCGAGGTGTAACATCTCACAGGTGATTGCCGTTCCTCCACTGTTCATTCAAAACCCCGCTGACACTGCAGGGCCTTGGATGTTTGTTTACTCACACCTAACCAATCAGAGCTGTCCTATGACGTGGACGGCTCCAATTCGCAGAAGCACCCGTAAGTGATTCACTTACACTGGCAGCTGACCTGGTAAGGATGTTTCTGTGACTGCACTCCGTCTCTCCCCTCTGGTCTCTGTGTTAATTCACATCCTCCATTTCCCACCCTAGGCTTATACTCGAGTCAATCAGTTTTTCTGGTTTCCCAGGTAATAATTAGGTACCTTGGCTTATACTCGGGTTGGCTTATATTCGAGTATATACGGTATATCTGCAGTAATACACTTTGCAATGTACTCTGTCTGGGCACCAGACTATTCATATCCTTCCTCCATGGACGGAAGGAATTCAATAGAGGCTTAGTCCATGTCTCTTTGTAAATGGATCTTGTTAGGGGCTGTCAAGACAGTGCTAACTTATGATTACTTCATGTATAAGAGAACAAAACATTTCCTGATTCTGTTCCATCTTCATAATCATTGCTGCACGTGAGCCCAGAAATACAGTCATTTTGTCAATCTATCTCATCGAGGGTCTTCCTCTTGTCTGTTGACTCCATTCCTTTACCAAGCATGATGCATCTTTGTTCTTGGCTGTATGCTTACCAAGTGTTCAGCAATGGATCCCTCTTGTAACAGGCCCAAAGAAAGTGAGATGAGACCGGGCCATCCTCATTTCTAAGGAGCATTCCTACAGTCCTGGAAAGGCTGATTTGTTTCTTCTTCTGGCAGTTGATGGTGTATTCAATATTCTTCAACAATACTACAATTCAAAGAGTTAATGACAATGTATCAAAACCTGTTACTCAAATGTAACAGCTAGGCCACACTAATGTAGTATTTTAATAATAGAAGAAACTAGTAGAGAAGTAGGAGAGTGTTATATGGGAACTTTCTATACTTTTTGCTCCATTTTTCTGTAAACCTGAAACCTTTTTAAAAAATAAAGTTTATTTTAATAAAAGAAAACAGACTATGTTTCCCTCTTCATTTACACCTTCCAAATCTTAAGCAAATCATTTTCTAAAGCCCTGGTCGAAGCTCAGAAGGGGTCGATGGGAAAGGTAGTTCTATTTTAGCTGAATTGACAAAGTGCAAATCGACCACAATTCCCTTTTCCATACTTGCACCAGGAAATTAAGTGGTGTGCTCAAGGGCCACTGTGGAAGCGCCAGGTATCAGCCTGGGATCCCAAGAGGAAGAATAAGAGCTAGAGAAACATGACCTGCTGTTCCGTCTCTCCAGGAAATTCCCCTACCAACTCCGAGTTCAGGGTGAACTCATTTTTATACAAAATGAAAGGAAACATTTCTTTACATGTATGCATGAACTATGATTGCTCATCACAGCAAGCTAAGCATTGCCAGTCCTGATTCCTCCCTACAATCAGTTGTGATTGATAAGGTTTCCATTGGCTGGCTTTGGGAAGTTCATTGTCAAACTTTTTCTCCCAGTTTGTTTTCATCTGGAAGGCCTGCTGATGCCTGTGCAGCATGAGCTTCCACTGAGACATCGTCGGGAAAGATGCATTGGCCTGGAATTGAACCCGGGTACCCTGCATGGTGTGTGAGACTTCTACCATAGAAACACCACTGTTCCTCTTCGGAGCACTTGAGCTTAGTTTTACTTCATTCAGTGACTCCTGGTTGAGCATCTACAAATTGCCAAGAACTGTCTTCGCAGATAGAAGCCATCAACTCTCCCAAAAAGCACTCTTAACATCAGATAATTAAATGTATTTTCCTGATAGTGCACAAACTCAGAAAGACTGATTCAGAACTGCCCGCAGAGCACAAGCCGCAGAGGAGGATTCTCAGCTGTGCAGCACAGCAGGGAACCCCTAGAAACCGTGGAGAGATGAAGTACAGAAACCAGACTTCACTTACTACACAATTTTGCCTAGAGCTGCCCCTACATGAAACAGCCAAAAATAATTCCAAAACTGCCTGAGTGTTGAGTTCTTAGTGGTGGCTGATTCCCACTGACATCTCAGCAGAGACTTTCTTTCCTTTTTTTATGATTGCCCCCCCACCCCCTATATTCTGAACCAGATGTCTTTGAATGGCAATCTAATTTCTCTCGCCTTGGGGTGGCCAGAGGGGAAGTAGGTTTGGAGGTGGGTAGGCAATGGGGTGAGAGTATTAAAAATTACATTCCATGACTGATTGCCTGAGATTATGTATGAGGTGTGATTATAAAGTCATGTAGGCCGTTTTCATGTGTGACTTGTCTCGTGTTTAAATCAAAACTCATATGTGAAATGTGTCATTTTATGCAATGTTTGAAAATGACCACAGCCTAGGGTATTTGGCAGGAAATGTTAAAATTGCTCTCAAGTACAAGGTAACTGTATACCCTGATTTCTCTTCCAAGCAGGTATGTAATTAAAGACTATGAAGTGTCCTTTCTTAGGAGATTTGTTAAGTCCAACTATGTTTGACTAAGAAAGGAAGAGAGAAAAATTGTATTTATAAGGTTGTGGTCATTGGAGTATGACATTGGCTTTTGACAGTTGTTATGAATTACTTGGCAATAATGATAAATGAAACTTTTTTCTGAAAATGCAGGAGGTATACATTTGGATTAAAGTCCATTAAAATTATGAAAGCAAAAGGGGTAGAGAATTTCTGGACTGAATAATTATCATACTTCTCACAACCATTGACCATTATTTTCCATAGGTTTAGTTAAATGAATCTGGGATTAGACAGAGTAGAAACACTAAGCAGATGTTCACATGGACTTCTAAAGAGTTATTTATACTTAAAAGAATCCTTATTGCTGAATAAGCTAACGAATGAAATGTTTAATGCCAAAGAAATAATAGAAAGAAAAAATAGCAGGTTATAGGGTTTATAAGAATTGGATTTTGCTTTCAGACAGAGATAATTAAATCCCTTGGGCTAGATTTTGTGGAATGACGATGGCCAGCCCAGTGTGGTGTTCCTGTTCGTTTTGTTGTTGTTGTTGTTGTTGTTGTTGTTGTTGTTTTTAGGGGCCAGTAAGTGGTTTCTGACTCATAGCCACTCTTTGTACAATGGAAAGAAGCACTGCCCGGTCCGTGCAAGGTCAAGCCATGTGCCAGCCCACCTCTTCGATGGTCTTCCCCTTTTTGGCTGACCCTTTTGCCAGAGATGACGTCCTTCGCCAGATGCTGCCTCCGGATAAGATGTCCAAAGTGAGCGGGATCCCAGGCTGAAACCTGCTGCTTCCACAGTGGCCCTTGAGCACACCACTTAATTTCCTGGTGCAAGTGTGGAAAAGGGAATTGTGCTCGATTTGCACTGTGTCAGCCCAGCCAAAAGAGAACTACATTTCCCACCGATCCTTTCTGAGCTTCGACCAGGGTTTTAACAATCATTTGCATAAGATTTGGAAGGGGTAAGTGAAAAGGGGGCCTTAGTCTGTTTTCTTTTTTTCTAAATAAACTAATTTTTTAGAGAGGTTTCAGGTTTACAGAAAATTGAGCAAAATGTATAGAAAGTTCCCATATAACTCCCCTACTTCTTTAATAGTTTCTTCTATTATTAACATAGTACATTAGTGGGGCCTATTTGTTACATTTGAGAGACAGATTTTGATACAGCATCATTAGCTGTGTGAATTGTGGTAGTGTTAAAGAATATTGAATATACACACCATGGACTGCCAGAAGAGGGCAGACCTAAAAATATCCCAGCTTGGTGCTGGTGCACCTTAGTCCTCCAGGTAACGCCTTGGCAGCAGAATTGTCCAAGGCAATATGTCGTGTGATGTCCTGGCTGCTGCTTCCATGGATCTCCTCGATCGCAGATCCAAGTAAAATGAAATCTCTGACAAGTTCAATATTTTCTCTGTCAGTTATGGTATTGCTCAGCACAAGGAACAAAAACGTCCACAGAAGTCAAGCTCACGCCCCTCTGAAAAGAGAAGTTCAGTAAGCCATTTTTTCCTCTGGAGTGCACAATTCTCACAACACGGAGCAGTTCATGAACTTGGCGGTTCACAGAATCCAGAGAGGATGCTTGTTGCAAACACAGGTCCTCAGGAGGAGGAGGAGGAGGAAGGCGGGACAAGAACCTGCCTTTGATTCTGAGGCAAGTGGACTTCTGACCGCATTTCAAAAGTCGAGCCTAGAAAGCAGATATTCTTACAGAATTGTGATTGATGGTTACAACTTCAATACATATCCTAATCGTGATAAGAGTGAGATTGAGGGGGAAAGCTTCAGCAGAAATTTTATTTGGGAATAAAATGTAAAGTGGCCCTCTAGGGTTTAATTAGTTGAGGGGTCTCTTTCCTTTAGGGCATGTAAGAGAAGGCAATTTTTTAAGAGCGATTAATGATTAGAAAATCATGAAGAAATGAGGGAAATAACATCGTACCAAATTTAAGGTCAAATGATCAAAGCTCGAGGTTATCATAAGGAATGCAGACAGGTGGATCGGGGTTGCCGGAGACTGGACACGGAAACAGGCTGGGGGCGCTCCTGCTTGTGTGGATCTAATGTGAGGCTGCAAATAGAGACTCCTTGCCGAGAACTCATTGTGCAAATTTTGCCCAGAATTGAAAATGTGCTGTTCCCACAGCCTCCCAAGGGGCCAGGGCTGACGCGTCCCACCTGCGGACGCATTCTACCACGTGTGTAAACGGAGCAGCTGCGGCTTCTCTGGCTGGTGTAGACGTGAAACTCCCTAGCAAAATATAGCATTGGCATCTGGCCTTAATTCTACTTTGATAGAAACTTTATAATGCTAAGTGTTGTAATGATTCCAAGAAGGGTGGGGGTGGGGGCAGGATTTAAAATAACGAATGAGAAGGGTGCACTTTTGAAATTTCCCACTTGGGATCTCATACATGCTTTATGGCAAGTATGGCTGTGCCAGAAACAGGATATTCTTGCTCCCAACAACATAAGATGGGATGGATAAATAAGGTACTGTATAAGTAAATCCAGAAAAAGAGTCAAATTTTGATTCCAATTCAAATGCAGTGTTCCCAGACAGCAGTTGCTGAGCACATAGGTTTAAAAGCATTGGAAAGACACTATGAAAATGACATGCAAAAAAAAAAAGGCTTCCGTTCCAATGGCATTATGAACATGGGGAAGGGAGGAACATATGTGGGGGTGGGGCGGGGAGTACAGTTGCTACAATACAAGTACAAACAGATTTCAGTGAGAGGTCCAAAAAGAGACGGGACGTTTTTGCCTGAGATTTACTGACAGTTTTTTCAGGAAAGGTGAACTAAAATTCAAACCATCAAAAGACAAAGTGGGAGAGTGCACTGCATGCAGGGGGAGCTCCAGGAGCCAGTCGCTTCACAGGTACAAAGGGAGAGAACGGCAAAATAGAGACGTGGACAAGAACTGGAACTGACAACTCAGGAGCACACGGTCTATTTGGGAGTTAATTCAAAATTTCTGGGGCTAAGGTTCCTGCTTCCATTATTTTTAATGGCTCTGTAGCAAAACCCAAGCCAAACCCACCACCAATAAACTGATTCTGGTGTAGAGCAACCCTGCACAGTGTTTCTGAGAATATCAACCTTGACACGCACAGACAGCATCATCTTTCTCCCGCGAGCAGCGGGTGGGTTCGAACTGCCAACCTTTGAGTTAGCAACCCAATTCATAGCCTTTAGCCATACCAGGGTCCCTTAATAACTCGACGGGTGATTATTCTGTGTTGCTAAAATTGATAAGCCCTTCTATTTTAGTCTGCATTATGAATGAATATTCAACATATAAGGAGCTTATATATTGCATGGTAATTAAAATAATATTTCATCCTCGTTACTTCTATACACAAGCCCATTGCCATTGAGTCCATTCTGAGTCTAGTAGCTTTGTAAAAACCAAACTCAGGGCCATCGAACGCATGACAACTCATAGTGACCCTGTGTGGCAGAGTAGAATTTCCCTTGTGAGTTTCTGAGACTGTTACTTTAACTCAAGGGAGTTGAAAGCCCTGTCTTCCTCCCAAAGACTGGGTGGTGGTTTCAAACTGTTGGCCTTGAAGCTAGCAGCCCAACACTTACCCACTGCCACCAGGGCTCTAGAGGATTGTGGGAAACCGGCCCAGAGGGTTCCAAGTCTATAACTCTTTACAGAGCAGACTGCCACATCTTTTCCCCATGGCATGGCTACTGGACCAGCCACTTACCTTTCTGTTAGCAGCCAATGGTTTAACCACATTGCCATCTTATTGTCACCATCATTAGGGAAGGACTGTCCATAAGCAAGGTGAGTGCATGCTTAGGTCATCAATAGGGGTACCATGTGTCCAAAGCAAAGCTACAGATGCTAAGCAGACTGAACACAAGGAACAGCAAGTGCCACCATGGAAATGAATGGGCAGTGAAATTGATACCTGTTCCAGTGGTGAGAACTTGCCACCTGGAAATGAAATTCAAGCAGGGATTTGATGGTACCCAGGTACAAGATTGTTTAAGGTATGAGACCCTTACCACATCAACCCCCTCATTGACATCTGTCTCTCCCAATCTTGTCCCATGTAAATTTGGGGGTCTCCTGGTAGTGCACTATTTTTTTCTAATAAAAAAAGAGATAGGGATGGCCTGGGAAACCTAACTTTTGCCACATCCATCCACATGCAACTGGAACCAGCATGAGTGGTTACCGGCAAGGACAGATTATATTAAAATAGAAAGACTTCTCTGATCCGTCTTATACATCCTGGTAAACAACGCATCTCAGAGAAAGCACAAAAGCAAAAGAATTTGAATAACTTCCACTGCTTTGAAGTGAATTAAAACAACTTATTTTTTAGCATGTACAGAGTTTTGGCCTAGGTATTATAAATAATATTGTTTGTCAATATAACTTGAAAATATGTTTGGCATACATATGAATATAATCCAGTATACATTTAATACAAACTAATAATATTAGCCAAGAGGTATATATAGGCTCATCTTTCTTCCATGAAGCAGCTGGTGGGTTTAAACTGTCAACCTTGAAGTTAGTGGTTCAACACTTACCTAACAACACTACCAAGACTCTTTTTTATAACATTGGTAATAATTTAATCTAATATTGACATAGGCTGCATCCAAACTCTCTTTTAAACTGATGTTTATATAACATGAAACATTTTCTAATGCATCAACAGTTTCCTTTTTATCATTTATTGCATAGGACATAGTGTTTGATATTACTCTATATGTAACACCTCTAATGAGGTATTATTAGACATATGAAGAGGAACAAATATTTTAATATTTATTAATTATGCAAAATAGGTTTCTCTTTTGCAACAATGAGTGCTTCTAAATTTGCCTTCCAAGGAAGTTACAAAGGGCTTTTAGCAGAACATTACATTTGTATTTCATCTGAATATTTATGTATCTCTGTGTAAAAAAGTTGATCAATTACTCAAAAAATAAATTCAATGAACAGCTACATAATAAAAATTATAAAAGTGCATTTTTGCTTTCTATTTTCCTTCCGATCAGCACTCTTAAGAAATTGATTGTAATTGCTAGGAGTGCCAAGGAGCACGTGCTCCTTGAAGAAGGGCGCATCCATGATGTTTGTATCCATAGTTACTGCAACTAGGTACAGATGTTGATATGCGAGCTGGACAATTCTACAAAGAAATAAGACGTACGTTTTCTAAATTTTGTATATGTTAACAATTGTATTTTCCTTTTCTTTTGGACTCTTCAAAAAGAAGCACATGTCCCATTCTGTTGCATCAACCACTTAAGGACAGACCAGGGGCACAATAAACACATACTGATGCTGCGATGCTCCTGTTTTGCTCACCACTAACCAAAATATGCCTTCAGATTGAGCATGCCCTTGGTGTACCTACAGTTTTATGTTCATTTGGCTGGTCCGGGATTGTCAGTGTTGGGGGCAGTGAAGATGCCATAAATCCCATGCTGAGACCTAACATAATGTAATCCTCAGTATGTGGCCTGCTTTCCATAGAGTGGACATTGTGGAAGAACTTGCTGCTTTTTGCTGGATCTGGATCCTGCATCTAGCTCCTCATCTGATCTCCAGTTTCTTTGGGCTTGAGTCAAATTTTATAAGTGATATAAGTTTATATCCAGGTAAACTTAAACAGCAGCAACTAAATGAAGTACAAAAACATGAAAACAAAGTACAAAAACACGAAAGCTCACAGAAGTTAAAAAGAAAAGAATTTGTGATTCACTCAAGTCGATTTCAAAATTAAATTACTGTTTTAAAACAATATGTACCAGAAGGGATTATTTATTTCATTGATCTTTCAATGGGACAAAATCATTCTACTGGTACTTTCCTGCTGGAATTATTAATAGCAGTACAAATATAACAGAGTTTATTCCAAACTGCATCATTTCCTTGCTTTGGAAAAAAGTTAATAATGGGTGGAAAATGATTATGAAATATCTGAAATTGTCACATCACAGACCCTGCAAAGTAACGGGAATACAGATCCCAACTTTTTGGAATAATTTTTCTTTTAATGATTTAAATCATTGGATCAAAAAGGGCTTTGTGGTACTTAAATTTTTAACTATTTGTTGAAATAATATGGATGTGAGTGCTACTAGTGAGTGCTCCGTTCTTTGGACGTTAGGACCAGTCCCTGAAGAAGGGCCAGCCCCTGAAGAAGGACGTCATGCTTCATAAAGCAGAGGGTCAGTGAAAGAGAAAAAGATCCTCAACAAGATGACTTGACAGTGAAGACAGCAATGGGCTCACCTGTAGCAACAATGATCAAGAGGGTTCAGCACGGGCAGTGTCTTGTTCTGTTGTACACGGGTCACTGTGAGTCAGAACCGACTCAGTAGCACCTCTCACACCGACGACCATACCTCAGGCCATACAGTGGTATGCAATGAATATGGAAACGTGTGCCTACTGTGCCTCCTGGAAATTACTATATACTCTGACACTTAACTCCAGAGCCCGTGTTCTTAACTTCTTTCAGTGGGGAGGTGTGCTTTGGACTCTGCTGACAATTTGATGGCAGTCTAGTAAAGCTTATGGATCTCTTCCAGAAAAATGTTTTCCGGCACAGACCACCAAATATATTAAGTTACAATTGAATTACAAAATATATTAAATCAAGGCAATTATACTGAAAAATAATTATCTAAAACAATGGAAACTCAGAAATTCACATGATAATGTGCTTATAAACGCATTAAATAAGATAAAAACATTTCAGATATTAAATCACTACCATTTAGTTGATCCTGATGCTTAGGACCCTTACAGGTCCCCACGGCTGTAAATCTTTACAGGCACAGACAGCCTCATCTTCTTCCCACAGAGCAATTTGTGGGTTTGAACCACTGGTCTTGTAATTATCAGTCCAGCACTGCCATGACAGCACCACTAGACCTCCTTATTTCAAATACAATCTAAATAAGTTTATTTTTTAAAACACTGCTGTTTCTTCAGTCAAGTAGGAATATTAAACTAGTCTTTGGAAAGGCAGCAGCAGATACGTCTGGTTGAGCAGTCAATTTGGCTTGCATTTTGTTGTGTATTGATTAAACGTGTTGAACAGATCCTTGAAACATAAATTGTCGATGGAATGAAAACGTTCATATCTCCTTCACAAAATAACTTCTCTCAAGGAGCACTCGGATTCTGTCAGACTTTTTGAGTTAAACGTTCCTTGTAGCGACTTTTTTTTTTTCAGCTTCACACTAATGAATTTCTTTCTGGCTAGCTCAGCATCTTCAGTCCACTTTCTATCAAAAGGAAAGGGAACGATGAGCCATGGATCAACTTCGATGACATCAAAGATAAAAATAAACCTTGAAAGCTTTCCGAAATGTTTGCAGATTTCTTTTCTCAAAGCAAGTGACAGAGAATTTTGTAGCTCGTTTTTCGAGAGCCCACATACCCAGTCCAGCACTGACAGTTCACAGGGAGGTTCCACATTAGCATCTTTGCTCCAAGCATTTCCAAGGTTTCAAAAGAATCCAGTCTGGAGACAATGTGTTCCTAGTTAGCCCTTGCTAACTTGGTGAGGGGTAAGCATTCATAAACTGTCCAGTCTTGCATCCTTTTAAGAAACAATAAAGATGGCTTGTCTCCTTTCATATACTAGGAAACATTTGTAGGCAAAGAACACGGAAAAGCGGACGCCACTGTGAGAAGACATGACGTCAGGTGTGGTGAAGGTCCAGAGATGGGCAGTGACAGGCCAGCAACACTGCGCCAGCGTCTCTGGACAGAGAGGCCATCCTCCGCTGCGATCTAATTTAAAGGTCAGAATGAGTCCGTGGAACATGGATGGCCACCGCGGCTGCAGCAATGGGCTGCAGCATAGAAACAATGGTGAGTGTGCTGCAGGACTGGGCAGGGTTTCTTCCTGCTGTGCATATGGTGGCCCGGGGTTGGAACCAACTCAATGCCACCTAATGACAAGAGCGACAATGAGTGCATGCTGCAGTTTGCAATATTCGCCAAAGCTACAGAGTAATAGAAAAATGTCTGCAGTTTTTCTTTGCATCACAACATTTTCATTATGTGAATTTGCACAATACAAACAAAAAGTGCAGAAATGTAATATAGCACAATACAGTTAATAAAGAATGGTGGCTTTTTTCCCCCTTTAAGAGGTCATGATTGCCATTTCTAGTAAAATAAGGAGACTGCACATAGGTAGAAACAGGTTGGTTGTTAGCACCACAGGTTTGCTAGAAATGATCTATAACGGCATTTCCCCTGCTACTTACCATAGAGAGTGAAAGGGGAGTTAAAGGAAGGTTTCCTTGCTGGTTTCTACCATATGAAAGAAGCTAGATTCTGATTCTATTGTAGCAGGGTCAATACATGGGAAACCTCTAAATCAAACGTTCTTACAAAATAATGAAGCAGTAACGAGGTTCTGGCTAACAGAGGGACTAAATGAGAATAATGTATATTCATAGAATCCGACACAAACAAATGAACAAAAATGGTTGTTATAAATAAGCTCTAGGTGCACTGTAAGCACGTAGCTTCTTTGTTTTTTCATGTGAATTTTTAAGCAATGGAAGAGTCAGCTGTAGACTAACTTTACATGGCGGTCTATGCTGCACTGAGTGGAACTTCTGTATTACGAAGTGATACCGTATTGTAAGTATCATAGAGAAGCACAGTTTGCATCATATCATGGCAAATTATCCTCAATGAAAACCTTCCGGAGTCCTTTTGCTTTGGAATAGCCTGTAAGCACGCAAGCCACCAGAACATGATTATAGAAGAGTAGTATGTTCTATTGCATTAAATCAAAACATCTCTTGAATAAAAAAGAAAAGAGTTGTTACTTTCTAGTACACAGTAACCCTAGACTATTCAAAGCATCTTAGTCTCCATCAAGAACAACAAAAATAATTTTTGTCATGCTGTTACATCCATGATTGGATAAAACTGGTGAAAACTGTTCAAATGGGTGCCATCAACACTCATGTCCATGCTAGCACATTGGCAATGAATACGTAACTGGTGGTCAATAGAGGGTCTAAAAGATCTTGCCTGTCTTGGTCTTTTCCAAGGTTCTTGACAAGTTCTGTTGTCCTACTCTATGTTGTTGAGCGTCTCAGTCTGCTTTCCCATCCTCCACTGATGCTGTTTCCCTTCTCATCCTTTGTGCTGCCTTTCCGAATTCTGTTTCATTGGTTCATGGCGCCATTGGAGCTCAGCTTCAGTCCTGCAATTTCCGTCCTGTTCCTGTGACCTTTATCCCAACACTTGCTCCGTCTCCATTTCCATCTCCTTCCTCTGGGCTCCAGGACCCCTCTTTCCTCTTCCATTTGTGCCAGAGGGCTCTTTGAAAGCTGCCCTTTATTCCTGTTGCTACCAACCCTGTTGCAAGTCACACCTGCTGTTTTTCTTCTTCGGGAGTTCTCATAGTGTGCATGATCAGTGACATCTTTCAAGTCCCGCATGTGTGTTCTTATCAACCTATTTCTTAGAATTGTTAAGTCTCGGTGTTTACTATTTTCAACTTCAGCAGTACTCCAAGGATACTGCCTTCCTCAGAACCTTCGCCATGAACTTCAGCGATAGTATGTATCACTCCCCACCACAGAAGAGGTATGGGAATGTTCCTTGATTTTTTTTAGCAAGTTTATTTTTTTGATCATCTGTTTCTGGGAACTCATGTGTCTTAATTGTATGCTCTTGGATTTCTTTCATTTTTTAATTGTTGGCACTCCTCTGGTGTGAGTGTGTCTGCTTTAGCAATAAGTGGGATGATATTTGCTCTTTCAGGTAAGTGCTTCATAAATTCACCATCCTATGGCATGAGGCTATGTCCTTAAGGAACAAGGAAGTATAAACAACACTACACTCCATTGTCAGTATCTGTCATCTACTTCCTAAAGAGTCTGTGTTTAGGTAGTCTGCAAGTGCATTACCAAGGTCACTGATAACACGCTGTCAGCAATGACTATTATCCACTGCATCTCCAAATCCTGGAGTATGAGCTGTTGCAAGCAGTAACTGCACTGCACCTTCTTTGATGAAAACTTTGGATTGTCCACCTGTACAGTCTTCTTTATCCGATGGGAAGGACCAAGGTACTCTGGAGAATAAAATCTGTAAGGAAAAGTGAGCTGAGTGCTGTTGACGTCCCCAGTCCAGATTCACCTACCACCATAAGAGGGAACTCAAAGCCGCTCTTCACTGGTTTTCTATATCCTTGATTTGGGAGATTTGCAAATCCCACATAACCTTCAAAGGTCTTCTGCTGAGCTGCCACAGTACTGCTGTGGGCACTCCTCTCCAGATTTTCCTGATGACAGCGTCTCAGATGTACTAATATACTACCGTATTGTTTGCTACCTTCACTTATTATCAAAAGCCAGAGTGGGATAAAATAAAGCCATAATTGTCTTTCTATTCAAGTTCAAGGAAATTTCCATAAATTATAATTTCTATCCACAAACCCCTATTCTAAAAGAAATACTAAGATAGCAGGTTAACTTCTGAAATTCCAAAGGAAAAAATATCAAAGGTAATATCCCGAGGTTAAGGTTAATTTGTCCACACAATTTATATCCCAAACCACTTTGGAGAGTTGTGGGGATATATTAATAATTACCCAAGAGTAACCATCTCTAAATAAGATCATTCCAGGTAAACTAGATATGTGGCCATCCTTTCCAATGTAGAAATATTTAAATGGGGAGGGGGGGATGCAGAACCCAAAAGTGATTTTGTTTTGACCACCAAATAGGGAGATATCCAATGCTCAACCCATTACTACAAATCAAACAGAATTTGTGAGAGTTAGCAACTCTGACTCAAATTAATAGTTAGAACTTTTGGCTATTATCTTAACTGACATAATAAGCCATGACCATCAATAAAGTAGTATTGTGTGTATGTGTGTGTGTGTGTGTTAAAGGCTCTACATAAAATTTTTAATAAGTTGCAAACTTTGCACTGTTGAAATGACCACTTTCTATTAAACATTTCATCCTGATTTGGTCAATTATCTCTTCCCGCAAGCTTAAGTGATTGAACCATTTTGAAGGTGATCTTTGCAGTCAGTGACTTGTAATCACAGTGCTGTGGTGCTTCATGAGCTCCTTTTACCAGAGAAAGAGAGAGAAGGTAGGATGAGTATCAAAAGAGGAGACCTTTTGTCTTAATTCAGTATTCAAGGCTTAGAAGAAAGGAGGTTGTCAGGGACTTACTGAGCTTGATGTTTTTCATTGCAAGCTCATCTGACTGTGATCTCCCAACCCTCCTGGAGACTAGGTGCAGGAAAAAGGTAAGCCTCTGCAGTCTTTGCAAGTCTTTCCAAGAGCCAAAGGAAAATACTTTTCCTTGGGGAAATTTTCCAGAAGGCTTCGTGAAAGGCATATGTGTTAGACAGGGTTCTCTAGATAGACAAAACCAGATTGCTAGTAAATATATATAAAGAATGATATATAACACATGAAATGAACTATTAAATTATATACAGATAGATATATAATACAAAAATGAACAGTTAAATTATAAAGCAGTACAAATGGCTCAGTGCAACTCACTCCCGTGAGAGAGTTGTGAGACACTGGCAGTTCTCTAAGTCTTGAGGGTCGCCAGGAAGTCCTCTGTAGAGAGAACTAGGCTATAAGAGCAAGAGACAAGAAAGGCGAGGCTCACCGAGCCATTTATCTCCCCCCCCCCTTCAATTAATCCCACTTGTGTTTATCGGCCAGGCTGGCACAATAAACTAACTATCTCAGCATAGACTCTCCTTCGTGGAGCTGAGGAAATGAGTGAAAGAGGAAATGAGGACACTGTTTTTCAGAACTTTACAATGGACAGGTGTTTGACATGCAGTCTCAATTAAAAATCAGTTTTATAAGGTGTTGTTATTCCTATTTCATAGTTGAGCAAGTTTAGGCTTAAGATTCATTCATTCCTTCATTCATTTGCTCAAGGTCACCAGGCAGAGTCTAGTGTTGAAGCCTGATCTTTCCATCCACATTGACCTCAACCCAGTTGGACTTATCAAGAGAAAATCATGTTCACTGTGACCCCCTCTTTCCATTCCCTAGGATATGTGTCCACATATTTATGGTTCCAAGATCAAAAGGGGAAAGGAGGAAAAATCAGAATGACCTAAGACCCCAGAGGAAGAAATGTAAGTACTTTGTTATAATTAGATGCAATTCCAACTCACAGCAATCTTATGTACAACAAAGTGAAACACCACCCCGTCCTGCACCATCCTCACAATTGACTTTATGTTTGAGCCCATGTTGCAGTCACTGTGTCAATCCATATTTTGAGACCTTCCCCTTCCTCACTCCCCTCCACTCTGCCAAACCTGGCATCCTTCTCCAGGGACTGGTCTCTCTTGACAACCTGTCCAAAGTCAGCAAGGCAACGTCTTAACATCCTAGCCTTCAAGGAGATTTCTGGCTGTACTTCTTCCAAAGCAGATGTTTGTTCGTTTGGCAGTCCCTGACACTTCCAACATTATTGGTCAGCACTACAATTCAAAGGTATCAATACTTCCTTATTCTATGTCCAAGTCTGACATGCGTATTAGGTGATTGAAAATGCCATGGCTGGGGTCACACGCACCTTAGTCCTTGTCAAAGTAACATTCTTGCTTGTCAACACTTTAACGAGGTCTTGCAGCAGATTTGCCTAATGCAATGCATATTGGGAGAATAGATCACAACACATCAAAACCAAGCCCATTGACATTCCAAAAGCAAACAAAATCTATTCCATCTCATAGTGACCCTGGAGGACAGAGTAGCACTGCATTCTACGGTTTCTGAGGCTGGCAATCTTTGTGGAAGCAGCCAGCCTCATCTTCCTCCTGCTGAATAGCTAGTAGGTTGGATGTATTGACCTTGCAGTTAGCGAGTGTTTATTTCACTACCCTTCCAGGGCTCATAGGTCAGAGATGCTGTCACACAAAAATTACGGTATAAATCGAGATAAAATTGACCCTGGTGTGCGGTATGGCACTGATGAACCACAAAACTATCCTCTAGTTCTTTAATATTTCCCACTTTACTAGTAAGGCTTTTATGTGTTTTACCACATTGATCACGTTAGGTTTTCATATGCTCATTTGTATATTTAGGACCGCCGGGTTCATGAAGGTCAAGATGGATGGATGACCCCTCAGAGACAGTGACAGGTGTGGTGGTTCCCTGAGGGTACAGGAGGAGTGGGGGTGGTGGTGGTGGGAGGTGGGGGGGAGGGGCAGGGGACAGGGGAGCCGACAGCATGGATGATTATATGACCACACCAGTGGGATTTAACAATAGAATTGTATGCAAATGGATATGCTGGAATGTGTCAACTATGCCAGTAAAACTATTAACAATAAATATATAAAATAAAATAAACAGAGATCTGTAAGACCAAGAAGTCAAGGCCTTTTCCCCACAGCCCAGTGCAGTTCTCACCATGATGCCGCACATTCACCAGGTTTCCAACTAAGTCCACGATGACTGGGATTCGTGGTAATGCAAACAAAGAATCATTGCGACATATGCAGAAAACATGGCTCGAAATATTTCATCATCAGTCCTTTCCTGTGCCCACATTCTAACCACCCTTGTGATCTAGGACTGTGTAACTAGAGCTGCTTCTCATTAGCAAAATTAGCTTCTCCGCCCTCTTGGGTTAGCTTGTGCCACAAAAGTCTTTACTTAAAGATAAGACAGATTGCCTACTTTGAGTTAAAAGCTTTCAACAGGAATCACAATTAATAGAAAACGTTTCCCTTGAGATTAAACTAATGGAAAAAGGAGGGAAATAACCAACAGAAAATTTTTAGAAATACAAGATTTGATCCTGAGCAGCAGCATAAATTTAGTAGCATTAGTTTATAATTGTCTATTAAATTTTTCTGTAAAAATATCAATAAGATACTAATATATTTAAATCACTGGAGATCAAAGCTTATTTCATTCATTCATAATTTTTTGCATTCCATATTCAGGCACAGAAAATGTAGTTGCATAGAGCATTATAGGATAAGGGATTACAACATGCAATGGTAGAATAATTGAGTAAAAGGTGATCACAAGGATCAACCTATAACCCCCCTCCCAGGAGAATGAACAACAGAAAAGTGGGTGAAGGGTGACAGAGGACAATGTGTGATATGAAAATAATAATCTATAACTTATCAAGGATTCATGAGGGTGGAAGAGTGTGGGAGGGAGGGGGAAAATGAGGAGCTGATATCAAAGGCTCAAGTAGAAAGAAAATGCTTTGAAAATGATGATAGCAGCATTTGTACATTGTTGTTTTTAGTTATTTTGTATTTCCCTCTATGGTTTCATTTGACTATCTGTAAAATGAAGATAATATTCATAATCCAGCCTTAGGAAAGGATTGTGATTTTAAAATGAGTAATCTAAAGAAATGTGACTTTGAACCATAAATTTCTTTTTAAATGCATATTTACATTAAGGTATGCTAAAATTATTTCATTATTACTAACAACTGATCTATCATATTAACTCTACTTTTATATCTCCTCCCAAGCATCCTTTCAGACTCAGAGCCCACATGACTGTTTCGATGTTCAAGGACAGGATCACCACTCAATGCTGTGAGGTATTTTTCTTTTTTCAGAGTCAGTGATGAAAACTAGGAAACCTTTCCTAGAAAAACCTTTAGAATTTTCTAACATAGATGTTAGATGTGTGTGTCTGTGTGCATGTATGAGAGTGAGAGAGAGAGAGAGAGAGAGAGATTTGGATGAACATTTATAGAGCAAATGAGCAAATTGGCTTCCCATCCGGCAATCCATATGCATTTTATTTCATTACATTAATTGAAATCTTCAACACTCTTCTGACTTTTCCCCGAATTTACAGTTTCCATTTGTCCTGTCCTTTTTCTTATCCCTTCTTGACTTCCAACTTCTATCCCTGGGTATGTGCTGCCCTTTTGACCTTGTATAGTTGCTCTACTGAATGCATACCCCTCTGGCATTATTATTGCTCACCATAGGCCCATCTGTTGTTTGGCTGAAAAGATGAACTACAGAGATGAGTCGACTTCCAGGCTCGAAGAGTGACAAAGCCCAAAAGTCTCAGGAGTTCTCAAGAACTATACCTTTAATAAGCATGGTCTTTTTTTAAGATTCTGAGCTTAGTTTCATACTTTTGTCATTGTGTGCGGGATCTTCTATTGTAACCCCTTTCAAAATACTAGGTAATATTAATTCCATATTCATCTACGTTATGAGGTGTTTCACAGATTTATCATTATTCTTTAACATTACCTAGTATTCCAGAGTGATCAGCTGTAGTATTCAGTCACTGTCTACGTCTGGTCTCAAGGTCTTGGAGGCTGGGGGTTCACATGGTCCCTTAGTCCTCTGAACTACTTGCTTTCATGCATCCCTAATTTTCTTCACTCTTATTTGCGTTGGTTGAGGACACACCAATAGCTGCATCTTAGATGGCCATTTACAAACCTTTAAGAACCCAATCGTTACTCACCAGAGTGGGATGTGCAACATTATCTTTGTGGACTATGTTATGCCATCTGACCTTGATGTTCCCAAAGTAGTGCTGAACCCTCCGTCCAGCCACCCATTCTCTTGAGGATTTGATTATAGCTAAGAAGTTTGCATCAACAAGGAGCTGCTGGAATTCATACAGGATTCAGGAGAGGGTGTGGTACAAAGGATATCATTGATAAAATTATATGACACTTGACTGAAAGTAAAAGATAACAGAAAGATGGTCAGATGTGCTTTCTTGGCTATGCAAAGGCATTCAACTATGTGGATCATAATAAACCATAAATAACATTGAGAAGAATGGACATTCCAAAATACTTCATTGTGTTTTGGTGGTATAGTTGGTTACACATTGGGCTGATAACTGCTAGGTCATCAGTTTGAATCCATCAGCCACCAGCCATTCCATGGAAGCTTTCTACTCCCTTTAAATGTTACAGACTCAGAAAGCCCCAGGGCAAGTTCCATCCTGTCCTATAGGGTCATGGCAGAGAGTTGGTTTGCTTTAGTGCTCAAACAGAACAAGGGACTACTGTGGAGTTTAAAATCAGGAAAGCTATACATCAGATATCTCTAGAGACAGTAGCTGGATTAATTCTTTCTTGAGAGTATAAAAAGGGAGGTTGGAGAAAATGAGGAGCTAATAACAATGAGTACAAGACAGGAGAAAATGTTCTGAAATTGAATGTGGAGATGATTCTGCAACACTTCTTAATATAGTTCAACTATATTAATATACTTAAACAATTCAGTATGGTATGTAAATTATATTCCAATAAGACTGTTATTGTTGTTGTTTTTCTTTTTTTAGAAAGTAAGTACTATGAACTACCAGAAAAACAAACATATCTGCCTTGGAAGAGGTAGATCCAGAATGCTCCATAGAAGCAAGGCTGGTGAGACTTACTTTCACATACTTCGGACATGTTTCCAGTCCCTGGCAAAGGACTTCATGCTTGGCAAAGAGAGTCAGTGAAAGAGAGGAAGCCCCTGGACAATATGGGTGGACACAGTGGCTGCAACAATGGGTCAGAACCAGCAGGTGTTCCTTCCATGGTGCGGAGGGTCACTATGAGCCAGAACCAGCCTGATGTCACCTGACCACGACAGTATTATCAAATCTGCTTGGTAACATTGCAAATCTATAGAGAACAATTTGGCACTTTAATATCTTTAAGGCACACAATTTTGTGATATCGATTACATTAATCATGTATAACAACAAGCATCATTGAGTCTTAAAATTTCTAAGGAGTTTACACAATGAAAATGAATAGTCTGCTAAGCTCCATGGGTTCCAAGTCAAAATTATATACAATAAAGTTATATGTAGAAATTGATACAATCCAATTTTATTTTTGCCAATATATTTTATGATAGTAGATAAGTCACAGAGTGAGCAAAAGATCTTCATATCATCAGGCTTACAATATAAAACAAATAATATCATTGGAATACTATGGTTTGGCTTCTCTGTATTTAAAACCGGTGTTGCGGTGGGTTAAGTATGGCACTGCTAACCTCAAAGTTGGTCGTTCAAACCATCACCCACTTTGGACAGAACAGCCTACTCTGTCCTAGAGGGGCCTTATGAGTCTGAATCAACTCAAAGACAGAGGGCTTGGCTTGGGGTGATGTAAAAGGGGCTTCAAAAAGTTCATGGAAAAAAGTGTTTAGCCCAGATTGAAGTCATATTTAAACCTTGTCCTTTGAGATTCAGATGAGAGTAACTCAAGCCCCTCATCCCATGCAGTTCAGTCTCCACTTAAGATTTCTGCAGCTTTGTAGGGACTTGGTTGACTTGACATGTTCTGATTCCAAGTTTGTTCTCATGCTAGAATCCTGATTCCTTTCTCATTTCTGCCCCACAGTAGTTCTGTAGTCTTCTCCACATCAACCTAGGGGTAGGAAGAAATCCCTCTTCCTTGATATTCACAAAAATATCACACACACACACAACTTTGCTGAAGATTAGGGAAATCATAGGATGGTTACATCACAAAGCTAGCAGCTGCAATTTTGTACTGTGCTAGAGCTTAAATTCTGAGCTCTATGGGAGGCTATGGTTTACAGTGGGAACCCTGAACCCGTTTTGAGTCTCCACATAATACATTCAGCCTCCACTGACTTTCTTCTGACTACTGACTCAGTGTAAACAGTTTTGCTTTCAGGCAGAGTGTTTGCTGGGCCTCCCCTGGCCAGTCCTGGGAGGGGCAGCCTTTCTTTAAGGAACTTGCCTGGCCACACCCTCAATGGAAATTGGCCCTGATCAAGAAGGTTGAAGAGCCCAGACCAATCTTGAAGACTTCTCAGCTGCAGGAGTGTATGCATCCCAATCAAGATCCCTTGCACACTTCCATAGTCCCATAGGCCATGATGAATTCATCTGCTGCCAGTCATGGGGTTTCTTTGGGGGGGGGATAATTCCCCCTTTTCCCTGGGTTTTATAGCTTAGCCATGTGTCTGTGAATTCTTTGGACATCATTATGGCCTCATGCAGATAGCCTTGCTTATCTCGATGGTTCATTTTCATCTTTGTCTTGTCTAAGACTTGTTAAGGGGCTATCTATAAAATGCATATTTAAATTTAGGCTCTTTCCCCCACTAGAACCTTCCTCTGAGTGAATGTCTTAGGCACTATTTCTCTGGCTACCTTTTGCCACATATCGATTTATTCTTCTGCTAGGTTACCTTTCTCAAAGTCCTAATTCCCATTTGTTTCCTTTACATGGCAGTTTGGCATTTCTTTTCATCACCTCCCAGCCCATATCTTTTAGGACCTTACCATCCATTTGTAAATTGTCTTTCACCATACTTCTATCCTATGTGATACCCTTGTGCCAAGTTGATAAAATGATATATACTTATATATATCTGCATAATATATGAAGTAAAATAAGGATATGAAGCATTTGGATAAGTCATTGACTCTAAGATTTCACTTGTAATTTTTTCATCATTGGGTCTAAAGTGTATACGGATTTCTTGGATTTAAAATAAAAAACAATAGTCAGAATCAACTTGAGGACAACTAGTCACAAGAGCAATAAATATCATCATAGCCACAATTCATAGATTGCTAGCTACCTCGGCCTGGGTCCTCTCTATGCACTTTAATACATTAAATAAACTAAGCTCACCGCCATTGAGTTGATGTCGAATTACAGTGACACTATAGGACAGGGAGTACTGCCCCTTCGAGTTTCCAAGGCTGCAATTCTTTACTGGAGTAGAAAGCCCTTCTTTCTCCCTCAGAGCAGCTGGTGACTTTGAACTGTGGACCTTCTGGTTAGCAGCCCAGTTCATAACCACTATACCACTAGGGTTCCTTTAATACATCCATACATTTTTATTGCATTATCTCCAGCCTCAGAGCAAGACCACGGGGCAGGTATAATAATCATTACCCCTATTTTGCAAATGAGGAAGCTGAGAGATCCAAGCCACCCATTTAGTAAATCAAATAGTCAGGAGTTAAGCCCAACTTCTCACTACCCTATTCTGCTTTATTTTAGATGCTTTCAGGAGAGACCAATCCCTGGAGAATGGCATCATGCTTGGTAGAGGGGCAGTGACCAAGTGAAGGGTCTCAATGAGACGAAGGGTTGACACAGTGACTACAGCCATGGCTCAGGCATAAGAACAACCGTGCAGATGTTGCAGGGCCAGGTAGTGTCTCCTTCTGTTGTGCAGAGGGTCTCAGCACGTTGGAACTCACCCAACGGCACCTAACAACAACTTTCACTAGGAGAGTGGTTGTTCAATAGTAAGGGTCATGCTTTCCATGTGGAAGGCCCAGGTTCAATTCTGGGACATCCCGCTAATCTTGGCAATGGATGCCTGCATTTTGTTGACTTGCATTCTGTCATGATGTTGAACAGGTTTCAGCAGAGCTTCTGGACTAAACTACACTCAGAAGAAAGGCCTGGAGATATAATTGTGGGGGGAAACTCAGCCAATGAGTTTTCTCTGGAACACAACAGTTTGTGTTGTGTATTAAAAAACCACTACTGTTACTGTCAAACCAGTTCCAGATCATAGCAACCCTATAGGGCAGACTAGAACTGCTTCCTAGAGTTTCCAAGGCTGTCAATCTTTACTGGAGCAAAAAGCTTCATCTTTCTCTCCCAGAGTGGCAGGTGGGTTTGAACTTCAGTCTTGTGGTTAGCAGCCCAATGTTTAATGCACTGTGCCACCAAGGCCCCTCTGTGGTACCTAGGGACCCAATAGGAGGGGAGCTGAGTCAACTAGCAGTTAGGACAACTTTCCATACCCCATTCTGCTTTACTTATGTAAATGTTGTTGTTATACCCCCTCAAGTCCATTCTGAGTCTCAGTATCTACAAGGACAATAGAACAAAACATGGCCCAGTCCACCTTCAGCCTCAAACTTTGGTTTGAGCCCATTGTTGCAACCACTGTGTCAATGCATCTTATCAACGGTCTTCTTCTTTTGGGCTGCCTCTCAACCTTACAAAAGCACGATGGCCGTCTTCCAGGACTGGTCTCGCCTGACAACATGTTCAAAGTACATGAGAATAAGTCTCGCCAACCTTGCCTCTGAGGAGCACTCTGGCTTTACTTCTCCATGACAGATTTGTTGGTTCTTTTGATGGTCCGAATGCACAGATGCTTCTTTGGTATTCCTTAATCAATGTCCAACTGTCACACGCACATGAGGCAATTGAACATACCATGGGTTGGATCAGTGCACCTTACTCCTCAAAATAGCATCCTTGCTTTTCAACATTTTCAAGAGGTCTTGAGATACAGATTTCCCCAATGCAATGCAGATTGAGAGAATAGATATATTTCAACTCACCGTCACCTAGGATATTGATCTTTGTACATTCCATTTCGTGTTTGGCGACTTTCCATTTTCCTAAATCCGTACTTCATACAATCCAAGTTTCAAGTATTAGGACATTTTCACAGCTGCTTTTTCTCATTTTGAGTTGTGCTTCATCAGCAAATGAAGGTCCTGAAGACTCTATTCGCACAGATTTCCTTCCATCCACGTCATGATGGCCACCTCTTCTTTGAGCATTTGCTCAGTTATATTTTGAGGGCCTGCTCACCTGAGGAGCTCATCTTTGCTCGGCGTTCTTTGAAAATGTTCTGGTTCTATTAATGAGGCCTTCCGTATTGACAATTTGATAATACGCATAGGTTTTCCATGGCTAATTCCCCCAAAGTGGATAGCCCGTCCTTTGTTCAGAGTCTATTCTTAGTCTAGAAGTTGACATCCGTTCACTCTGCTCATATTTGACAAACAAGTGGCGTAACATGCAGCGTCACAGCAACATACAGACAATCCCACCATCCAACAGACTGACGGACATATACACATATTAACCTCAGTGTTAGGATCCCTGGGGGCCTAGCGGGTTCCACGGCAGGCTGCTAACCACAAGGTTAACCGCAGGAAACAACCAGCTGCTCTGTGGGGGAGACTGCAGCCTTCAACAGTGATCATCTGAGAACCCCCCAGGAGCAGTTCCGCTCCATCCTACAGGGTCACCATGAGTTAGCCTGGACCGAATGGTAGTGAGTTTGTATGTTTGTTGTTCTGTTTTGAACATCAATTTTTCCCATCAACGTACATCTGTGAGCCAAAGGTGCCCTGCATCTCACGCTCCAGCATTTTGATGGGTCCAGTGGCTGAAGGGAGCTCAAGCTTAGCAATGGTCATAATGGAGACAGAGGAGTGACCAGCTATATCTAACAACAGCAACAACGTTCTGCCATTGGTTATTTAAAGTTAAAGTACACATTTTAATTCATTTCTTCTATGGCTTCTATGTCTATTCTTCTAGGACATGGTGGCTGCATGGATGGGCTCAGACACTAGAACAATCGTGAGGACAGAACAGGACCACGCAGTGCTTCCTTCTGTTGTGCATAGGGCCACTGTGGGTCCGACCCAACTCGATGGCACCTAAGAACAACAACATGTCCAAGTGCAGACTTCTATACCCTGATGCCTACTTTCTTTTGTCAACCATTTATTGCCTCTTTTAATAAGTAATTCTTAATCTAATAATTATTCATCAACAAAACAGGAGGAGAAGACTATTTAATACTATAACGTAGCAACCTGGTCCTGGACCTTTAAACTAGCTCATTATTTAAAGGTTTACTTTTGATGTCTATAAGATTTGGGGTTCATATTTTTTTTCAGAATTTCAGCATTAGAGATTGCAAAGCAATACCTCATATGCTCTTCTGATAGTCAAGGTGAATAATAAGAAAAATCATCAGTTATAACTTTTTACTTTTATATGATTTCAATATAATAGACAATTAACAAAAGTAGTATATAAATCGTCAGAGCCCTCACACAGCCTTCACCTAGTCTTGCTCTCTATCCTCTCTCCATCTCTTAGCTATAAACATTTATGTAGTGCTTTTCTTCCTGAATCATTTGAAATAAGTTGGAAACACCATACTCCTTATACCTAAGCACTTTACATTTTCAAGGACTATTACTTACTCTTGATCCCCATGATAATGATCAAAATCAGAAAATTAACACTGAAAATACACCACTCATAATCAAAATTGTTCAACTGTTCTAAATATATTGTTATAGCTATACTTTTCAAGTTCATAATCAAGGTCAGGATGATGTCTTGCTTTTCCTTTTTGTAATCATATCCCTTTAGTCTCCTTTGATCTGTGACAGATTGACTATCTTTGTGTTTCTTCATCTGGAGGATACTATTTTTTATGATTATTCACCAGCTATTCCACAGTATAGGATTCCTGGTGGCGTGTTGGTTAAAACACTCACCAGCTGTGTTAGGCAGGGTTCTCTAGAAAAACAAAACACTTACAACTTTAGATGGATAGATAGATAGATTTATATAGCAAGAAGGAATATAATGGCTAATTAGCTCACACAGCAGTACAGAGGGCTCAGTTCAACTCACTTTCATGGAACAGTTAATATACTGAAGGTCCTTCAGCTCACACGGGTTGTTGGTCCAAGGTCAAAGGAGCAGACAGCAGAGTCTGCCTTCAGGCAAGACAGACAGAGTAAGCCTGCAGGCAGCAGGCAGCAGAGGGGGGCACCAATAGTCAGGAGCATAGGAGCTTAGTGAAGCAGGCTCTGATAGGGTCTCAGGTGCACACAGCAACACAGTCCAGCAACCTCGAACTCAAGTAATGCACCAGAAGCAAGGTGATATGAGCCACAGGTTGGCTCGGCCCACAGTAGCGCGGTACATGGTTGAGGCAAAGAAGTAGCTGAGGCAGCAGAGCACTGGTCCAATCACCAGGGAGAAAGAGAGATGGGGGTTCCAACAACACAAAGTATCTCAGTCACCCTCCAATTAAGCTGTGACCTGATTAACCTCTACCCACATGTTCCAATGGCACAATACACCTATCACACCAGCTAACTAGCAATTCCAACCTATGAGCTACGTAACGAGATAAAGATAAGGCAGTCTGCTTCTGTGAAGACTTACTGCCTCAGAAACCCTAGGGGATGTTTAACTCTGCCCTATAGGATCACTGAATTGAAATCAACACAATGGCCATGGATTTGGTTTATTTGGTGTCATTTAATTTTTTAAATTTCTTTATTTTTCAAATCATTTAGTGGGGACTCATACAACTCTTATCACAATCCATCCATCCATCCATTGTGTCGAGCACATTTGTACATTTGTTGCCATCATCATTCTCAAAACATTTTCTTTCTACTTGAGCCCTTGATATCAGCTCCTCGTTTCCCCCTTCCCTTCTAACAAACCCTTGATAATTATAAATTATCAAATATATATTTCATGTCTTACACTGTCTGATGCCTCCCCTTACCCATTTTTCTGTTGTCTGTCCCCCAGGGTGTTATATATAGATCATTGTGATTGCGTCCCCATTTCTCCACCACCTTCTTGATATCACTAATCTCATTATTTGTCCAAAGGGGTTTGTTTATCTGTCCTGGATTCCCTGTGTTTCCAGCTCTTATCTGTACCAGTGTACATCCTCTGGTCTAGCTGGATTTTTAGGGTAGAATTGGGATCATGATAGTGGGGGCAGA
The DNA here is from genome assembly GCF_050624435.1 of Tenrec ecaudatus. Lineage (NCBI taxonomy): Eukaryota > Metazoa > Chordata > Mammalia > Afrosoricida > Tenrecidae > Tenrec > Tenrec ecaudatus. Next base: position 64,724,700 of record NC_134532.1, on the reverse strand, counting down.
GGGGGGAGCATTAAAGAACTAGAGGAAAGTTGCATGTTTCATCAGTGCTATACTACACCCTGCCCGGCTCATCTCCTCCCCACCTCCCTTCTGTAAAGGGATGTCCAGCTGCCTACAGATAGGCTTTGGGTCTTTATTCTGCATTCCCCTCATTCACAGTGATATGAGTTTTTTGATGCCTGATACCTGATCCTATGGACATATTTGGTGTCATTTTATAGGATGTCTTCATTTTGGATTATTATGATCTTTCTTTATTACTAGGTTTGAGCTAAGGCTATTTTTAAAATTTTATTAAAGCAGGAACATCACAGAAATGAAGCTATGACCTTCTCGACTTCCTTTAGAAAGCACTGAGGCCTAAACTCTGATCACTTGGATAAGGTTAATGGAATGCAAAAGTTAGAAACAAAGAGGAAAAATAGTTTGAAATATAATATTGTTCATAGAAACAAAGCTGGAGATCACATGATAGAATTTTGCAAGATTGATGGCTTGTTCATAGCAAATACCTATTTGTCAAGAGCACAAACGGCGATTATACATGTGGGTTCCAGATGGAATACACAGAAATCAATGATTACATTTGTGGGAAGAGATGATGGAGAAACTCACTCTCAGCAGCAAAATCAAGTCAAGGGCCCATTGTGGAACAGACCATCAGCTGCTCATATTTAAGTTCAAATTGAAGCTGAAGAAAACTAAAGCAAATCCAAAAGGACAAAAAATAAGACCTCTGACATGACACCCCTCATTGACCCATAGCTCCATAGGGACAACACCAGAGACACAGTGTGGGAATTGCACCCGACTGGATCCTGCCACACCCAGGCAAAACATTAAGGGGTGCCACAGGACAGCAAGGGAATGGAGTGGAGATGTCCACAGGGAATGCTGAAGGTGGACTTTGGGGCCAGAGCCTGGTGCCCCAACAGATGATACTGGAAAACACTCCTAACGGCCAAAAAACAATCCTTGAACTATCTACAAGCTTTCGTTCTTGTTGTGTTTTGTTGTGTTGGTTTTTTGTCATTGATTTTTTTGTTGTTGTTTTGTTGTATATTGTTGCTTGGTTTTGCTCTGTCTTGTTTTTGTGCATGTTACTATCTCTGCAGGTCTGTCTAAATAAGATAGGCTGGATGAACAACTGGAGGAGAAAACAACGGGATTGACAGTTCCGCGAGGACATGGGGGAGGAGGAGGTGGAGGAAAGGTAGTGGTGTTAATAAACCCAAGGACAAGGGAACAACAAGTGATCCAAATCAGTGGTGAGGAGGATGTGGGAGGCCTGGTTGGGCATGATCAAGGGTAATGTAACCAAGAGAAATTGCTGAACCCCTGGTGGGGACTGAGCATGATAGTGGGACAGGAGGAAAGTCAAAGGAAAGAGAGGAAAGAGCTGGGAGGCAAAGGACATTTATAGAGGTCTAGATAAAGATATGTACATATGGAAATATATTTATATATGAGGATAGGGAAATAGATCTATGTGCATATATTTATAGGTTTAGTATTAAGGTAGCAGAAGGACATTGGGCCTCCACTCAAGTACTCCTTCAATGCAAGAATACTTTCATCTATGATGCTCACCTTCCAGACACAACTGCTGAAGACAAAGAGGGTGAATAAGCAAATGTGGTGAAGAAAGCATCTGGGGTCTTAAAGGCTTGACGGTAAACAAGCGGCCATCTGGGTCAGAAGCAATAAAGCCCATATGGAAGAAGCACACCAGCCTGTGTGATCACGAGGTGCTGAAGGGATCAGTTATCAGGCATCAAAGAACACAAAATCATTGTGTGCTCATCTCCCTGATACGACCGCTGAAGACAAATGGGTGCATAAGCAAATGTGGTGAAGAAAGCTGATGGTGGCCAGCTATCAAAAGATAAACGTCTGAGGTCTTAAAGGCTTGAAGGGAAACAAGTGGCAATCTAGCTCAGAAGCAATAAAGCCTACCTGGAAGAAGCATACCAGCCTGTGCGATCACAAGGTGTCGAAGGGATCAGGTATCAGGCCTCATCAGAACAAAAAAATCTTACCATAGTGAATGAGGCGGGCAGTGCGGAGTGGAGACCCAAAGCCCATTTGTAGGCCACTGGACAATCCCTTACAGAAGGGTCTTGGAGAGGAGACGAGCCAGTCAGGGTGCAATTTTTCAGCAATGATAAAAAATACAACTTTCCTCTAGTTCTTAAATGCTTCACACACATCCCCCACCCCCACCCCCCCACCCCTGGGTCATGATCCAATTCCTACCTTGCAAGTCTGGCTAGACCAGAGGATATACACTGGTACAGATGGGAACTGGAAACACAGGGAATCCAGGGCGGAAGATCCCCTCAGGACCAGGGGTGTGAGTGGCAATACTGGGAGGGGTTAGGGAGGTGTGTTGGAAAGGGGGAACCGATTTCAAGGATCTACATGTGACCTCCTCCCTGGGGGACAGACAACAGAAAAGTGGGTGAAGGGAGACGTGGGACAGAGTAAGATATGACAAAATAATAATTTATAAATTATCAAGGGTTCGTGAGGGAGGGGAAAAATGAGGACATGATGCCAGGGGCTTAAGTGGAGAGCAAATGTTTTGAGAATGATGAGGGTAATGAATGTACAAATGTGCTTTACACAATTGATGTATGTATGGATTGTGATAAGAGTTGTATGAGCCACTAATAAAATGATTTTTAAAAGTATGACCTCTGTTATATCCCACCTGAATTTCTAGAAAATCTCAAAAATAGATTTCACTCATTGAACACTAATTACAGAAGACGTGATGAGCTGTGGGATAACATCAAGAACAACATTCCCAAAGAAACAAAAACTCATTAAAAAACAGAAAAGAAAGAAAATACCAAAGTAGATATCAGAAGAGACTCTGAAACCGCTGTTAAAGCAGCTAAGGCAAGTGGAAACCATGAGAAAGGAGGAGAGCTGAACAGAAAATTTCCAAGGGCAGCTTGAGAAGACACAGTAAAATATTATAATGAAATGTGCAAAGACCTAGAGTTAGAAAACCACCAAATGGAAGAACTTAATCAGCATGTCTTAAAGTGAAAGAATGAAAGAAAAATAAATCAAGGCCTGAGTTGAAATGCTGAAAGTCTTCTCTTGTTCTGGTCTTTTGCACCATGCTGGGAGCTCCCTGTCAAGGCACTGCTTCAACCATTGTTGGATGATTACTTGAAAATTGACTTGAACGTTTACTTGCATCAATGATAATGTTCTGTAATTTGTGCTTTTTATTGTATCACCTGTCTTTGGAATGTATATAAATATAGATGTCTCCCAGAAAGTTGTTGCAAAACAAAAAAAAAACATCAGAACAAGGGAATATTGTATATGGACCAAGAAGCCATCATTCAGACATAACAAGGAAATACTGTGTGGTTTAAAATCAAGAATCAAGAATGTGTCGTGTGTTGAACTATCCAATCTGTATGCTGATAAAATAATTCAAGAAGGCCAAGTATATGAAAAAGAACTGGATTCGAGATTGGAGGAAAGCTTATTAACACACCTCAATTTGAAGATGACACAGCCTTGTATGCTGAAAGCAAGGAGGTTTTGGAACACTTACTAATGAAGATCAAAGGCTGCAGCCTTTAGCATAGATTGCTACTCAATGTAAAGAAAATGAAAAGCCTCACAATTGGATCAATAGATTACATCACGATAAAACAGAGAAGAGATTGAAGTTGTCAAGGATTTCATTTTGCTTATATCCACAATCGATGCTCATAGGACCAAAGGTTAGACTGGGAATATCTGAACTTTTAAGATTTGAAGGGCAGGGATGTCACTTTGCAGACAATGGTGAGTTTGACTCAGCCATGGTATTTTCAATGGCCTGCTATGCACATGAAAATTGTAAAGTCCATAAGGAAGATCTCAGAAGAATTGATTCATTTGAATTACAGCATTGCCAATATCTGAAAATATTGTAGAGAGTGTGAACAAACAAATCTAAGAAGTAAAGCGAGAATGCCCCTTAGAAGCAAACATAGCAAGAGTTCGTGTCACAATTTTTAGACATGTTATCAGGAGAGAACAGTCCCTGGAAAAAGACATTATGGTTGGTAAAGTTGAAGGTCAGCAAAAATGAGAAATACACTCAATGAGATAGATTGACAAAGTGGCTATGAGCTGAAACATGACAAAAATTGTAAAAACTCTTCCAGACATGATCACTGAAGACAAAGTGGATGCATAAGCAAATGTGGTGAAGAAAGCTGATGGAGCCTGGCTATCAAAAGATATAGCATCAGGGGTCGTAAAGGCTTGAAGATAAACAAGTGGCCATCTAGCTGAGAAGCAACAAAGCTTACATGGAAGAAGCGTATCAGCCTGTGTGATCACGGGGTGTTGATCAGATCAGGTATCCAAGAACAAAAAATCATAACATTGTGAATGAGGGCGAGTGTGGAGTGGAGACCCAAAGCCCATCTGTAGGCAACTGAACATCCCCTTACAGAAGGGTGGCAGGGAGGTGGCGGGGATCCAAGAAGGGTACAGTATAACACCGATGAAACATACAACTTTCCTCTAGTTTTTTAATGCTTCCTCCCCAACCACCAAACCCGATCATGATGCCAATTCTCTTAAAAATCCACCTAGACCAGAGGATGTACACTGGTACAGATCATAGCTTGAAACACAGGGACTCCAGGACGGATAAACCCCTTATGACCAGTAATGAGAGTAGAGATACCAGGAGGGTAAGAGGAAGGTCGGGGAGAAAGGAGGGACTGATCACAAGGATCTACATATAATCCCCTTCCTTGGGGATGGACAACAGAAAAGTGGGTGAAGGGAGACATCAGACAGTCTGACATGAAAAAATAATAATAATTTATAAATTATCAAGGGTTCATGATGAGGGAGGGGGGAAAAAGAGGAGCCAATACCCCTTAAGGGCTCAAGTAGAAAGAAAATGTTTTGAGAATTATGAGGGAAACAAATGTACAAATGTGCTCAACACAATGGATGGATGTAAGGATTGTGATCACAGTAGTACAAACCCCGCAAAAAATTATTTTATTTTAAATTGTGAAGCTGGTACAGGACCTGTCAGAGGTTCATCCTGTTATGAACAGCGTAGCTGAGTCAGAGCAGACTTGAGTCAGAGCACCCAACAACAACAGCAACTTAATGTCACCCAACAACAGCAACTTGATGTCACCCAACAACAGCAACTTAATGTCAACCCACAACAACAACTTGATGCCACCCAACAACAGCAACTTGATGTCACCCAACAACAACTTGACGTCACCCAACAACAACAGCAACTTGATGTCAACCAACAACAGCAACTTGATGTCAACCAACAACAGCAACTTGATGTCAACCAACAGCGACAACAAAATATTGAACAATGCAGGAAGCATCAGACAGAGCCTGGAGAGTGTACATTCCAAAGAAAGGTGACGCAACAGACTTTGGAAATTAGCAACCAACCTAAATAAGATTACACACAGTGAAATTTTGCTTAAGATAATTCAAAGACAGCCTCAGCAGTGTATGGGCAACAGAGGATGTGGAATGAGGGAGATCATTGCTAACACCACATGGTTCTTGGGTGAAAGAGAATACCAGAAAGAAGTTTATAAATTATACAAAGGCATTTTTGTTTTATAAATTGTACAAAGGCATTTTTGTTTTATAAATTGTTCAAAGGCATTTGCGCAACAATAATTGTGAGGATGGCACAGGACCAGATAGTGTTTTGTTCTGCTGAGTTATGAATTGCTATGAGTCAGAAGTAACTCAATGGCACCTAACAGCCGCATAATTAATCAATTCCCACTTTAACGGACTCAGGATTTCAGAATGTTAAAACATATTAGGGAGTGTGACTGCTGCCAGCTTGACTGAACTTCTTTTGTGTGTAAATCATATCGTTTTCAAGATCAAAACCAGAGCTCTGTACAACAGACTGAGGCTGCCTGGTTCTAGATACAGCGTCGTCATATCAGTGTTATGTGTGAGCCCATTGTTGCAGGTGCAGGGTGAAGCCGGCTCACTGAAGGTGCCTTGTTCACCAAACCCTGTGTTTGACTAGGTACCCTGGTGGTGTCCTGGTTACATGTTGGACAGCTAACTTCAAGGCCAGCAATTCAAAACGGCCAGCCTCTGCAAGGGAGAAAGATGAGGCTTCCAACTCCTGGGGCAATTCTGCCTTGTCCTATAGGGTCACTGTGAATCGGCATCAGCTCGATGGCAGTGAGTTTGGTTTGGTTTACTTTACCAAGCACGATGTCCTTCTCTGGTAACTGGTTCTACCTGATAATACGCCCAAAGTAGGTTAGAGGAAGTCTTGCCATCCTTGATTCCAAGGAGCATTTTGGATATATTCCTTCCAAGACATATTTGTTCATTCTTCTGAGATTTTATGACATATTAATATCCTTTGTCAATGCTGTAATTCAACGGTGTCAATTCTTTAGTCTTCGTTAATCCTTGCTCAGCGTTTTCAAGCATATATGGTCATTGAAAATACATTATCTGGCTCAGGGGCACCTTTGAGCTCAAACTGACATCTTAGATTTTTAAGATTTTAAAATAGAGGCCAGGCTGTAAACATAGACTATGACTTCGGCTGCGTGAATTTTTAAAAATTAGTAGTCAAAAGAGATTCGTGAACCCATTCCAATTAGATAGGTACAGATGAGTGTGAGCTTCATCTCCACCCCCACCCTTCCCCGCATAGGAACCTCTTCTCCACCCTCCTCCACCCACACATGTTCCAGGGAGAGTAGGGCTAAACAAGAAGAGTCATCATCCCACTCCCACAGATGGGCAGGGTGTGTCTTTGCTAGCGGAGCACAGAAGTAAGATTCCAACCGTTGAGCTCTTGTAGGCGCACTCTTAAATAACTTACAGTTGCAACTGCGCTGTTGTCATTTTGCAAACCCTTGTGACTTTTTGTGGCGACAAGCGGTGACATCGAGGGCAGAGCCCAGAGATCAGAAGGCAGGTTTAATGCTAAGGGTGTAGCAAGCCTGCCTGAAATAGAAGCAGAGTAGGTTTTGTTTGTTTGTTTCGTTTTTTCATTTCCCCCCTAGAATAGGAATATCTAGGCAAGAGGCGGTGTAATTAGAATGCATACAGTAATTACACATGTGCCAAACGAACACGAGTGTCACCCTCCTCAAAAGCTGTTATTGCTCAGTCTCTGAGACAACCCTGTCATACCAAGATCCGTGAAGCAGTAATCAGAAGATAGGTCGTACTAACACATTTTGCAAAACAAAGGGAAAACACTTGCCCTTTTCCACTCTGGGAACAAGAGAAGGGGATTTTATACACAATTTAAAAACGAAGGCAACTCCTTTTGTGTGCCCCTGGAGTGCAGGCAGCTCACCATCATGTGGTCTCTCTCCCTGGGTCGATTAATGCTGCCGGGAAAGAGATTTAACAGAGTAAGTAGGAGGTCAATAGGAGGACCTAATGAGCTGCCCCTTATTACTACTTGTAGAGAAAGCCATTTTTCTGTTGTTGTTGCTGCTGCTGCTGCTCATGCTCTTGCAGTTGGCATGGTGGTGGTGGTTCGGTGCCCTGGTGTCCCTTCGGACTCTTGGTGAACCTGTGTCCCACAGAAGGAAGCATTGTCCGGTCCTGCACCGTGGCACAATCCTGTGTTGGAGCCCATTGTAGCAACCACCGGGTCAATCTTTCTGGCGGAAGGTTTTCCTTCTTTTATGATCCTCTACTTCCCACCTATGACATCTTATGCAGGGACTGGTCCCTCAAACATGTCCAAAGCACATGAGATGAGCTATTGCATGCCTCACTTCTGAAGGTTTTTCCAGCTGTACTTTCTCCTAACAGAATTATTGGGTTTTCTGACAGCCAATGGTGTATTTGATCGATTGTTTGTTTTGCCAACATAATTCAAATGTTACGGTTCTATATTAGTCTTCCTTAATTATTTTTCAGCTTTCCCATGTGATAAAAACATACCATGGCCTAAATCAGATGTATCTTTGTAACCAAACAAACAGCTTTACTTTTTAACACTTGAAAGGAGTCTTAGCAGCAGATTTTCTCAATGTCATAGATCATTTGATTTCTTGACTGATGTTTCCGTGGGCATTGATGACAAATCCTAGAAAAACGAAATTCTGGATAGCTTTCATCTCTTCTCTGTTCATCATGATGCTGCTTATTGAGCTCTTTGTGAGCTTTTTTTGTTTTCTTTATGTTGAGGTGTAATTCACAGTGACAGTTGTAGTCTTTGACTGGCATCAGTAAGTGCTTCAACCCTTTATCACTTTCAGTAAGCAAGGTTGTCTCATCTGTATACCACAGGTTGCTAATAACTCTGTGGTGGAGAATGAGACGTTTAATTGGACTGGCAGAAACCTACATAGAAAAAATATTTATGAATATTATACTCTGCTATTGATGGTTGGACATGATGAGGCTGGTGGAGACCCATTCCCAAGGTCAGTTTTCCCACCCTCCCGCTATCCCCCCATGGGCATCAGGACATGGGTGAGGACCTGAAGTTTAAGTCCTTACTGGCTTCATCCACGCCTGAGAAAAAGGATATCTGGCAAACCCTATACTTTCCCCAGGACATCTGAAAATAATGAGTACATTCTCCTACCTGGATGAATAGCTAATATGTTTTGGAATCCACTTGATAGCTGTGGATATCACAGACTTATTTTTAGCCTAGAAGCCTTAATTGCTAAATTTGAGTTAAGTAATGACTTCATTTCTCACCATTATCTAACTCTGTATTTGATAAGTAAGATGCTGATGAGGCTCATAAGACTTCAGTTCCTTAAGGATCATGACTGTTCTTGCCCACACAAATGCATGGCTCACCTTTCATGTAGGAGCGGTGGTTTTGCTTTTGTATAATAACTTCAGGAAGCTGCTTTAGTTCCTACCAGGTGCTGCTGAGTAGATGTTCAACTCATAGCGACCCATGTGGCAGATGAGAACTTCCCCCACAGACTCTGTATGGGAGCAGGTTGCCAGGCATTGACACTTGGTGACACTGCCCTTCTAAATGAGCTGTGGACTAGGTTGTTGGTCGAGTAGTTCCAGTTTAGAAGACAGACAAGCTCCTTACCTGGCAATTTGCACCCCAAGTAAACCCTTCGTAGTCCACAAAGTTCCCCCACATCCTCTCCACCGGTTCTTTCTCTTGTCATAGAATGGACTCCGCGTCCCAGCAGAGCTGAGCTGTGCTCCACAGGGCCTTCAATGCGTGCTTTTGCTAATGTCAACCACCAGTAGGTTCCTCCAGGGCTCCTCGAGGTTACTTCCAAGCGGCAATGTTTCCCTTCGCTTCAGAGCGCCTCACTCATTGCACCACCTGAGGACTTGGCGGCCTCCTTTGCTCCTGTCATAGGACTCCCCCAAGGATTTATGTGTGTCCGACCAGATTTCAAGCACGCAAAGAGTAATTAAGGTAAACCACGTGATGCTGGAATGATCCAATGACATTTGCCATACAAAACTGTAATTCCTGATGAGTAAACCAAGTACTAGATTTAATTATTATTCATCTCTGTGCCCCACCTCCAGCCCCGCTCCCCACAGTCTCTATCACCTTGTACTGCAACAAATAATGTCGGAGGACCTTACATGGGTGACAAATCAATGAGATGACAGTGAAGGAAGGAATCATAATCCTCAAACAGGGGAGAGAGAGCCCTAGTGTTTTAGATGGAATTGTGTCATCCAAAAATATGTGTTGTCAATGCTAACCTCAGATGGCAACGTGGGTTAGACATTGTGCTACAATCCAGAACATTGGCAGTTCAAGCTCACGACCCCCTCATGGAAGAAAGATGAAGGTGCCTGCTCCCATAAAGATTTGCCATCTCAGAAGCTGTGTATAGGGTCACTGAGCCAGAATGAATTGACTTAGTGGCAGTGGGTTCGGGTCTTATTACTGTGGTTATACTATAAACTCACTTGGGAATGGATTCTTTGTTATGTCCATGAGTGTAAGTCCCACACTGTGTCTATTAATTATAGGATGTATCTGGAATCTATTTCTTTTGAGATGGAAAAAGAGATTAAAGAATCAAGCTGAGACAGAGATGGGGTACAATCCGTGCCAAGATGCAGGGAAATCTCCAGGGACTCTGGAATCAGGCTGAAGAGACAGAACTTCCTCCAGAGACAAGGGAGAGAGGAAGCCTACCTCCAGTGTCAGTGCTCTGAAAGCACGTTCTGGCCTCTCAAGCCAGGCATTGGGCAGATGCACCGTCAAAGACCTCTTTAGAGGATTGAAAAAGCACTCTCAAAAAGCCGGACAAGAAATTTCTGTCATGGAACCAGTAAGAGATACTTGCACCCAGAACAAATAATTTAGGTCCTGTCCATAGGGTGCTTTTCTTACACATTATTTGTATTTTTTCCTGTATATTATTGTTTTTAATCCTTACCACCTTAACATGATTTTGTGTGTTGCTGTTTTCTGTTGGGTCTCCCAGCTGTGAATCACAGGAGGAGTGGATGCATAACGAGGATAGCTGATACAGGGGTGGGGGTGGGTCATAGGGAGGGAAAGGGGATTTCAGGAGTAACTAATAAAGACGAGAGGGGGCTAGGGAGCACTAGACACATGTGATTGCATAACTTATCTTACAGGTGATTTAACCATGGCAGAGGGATGTTATGAAATTGTGGGGTGTTGGTATAATTGTACAATTATCCCTGATATGATTGAAATGAACTATTGAACTAGATGATATGAAATGATTTGCCAATAAAACTGTTGGAGGGGGAAGCAGTCTCTGTAGAAGCCTTCAGGGTGTAGTGTTTACACATTGGGCTATGTTCTGCAAGGTCAGTAGTTTGAAACCACCAGCCAGCTCTGAGAAAGACAGGGCCTTCTCCTCTCATCAACAGACATAGTCTCAGAAGCTCACAGGGGTAGTTCGACCTTATCCTAGAGGGCAGCCACGAGTCGGCATTATTTTGATAGCAGTGAATTGGGGTTCTCTGGTCTCTAAAAAGGAATCCCAGTGCCACTCCTTCATGCCAACCCACTGAGGAAGCTACACCTCTCAAGCCCCACCTGAACAACTGTGTTCAAGAAGACGAGGCTGTAGCTTTGAATGGAAACTTGAGGAAGTGGGGATGTGAATATGGCATTCCCAGTGCTGCCACGCCAACTCTTGTGGCTACACAGGAAGATAGAAATGGTATGATTACTACCAAACGGCTGCGCATCTCCTGAACTATTCTCACCGTCACTTCTGTCTTCCCAGATGAAGCAAGTGCGCCAGTTAGAGGAACTTATTCTGTGAACTGAAAACTGTAGCTGTCTGCTATATCCCGAGACAGAAACGAACAGTTTCCCAGATGGAACTACTGGTTAGATCACGTCTTCAGATTAGTGCCTGGCACTAATCTTCAGAGTCTGGCTTATATTGGATAGTCAACAAATCTCTGTTAGATGAAAGAATTGACGAACTTATTACATTGCATTAATCTATTGGTTTCTTGTACTGCATTTATTGCCTTGCAAATATTATGAAAAATTAACCGCAATTGCCTTTTGCCTTTAAAAATGTTATCCTTAAGGGATGCACTGATGGTTTATTGTTCATTTATTTCAAGTACCAAACTACAGTGTTCTTTCTGAATATGATTTTATTGTGTTGTTGTTGAGAATACACATGGCAGAGCCAACACGGAAGCACATTTCAGTGACACCGACGGCATTCTTCTGGTTTACACAACCATTCTCCCCTGCTTTTTTCAATTTAGAATATTCTTAAATGTCCTATTTCCTTGTTATTCCTCTCTAGCAACTTCTAGAAAATTCAGAGACTAAAAATAAGTCAGCAGAAGGAAGCTTGGTTTTCTTCTTCCTTTTGTTGGACGAGTGTCCCTTTCACCTGGTTGCCGTGAATGTTGTTAAACGTTTGTTCTAAGAAGTCTTCCCATTGTATTATGGAACACTGAAAACTGCAGAGGAGACTTTTGAGTGGTTATTAAAGTATAGCTCTGTAATGAATTTAGCCTTTAATTCTTTTTATTCTGACCAATAATGTTAAAACATTTTCCGGACTACATTTTATTCCCTTTCCCTGTGGCAGATAGACAACAAAATTGACATCCCTATCAAAAACTATCCAAATGTTGTCCTTGCTTAAAGTAGACTTGATTAAAGACTGGCACTAAGTGTTGTAAAGTGTTATCTTAGAATGTGGACCCCAAAGGGTTTTTAAGAGTCATTTCATTTTATCCTCTTGTTTGTAAAGGTGCAGAAATGACAGAGAGTGACGCGGAGTCACTGTATTCTCAGTCTCTGCTCCTGATTTTGGTGGCATTCTCGCACCTCTATCCACGTATCCAGTAAATATTAAGCACATATGATACAGAGAGCTCTCGGAGAGGGCTGCATAGCAGTACGGGGAGATTTTCAGCCACATATCTCATCCACTGGGATCACACCCAAGTCCAATCACACAAGCCTATACTCCACTTCCAGAAAGGCACATCTTATCCTGCTTGTTCATTCTTTCTGGGAATTACTACCACCAAACCCATCATCTCTCCTTTGCATGCATGTAAAAGTCCTATCCATTCTTCAAAGCTTAATTTGGTTGCTAATTATTTAAGATTTACTCAAACTCTGCAATTATGATTAATTGCTCTCTTTTCAGAATTTTATAGGATTTCCTTCACATCTATATATGGAAAAAAAATCTTCATTGGTCTCCCATTAACACTTGTATCTGTTTTTTGCCAATGCCTTCAGTGCAGCTTGAGCTACGTCCTCCCAGATCATATGTCCTTGGTCATGCTAGCACTAAAAACAGTTGAACATCGACCAGCTCTTCCTTGTACAGAGACTCCATTCCTTGCATCATCTTTTGCTGCTACCTGTGTCATTCAATGTCTTGCTCATTTGCTATTGGTGGTCACTGAGCAGGTTCTAACTCACAGCGACCCTATTACATAAAACAGAATGAAAACTGTCTGCCCTGCCCCTTTCTAGCTGATGATAGTGAGCTTCTCCATTGTCTCGCTCCACAGACATAGCTGACTTGATTTTTATAGATTCCATCTGGTGAGGTACACAGAGAGTCACCACTTTTATTTTTTTAAGGGTTATTTGCAATAAATAAGTCATTGGTCTTCCAAAATTCTGTTATGTAATTTTTGATGTTTTTTTTCCTATCATGAAAAAGGCCATATTTTCTAAAAACTGAACTTTCTTTATTTCCAATGTTCACACCTCATCACCAGTAATTATAAGTTCACCTTGACTGCATGCTTGATCAATTTCAAACAGCAGAAATTAGTAAAAACTTCAATTTCCTCACCTTTGTTATTAGTAGTCGGAGCATACATTTGATTACTAACTATACTAACTTGTTTTGCTTGTGGGGACATGCATGTTGTCCTATCAGTGATAGCATTGTCCTTCAGAATAGGTCATGAAATGTGACAGATCACTTATAGCACATATTAATCATCACAAAAGCTTCCTTCTCTTTCAAAAACTCAAAAACATCATTATTTTGATCCGTCTTGTAGAAATGACATGACATGGCTTGTCACTTTCAGTACTTGCTCCTAAGAGTAAGAAATAAATATCGTAGTCAATTTTAAGATAAATACTTGCTTCTGAATTTTCAATGAAGAAAGAAGTCTAGACTGATAGAATAAATTTTATATTATGGTTGGGAGAACTGATTCTACAAAAAACAAAAAGTGTATTATGTGGTAATTTTCTACTTTGAATTTATATACAATAATTGTAGAAAATCACTTAGTTGTGCCTTGGTTCCTATAATACAAGGGCACTGAAATTTAGTCAATTAATATGCGGCCTTATGTGCCATAAGTTTTTATGTGATGTATTATAATTCTGGACTCTATACCTCTGGTTATAATCCTGTTTTGGAGGGAGTTATCTGCTATACCAAGGCACAGGATTAAGGTGGAGCTAAGTGTTGACCTTAGTAGAAGGTGTGAACCAAGACATGCCCTTTGTTTCCTCAGAGGCTTCTGCGGGCAGCTAGATTTTATGTCAACTTGAACCTGTGTAAAAGTATAGGGGTGGAGTTCAAACTATCAACCAGATCACAACTGATAATGCCTCCTTGAGGGTGTGGCGTTTTTATTAGATAGACACTGGGAACTTTTCTTGTGGTTTTTTCCCTGCTCTTCACCTTCCTTCTACCTGGGACTCTGTGTCTATCTCCAGGGGTGGCCCCATGTGACAGATTTTAAGGCACTGGTCATGTTCCCACTGACCTTGGATTCATGTGATTCTGTACCCACTAGCACATAATCTCCCTGCTTCCTGCCTCACCTTTCTGCATCATAGGCCTGCAGCTATGTGTGTCTGAAGAGGACTCGAGCTAGCACAGGACCAATAGATTTAAATGGGACTGGGCTGAGATGCCATCTTGATATAAAATTATTTCTTGATATAACATTCTTTCATATACATCTCTGAGGGTCACTTGTTTTGATTCTCTAGATAACCCAGTCTAACACAGTATCTTTAGACTCTACTAGAGGGTGTGATTTAAGACCCCATCCTTGATTTTTCTTGGTGGGAATGGTCGACTAAAAGACAAAAGTCGCACCTCCATCAAAGCCATTCCCCAATCTATAAGTGCCACCTCGACTAGAGAGAGAAAGCCTAGGACCACTGAGAGGACATTCCAGATCTCTCTCTGAAGTAGCAGATGCCAAGACCTGAGGCACCAGAAACTGTGGCATGGAAATTATGGGACAGAGCAAAATAAGCAGCGCCAAGACTATGGGGCTGTGAGAGAGTGGCAGGCAGGTTCCATAATGGCAGAGGTCAAGGGACCATGTGGCTGAGAGCTGAAGACTAGAGACACTTGGTTAATGGCTGAGCAAAGGGGTTGCTGTACCAATGATGTATCTTTACTGTTTACTGATCATGACTTGTGGTTACCTATTAACTTCCTTAATAACCCCCCCCCCCCATGATGGTTAGTATTGGCTGTGAGCTCTGAGTAGCCATTGCAATGTCTGACCCCTGCTTCTGACAGTCAGATCCAGAGGACATCAGATAAGTCCCATGCACCCCCACAAATGATTTACTGCAGATATTGCTGTTGTGGTTAGCTGCCATCAGGTCTTTCCAGCTGATAGTGCCCCTCTGTGACAGAGAAGAACTCCCTCATAGGGCAGTCTTGGCTGTCATTTTGAGGTCACCAAGCTGTTTTCCATGTATCTGCTGGGTGGGTTTAAGTCCCCAACCTTCCAGTTAGCAGCTGCACTCTTTGTCCTTCGTGCTAATAGACTTCCTTAGGGATACTGCTACCTGCTACCTTTCTTCACAAGAATATTTCAGAGATGAAATTCAAGGTCCTGTAAAAGTGACTATTAGATGCTCATAATGGGCTTGTTATTTTCATGTCACAGCGATGGCAAGTGTATTAACCAGGGACAAAAGAACTAAATGTACAGACTTAACATAAAACGTAGAACTCTTTGTACTAGATACCATTCTTAAGTCAAGTATACCAGTAAACAGAACTATTCAATCATAGTTTTCTCTTGCAATGAATTTATAGAGTGCATATTTGATCATTTTTATTTAACTGGTGTTTCCATAAAAGTAAACAACAAAACATAGACCTTATAAGACACAACCCATGCACTTAAGTTAAATGTTTTAGACCTGAAAATGTTGCTTTAAACATTTCCACAAATGTGTTTGTGAAGAAGTCATTAATATATTTTTAAAGTGCTATAAGAGTCACAGACAAATGGGACCAGCAAAACTCTCCAGGTAAAACAAACGAAGGAATAATTCTGATTTTTTTTAATTGTCCAATCTGGGCACAGGTTATGGGGTAGGAGAAGATTGTCCCTTTCTGACCCACTTAGTTTTATACTCTTTCCTCCTATTAGCATTTTACAGTAAACACTAGTTTACTGACAGAGTGGGAAAGGGGTCCTGGGGGCACTGTAAGCTGAGCAGTGGGTTACTATCCAAGCAGCAGATCTCAGTTTGAACCCGTGGGAGAGAGAGGAGGCAGTGAGTGTGCTTTGTAAAAATGCACCACCATGCACCACCTCAGCAACCCTGCACAGCGGTGCTGATCCGTCCTACAGGGTCACTATGAAGTGGAGTCAGCTTGATGGTAGAGGGTATTTGGGTTACAGATGATGAAAGATGTTTCAACTATTTAAGTCCATACTCATCAGGTCTTTTCACCTTAATCTGAAAAGAGCTGTTTCATCGTTTTTACATCAGGGAGAAGTGCTTGGCACATGGGAGACACAGTAAGCATGAGGCAGCAGAAAGTCTCTGGACAATGCAGTTCTAAAAGATTCAGAGGCACCTTTGATGTAATAAGTAATGGGATAACTGGAAAATTGCCTCCGGAAAGAGAAGTTTCTGGCCAGAAGACTAGCTAAGGTATTTCAGAAGCAGCCGGAAGCAAACTGGCAGGTTCCTTATGTAACTAATGGCCACTGTGTAGTCTGTGGTGATGTCCAGTCCCTGGGGAAGGCTATCGGGCCTAGTAGAGCAGAGGCTCCGAGGACAAGATGAAGACCCCATGGAGATGGGCTGACATTGGGCTCCATCATAGCAATGATGGGGTGGATGGCACGGGA